>NC_054468.1:217804396-218111063 GCF_017639515.1 Carcharodon carcharias
ATGCCAATGTTACCCCCTACACCATGAGCTTTTATTTTCTGCAATAACCTTTGATGTGGCACTTTATTAAATGCCTTCTGGAAATCTAAGTACAGCACATACACTGGTTCCCCTTTATCCACAGCACATGTGACTCCTTCAAAGCACTCCAATAAATTGGTTAAACGTGATTTCCTTTTTACAAAACCATGTTGACTCTGCCTGATTGTCTTGAATTTTTCTAAGTGCTCTGTTATAACATCTTTAATAATAGATTGTAACATTTTCCCTATGACAGATGTTAGGCTAGCTGGCCTGTAGTTTCCTGCTTTTTGTCTCCCTTTTTGAATAAACGAGTTACATTTTTTCCAATCTCATGGAACCTGCCCCGAATCTAGGGAATTTTGGAAAATTAAAACCAATGCATCAACCATCTCACTAGCCATTTCTTTCAAGACCTTAGAGTTAGGTCCATCTGGACCTGGAGATTTGTCAGCCCGCAGCCCCAACAATTTGCTCAATACCACTTCCCTGGTGATCATAATTTTCCTGAGTTCCCCCTCCCTTCCCTTTCCTGATTTACAGCAATTTCCGGGATGTTACTTGTGTCCTGTATAGTGAAGACCGAAGCAAAATACCTGTTTAATTCATCCGCCATCTCCCTACTTTCCATTATCAATTCCCCAGATGAACTTTCTACAGGACCAATGCTCACTTTGTGAATTATTTTCTTATTTAAATATCTATGGAAACTCTTACTATCTGACTTTATATTATTAGCTAGCTTTCTCTCGTACTCTAATATTTTCCCTCCTTATTAATCTTTTTGTCATCCTTTGCTGTTCTTTATTTTCTTTCCAAGCTTCAGATCTGCTACTGTCTCTGCCTAATTATATGATTTTTATTTAAGTTTGATACTGTCTTTAACTTTTTTAGTTAACCACAGATGGTGGGCCCTCTCCTTGGAATTTTTCTTTCTGATTGGAATGTATATATTCTGTGATTCTGAAATATCCCTTTAAATGTCTGCCACTGAACCTCTATTGACCTATCCCTTAATCTCATTTGTCCGTTCACTTTGGCTAACTCTGCTTTCATGCCTTCATAATTGCCCTTATTTAAGTTTAAAATACTAGTTTTTGACACGCTCGTTCCTCCCTCAAAATGAAGTTAAATTCAATCATATTATGATCGCTGCTACTTAGGGGTGCATTTACTATGAGATTATCAATTAATCCTATCTTGTTGCTCAATGCCAGGTCCAGTATAGCCTGCTATTATAAAAACTGAAAATGCTGGAAAAACTCAGCAGGTTTGACAGCATCTGTGGAGAGAGGAACGGAGTTAACATTTCGAGTCCATGTACAAGATCGTACTTATTTATTTCTATTTGCGCTGTCAGTTCATCTGTTTTGTTTCTAATGCTACATGTGTTTAGATACAGAGCCTTTAGTTTTGTCCTTTTCTTATTTTTATTTCAGATTTCCAGCATCCACTGCTTTTATCCTAGTGTAGCCTGCTCTCTGGTGAGCTCCAGAATGTGCTATTCTAAGAAACTATCCTGAAAACATTCTATGAACTCTTCATCTACAGTGCCTTTGCCCATCTGATTTTTCTAGTTTATATGTTGATTAAAATCCCCTATGATTATTGCTGTACCTTTCTGACAAGCTCCCATTATCTCTTCTTTTATACTATGTCCTACCGTGTGGTTACAATTAGGAGGCCTGTACATTGCTCCCACAGTGACTTCTTGCCTTTACCATTCCTCATCCTAACTCAAACCACGTCTATATCCTGGTTTCCTGAACTTAGGTCATCACCCTCTAATGTGATAATACTATCATTAATTAACAGATCCATCCCTTCACTTTTTCCTAACTTCCTGTCCTTCCTAGATGTCACATAATCTTCAATATTCAGGTCCCAATCCATGACATCCTGTAGCCATGTTTCTGTAATGGCTATCAGATCGTACTTATTTATTTCTTATTATGTTATCAGTTCATTTGTTTTGTTTCAAAAGCTATGTGCATTTAGATACAGAGCCTTTAGTTTTGTCCTTTTATTATTTTTGTAGCATCTAGCCTTATCTGCTGATTTATTCTTAGATTTGTACTCTGTCCCTTCCTGTCACAGTCTGTTTATCATTTCCCATATTAATACCTTTCTCTTTTGCCTTGTCTCTACTCTTTGGTTTACCATATCTTCCCAAATTTAACCCTTTGTCCCCACTATTCAGTTTAAAACCCCCTCTATTTCCCTAGTTATGCAGTTCAGGTTTAGACCGTCACAATGGTACAGATCCCACTTTCCCCAGTACTGATGCCAGTGCCCCATGAACCGGAACCCACTTCTCCCACACCAGTCTTTGAGCCACAAATTCATTTCTCTAATTTTATGTGTCCTATGCCAATTTGCACATGGCTCAGGTAATAATCCAGAAATTATTACCTTTGAGGTTGTGCTTCTTAATTTGGTGCCTAGCTCGTCATACTGACTATGCAGAGCCTCCTTCCTCATCCTGCCTATGTCGTTGGTACCTACATGGACCACAACCACTGAATCCTCACCCTCCCACTGCAGGTCCCTCTCCTGCCTTGAGCAGTTATCCCAAGATGGTGATCTTAAACTGGCTGGCGGACATGCAGTGCTGATATCCCATCTCCGATGCCCTTATGAGAGTGTGAGGTTAGAGTGAGTAGAAGTTTCACTAACCCTGGCGGAGCACATCAGATCCTTCATTCTTTTCCTGCACTGTTGGCCACGGGTGCTCACTACCCTAGTGACCTCCTCCCAGGCCAGCATGGTCAGGTGGGAGCACCTCCTGCTCCCATCCCGAGGAAAGAGGATCCCCTGCCTTTCCTGGATGGCCAGAAGGTGAGCCCCCCAGGGAGGTCTCGTTGAACTGTGGAGCCAAGGGTTTTTTACGTTTGGGTGCCGTGGTGAGGCAGAAGTTCAGGCCACGCCTGGCCTACGGTGAGTGAATGTCTGTATGGGTGCTGCTTATATATGGCACCAGGGCCCACAACCGTGTGAGGTAACAGCAGGGTGGACAAGTCCCTGCCTGCTCCACCGTGAGATTTGGTGAGCTCCTCATTGATGAATAATTAATGAGCTGAAATGAGGAAAATCCAGCAGAAAAATCTGACCCACCGTCCAGTGGGAATCACGCCAACTTTCCCAACCTGCCACAGCACCCAGTCTCCAGAAGGGAAAATTTTGCCCAGTGTTTTTTTGATTCATTCATGGGTTGTGGGCATCACTCTCAAAACCACGCAATAATTGACCATCCCTGGTTGCGCTTGAGAAGATGGCGGTGAGCCGCCTGCTTAAATACAACTGGGTGGCTTGCTCGCCTGTTTCAGGGGGCAGCTAAGAGTCAGCCACATTGCTGTGGATTTGGAGTCACATGTAGGCCCGAGCAGGTAAGGCCAATGGATTTCCTTCCCTGAACCAAAAGGGTTTTTCACAACAATATGGCAGTTTCATGGTCACTATTATTGAGGCGAGCTTTATATTCAGATTTCAATTGGATTTAAATTGCCAAATTTATAGGATTTGAGATCATGTCTCTGGACCATTAGTCCAGGTTTCCTGATTACTAGTCCAGTAATATAATCCATAATGCTGCCATAGCCCCGTGTAAATGTCCACTTCAAATTGGTCAAGTTGCATATCTGCCTGCGATCGTGCCACCTCCTATTTTAACCTGATTTTCTGAGCAGGCAGCAAGGACATCTTCCTGAAGCTGATGGGGTCCTTCTTCAAATACGCAGCTTGGAGTCTGATGATGTCATTGGGCCCAGGTCCACAATTTTAACTTGAGCCTGTTGGGCCAGAGATGATGTTGTGGATTTTGTACTAGGTGAAGGGAGTGGGATCTGGGACCAGTAGAGGACCAAACAGGCAAGTTTTCTTTTTAGATTCCTGGCAGAGACAGCAGGAGCAGACACAACCCTTCAGGTCCATTCAGGAAAAGCTTATGCCCTGCACCACCCACCCCCACCATCATTTACTAATTCTGAGACCCTCCTGAAACCCTGTCCATTCAAGAGTCACAACTGTTTTTTCAGTGCAAGTACTCCTGCCACCTAATTTCCTTCAATTCTCACTTCTTTCCTGCCTTGGTGGCAATGGAATGTAGGTAAAGCCCAGAGGTTAAAATTGTTTGGTCCTTACGGTACCAAGGTTGGATTGGGTGTTGGGGGGCAGTGGTTGACCCCCATCTTCCCCCCATCCCTGCCCAGCCACCCAAATCCTGCACTGGATTAAAGCTGGGCTAAGATGGGTCAAAATCCTGAAACTCCCTCCCTAACAGCACTGTGGGTGTACCTACATCACAGGGATTGCCGTGGTTCAAGGAGGCAGCTCACCCCCACAGGGCAATTAGGAATGGGCAATAAATGCTGGCCTAGCCAGCGATGCCCACATCCCGTGAATGAATAAAATAACTTCCCGCACCAGTTCTCCTTTGAGCTTTTCTGAGTGTCGTCATGGCATCCTTCCATGAGATGATGGACATGTAGCAAATCCATTGGCGATACGATAGGATGCACACATAACACAACTTTGCTGATGGCTAAACAGACCAAACCAGGCACTGCCACAAATGCCACATATGGTGGTTATCGAATGCCGGCTGCTGCCACTTCATTATTACCACCGATCATCATGGTCATCATCACGTCCATAGGTAAGAGTAAAAAGGTCCATCTAAGTTGAAACTGTGGGCTATTTAGTCCTACGCTATGCCCATCACCTGAGCTTATTTCACATGAGGCCTTTACATCTATTAAAGAGAGAAGACTTTAATCCCATGATTCTGGGCTAGATTCAAAGCCAGGTTCCAGAGACTGAAAGGACAACTTATTGATCCACCTTTGCCTCCCACGGAAGAATCCTTGGTTCCTTTTTGGGACAATACTTCAACTTGTCCAATGTCATTGATGACCAGGCAGAATGATCAATAGTTGTGATCTAGTCATTGAAAGTTTATCTGAGAAGTGATTAAGAATTGACCACCAGTAATTAATATACTCTTGCTCTATCTTTCTCAGGCGTGGGAGAGATACAGCTTCTCTTAACCTTCTCTCCTTCTGACAATCTACAAACTTTTACTGTGTCACGTGAATATTTCCACCATTCCTACACTTTTTCAGCCTTTGATGGACGGCACCACACAAGAGGCAGGAGTTACGTTGACTCCGGTGAATAGCCTCAGACAGGCCCTGCGAGTGTGACCATGAGCAGTTAGTTAACAGAACCTCAAATGTTTCCATCACATCATAGCTGTGACCCGGAATCTAAGACGTTTTGTTTTTTTGGCAATTTGAGGAAAAACAAATTACAGAGATCTGTGTTTCGACAGTGCGATTAAATCATTCTCAGTATAAATCACTGTCTTCATACATTAGTAACAACGTAGTTACAAGCAAATTGTTGGTCTGGAATTCAACTGGTTTCCTCGGGGAGCAGTTTTGCAGCTCCAGCAATATATGATCTCAGTGCTGGTAAATAGGCTGCACAACATTCCTTCTCATCATTTCACCGAATTATTGAGACATGTTACTGCATTAACGTGGTGTTCAACATATTTCTTTCTTGTTAAATAAATTTTGCTGCATAGCTAATGGGAACCAGCTTCGGTTATGAATGATGACTGTGGGTTACTGGGCAACAAAACCGTCACATGTACTTTCCAGGGATAATAAATTGCCTTATTCCTTCTCCTTTTCTCCTTTAACGATGTATTTTATTTTTAACCTTTATAAATATGCGCCTCTTGTTTCGAAAAGAAATGCTCCTGTGTTTCAGTTAGGAAGTTCATCATCTGCGATCTGTATTGAGCATCGTCTTTCAGCCAGATTTTTATTATGAAAACAAACTCGAATAAAGCCCTGGCTCTGAAGCTACCGTTAATTAACCTGTTTTCTAGGGCAGGAATGTCTCCTGACAGCTTTCGGGCTGTTCCCATGGGATGGGAGCTTGTGCCCTCGGTTCACCTCATTTGCCAGCCAACTCGTCCTGGTAAGGATAATAATGGCTGAATGCGTGTTGGAATCAGGGTTATCAGGAATGAGGAAATTTTGGTCATGTGGGGGAGACTGGAGAAGCTGGGATTCCTCTCCTTGGAGCAGAGAAGATTTAGAGGAGATTTAATAGCGGTGTTCAAAACCGTAAGCAGTTTTGATAAAGCGACGAGGGAGAAACCGCCACCTCTGGCAAATGGGTTGGTAACCAGGGCGCACAGGTTTGAAATAATTGACAAAAGAAGCAGAGGGGAAATGAGGTGATATTTTTCTCTCTCTCTTTTTTTATACAGGAAGTTGTTTTGATAGGGAGCCGGAAGCAGGTTTAATAATAACTTTCAAAAGGGGGTTGCATGAGTACTTGAAAAGAGAAAGAAAATTGCAGGGCAATGGAAAAATGGAAAGTATGTGGGACTGATTGGATAGCTCTTTCAAAGAGCCAGCACAGGCACAATAGGCTGAATGGCCTCACTCTGCGCTGCATGATTTCATAACTCAGTAGTTGCTTGAGTTACTGTTTTTGTAGAAGGAGCATCAGATGGGATCAAGCTTAATGAGCCCATGATACTGCTAGCTATTTTCAGCTTTGTATAGTGGCAGGAAGAATTTACCAGTATGTCACAGCAACACCCCCACTCTCCCCCATAAGTTACACCATCATGCGCTAACAGAAGCTGAAGTCCCCACTTTGTCCACTGGATTGGAAGGAACGATTAGGATAAATATAGGGCTGAATGGCCTACACCTGCCCCTATTTCTTATGCTCTCATGTTACATTCTAAATTAGAGCATTATTCAACCACGTGCCTTTAAGGGCAACACTGGTCGAGCCATTGTCTGGACTGGAGAGACAGTTCCAACCAACAGTTAACACAAATCAACTTCCCAGCTTTTATTTCAGCCACGCTTTCCCTCCATTTGAAGTTCCACTCGGCTCCTTTCATACTCCCGCTCCCCTTTCTTTTTGAGCTGCTGCTTCGCAATCCTTTTAAATTCCCGTTCCCTGGGTGATTGAAAGATCCTCTACCTTACGTTGTTACCCGTGGTGTGTCTGCTTGGCAGCTCAAACACTGGAAGGAAAAGCAGTCACAAAAAGAGGAGAATTAAAAGGAGAGTGAATCATAAGAGGGAATGAGAAACACAAGTGAAGCGTGAAATGAAAGTCATGGACAGAATGACATAGAAGTGGAGGAGAAGAGGACATTGTGGTAGTGAAAGGGAGATACAAAACTGGAGGATAGAAAAACAGATGGAGAAAGAGACCGAGGAAAAGAAGTAGAGGAGAAACAGAATTAAAACAGGAAAGAGTAGATTATTGCATAGAATGTACAGCACAGAAAGAGGCCATCCAGCCCAATTGGTCCATGCTAGTGTTTATGCTTTACATCAGTCCCCTGCTAACTGATCAACATACCTTTCTATCCTTTATCTAGCTTCCTTTTATATGCATCGGGGCCTTTTAACTCAACTATTCCCTCTCGGAGCAGGTTCACATTCAAACTGATCTATCGGTATAATTTTCTATTCCTTTTTCCCTCGTATGCTTATCTAGGAAGAAAGAGAGCAAAGTTTGAGTGGAAGTAGAAATTCCTTTACCTATTTCCTAGCACCAGTAGGTAGTGTTAGCCAGAGGAGCAGAGAGGCTAAGAGTCCCTTTGGTGGAGCGAACTCGAAAATATTTGAGAAGCAGAGAGCTTTGCTCAGGTTTGGCGACAGAATGGGTGTGGCTCCAGGGCTCCAACCACCATTTTGTCAGTGGCTGATCCAATGTTTTCCTCTTCTGTAATGCATGTTTTGTCTCCAAGGGTTGTTATTGCTCTGAAAGCCGGCGCTATCTTGTGGTAAAACAATACTTCTTTCTCCCCAAACATGAATTTCCATCGGCAACACATTTAATTTCTTAAGGTTGCTTAAATAAAAGCCTGTACTAAGCTTTGGCCCCACGCCACTTGCTCAAACTACGATATATCTCCACATGCGCTGCCAGCCCTTTTCTAGCTTGTCTAGAGGAACATAGTAACAGGAAGGAGCCATTTAGCCCTTCAAGCCTGTTCCATCATTCAATGAGATCATGGCTGATCTGCAACCTAATTCCAAATGGTCATTTTTCATTTGTGAACCTCAATGCCAATAAGCCGTTGGGTAGTACAGAACTTGAATATTGCTTAAAAGAGACATGTTGCCAAGGCTTTTCATCTTGTATTCATTAGGACAAATGCAGATTTTCTTTTTATTTGCTCATGGGATGTGGGCATCACTTTCTAGGCCTATCCCTTGTTCAGAGGGAAGTTAATGGTCAATCACATTGCTATGGGCTTTGAGTCACATTTAGGCCAGACCAGGTAAGGACAGCAGATTTCCTTCCCTAAAGGACATTAGTGAACCAGATGGGTTTTTGGTTTCATGATTTTTTTTTTATTGAATTCAAATGTCAATATCTGCCATGGTAGGATTTGAACCCTGGTCCCCAGAGCATTACCCTGGGCTCTGGGATACTAGTTCAGTGACAATGCCTCTATGCCATCACCTACCCCGATGAATGCCAAATTTCAAATGATCACAACATACATTCATACGCAGGGACACATTCTCCGCAAACAAAAGAAATATGTTCAAGGCTTGTGCCTTTTTTGAATTACCTGTGAGATTAGGGAGCCTATAGGTCCCCCATTGCTTTCTCTATGGCAACACCTCAGAGTCGACTTGCCAACCAATCAGCATCCTTTTCTCCTGCAGTATAAATTGTTGAGATCGTTTGAAGTTTGGCATTCTTGTGTTTGTCCTGATGGTTGCAAGACAGGAACCATCGATAAGGTCTCTCTTTTCAGCACCATTCATGTCTACTTAAACACAGAGGGGCAAGGAGGCACCATAACTCAAGCGTAAAGCTGTCCTGACTCAAATGCCTATTTTCTAGGCAGCATCCCACTGGACAGTGGCAGGATGGGAGGTACCCAGCCTGACTTTATCCTTTGGCCTATGAACAGTTGTAGCACGCCAAACTACTAAGCCCCTGGCACCCCCTGACTGAGATGACCTACCCCATTATGGACTAGGGGTGGAGGCTTGGTCCTGCCAGCATCGTGCGCCTCAGTAACTTGGCAAAGCTGCTCATTTTGCTAACCACTGATCTTCACAAACAGTTTCTAATTGTTACTTTTCTTAACTGTGCTATCTTTTCTCAAAAGTGCCAGCAATTATTTTTTTCCTGCTGTTAAAAAAAAAGTATCTAAGTGGGTCTATTTTTGTACGTTAGATTGTGCAGATGTTTGGCTAAGAGAACACTTCAATTTAAAGAGCTCTATGTTCATGAAAAGAAAATGTTCTGATGAATCATTTATTGTTTGCGAGCAAACATGAGAGTGCCAGGATTTTCTTGCCTGTGTGAGGGTGAGTACAGAGGTGGACCAGCGCAGAGGTTCACCCTCCAGCCAGCACACCAGTTTCCTGGCATCACCCTGGCCCTGGGCCATTTTCCTGGAGGCAGGAAGGGGATCAGGAATTTTCCGGTTGGTCTCCGGATCCCCCACAGTGTCACGGACTAGGCCAGCTGCCTGGACAAGGCCTCCTGGTGACAGACTGGGTGTCCAGTACTTCAGGCAGGCTTTGAGGCCCCCCACCCCCACCCCCCCACAATCTGCATGGTGACAGCTGCAGGGTTTCTCCTTCTACAGTGGTGGCCCAGTTGCTGAAGGTATTTTTATAATCTAGAAGTTTAAAAAGTTGGAGACAGAGCGCCTTACGATGGAGGCTCCCTCTCCCTGTCATGCGTCAACAGCAGGCCGCTGTTCCTTCATGTTGGAAGACCTCCTATTTACCTTCCAGTTTCAAGAGCCCACCCACTGTCCTTAATTGGACAGCGAGCCCACCCTCTGGTCTTGAATTGGCAAATTCGAGGGAAATCACTGCCAGCTGGGTGACTGTTCCCCACATAGGGCTGGATTTTCATCTTACAGGCAGATAGCGGGAGCTGGGAAATTCCCCAAACCGCATGCCTGCCTCGGTAGAATGGCATGATTTTCCTCTGTGGGGTGCGGGCGTGTTCTGGAGTCGGACCCGCCACCCACTGGCACAGATTGGAGGTAGCCTCAGGGGCTGCCAAGCGCAGAGTTGAGTGCTGACGCAGCCTGGTTAAAAGGCCCACCTCAGTTCCCTGAAACTTCATCCCACTTGTTTTCTTAAACATTAGGCCCTCTAGCCCCCAAATGCCCTCAACCCCCACCCACTGCCCTTGCTCATCCATGCCAACCCATACCCCCATTCATCCCAATGGCCCTTCATACCCATCATGCCAACTCATAGCATTTCCATGCCCATCCAGCCAGTATACGCTCTGTACAGAACCAATAACCCTTTAGTAACAGTGGCATGGGTGGAAAAGCTTAAAAAACAGTAATCATAACTTTCTTTAAAAAAACTGCTTTACCACTAAAGTGTCACCCAAACAGACCTTTAAAGTTTCAGTAGCAGAAACTACAAGCACTTGACATCACTTTATGTTCTGTAAATAAACATTGAGCCATTGACAAAGCTGTCGGTCAAGTAATATTTTCCCTTGAATTTACCCATTTCAACAAACAAACAGATGCCTGGGCTCTCAGCCAAGCCTCATTATGCATGACTCTTAATTGCCAGTTATATACATGAAGATGTCTCACCACTACTTTCTCAAAGGCATGTAAGGATGGCAATAAATGCTGGCCTAGCCAGCAATGCCCACATCCAGGAATGAAGAAAAAGAAAGTATGTTAGTAACTCACCTAAAGGATCTTCTCCAGCTATGTCCTCAGTTTGTTTGACCCTGTACCCACATAGGCATGTGTAACTTGAGCAGGGTCATGATATATTTATAGGAATCTTAAGTGATTCTTATTATCCCTCCAAAAGGATGCTGAAGTTGCTCCTCCAGTGGCAGTTTGATTGTGATCCGTCAACATAATTCCAGTTATGAGGAGAGATTGGAGAAGCTAGTATTATTCTCCTTAGACGAGAGAAGCTAAGGGGAGACATAATAGAAGGATTCAAAATTACGATACAATAGAACAAGTAGGGAGAAACCATTTCCACAGGCAGGTCACCAGAAAGAGCCAGCATAGGCAGGATGGGCTGAACGTCCCTCTTCCATGTGTAATATTCTATGAACACAGCACAGACTGGGGATTGAGCCCGGGACTATGCTTATCTTCATGGGTTAGAAACATACTGGGTGAGACATATAACCACCTGGGGAGCTGGGTCCAGATCAGATGACCCACGTACCCTTACCCTCCAGTCACTGCTCAGCCAACACATTCATCCTCACGGCTCACCAAGCCATTCGGGAAGCGAGAATACTCGTCATTGTCCAATTAGATGATGCTTGACTGTCAGTCAGTCAATCAGCCTTTTTCTACCACCAACCCACCTCACCACCCCCCCAACTCCAATATTTTTATAACCACTCAACACAAACAGCCAAAGATAATTTTAATGCCTCTTTGATTTTCTCCAGAGTTTTAGCTCTCAGCAGAGCCCTGGAGGTTAACCTTCAATTCCTGGAGTGTTGGCAACTCCAGCTGAGGACTGACACATCTCACTTGGAGATAGGGCCATGGGACATGGGCACACTTGATGGGTTACCGACCAACCATTCCCTCCTATGGCTGCAGAGTCCTCTAGTGCTTCAGCCCAAGGAGTGATTCTTTTATTTTGAAGATAGGGTGCGGGACAAGAAAAGATAAGAAGAGACAACAGCTGGTGGCTCAAAACCCAGCATAAAATGCAACCCAACGTCAAGGTTAACAAACAGATTAAAGCCTTCATCTTTCACAATGACATACCGTTCTTCAATTCCCTGGCGTAATACAACTGCTCATCCATTATTACTTAATTTAATCAGATGCTAAAGGTTTCTACATCTGAGTTCATTAGGAGACTCTCATGTTAGAACACATTTGCAGTCTGACCTTCTTTCTCTTCCAGATTTCAGTAGATAGATTCTACAGCCTTTACCTTATTATAGGGAATAGATTGCCTGCTCTCTCTTTGAACAATAATATATTGTATTGGGTGCCCGCTCCTTACATTGTGTGGGCACTGAAGTCTGGAGTTCACTCAACACCCCGTGCACGCACATGTAGCGCTTGATAATACGTCCCAGGACACTCAGACCGTCTCCAAGCTGTTTGTAAACTTATTTCCGGAAAAAATACGTTAATGAGGTCTAAGTTTTGTGAGCAGCGATTTTAACTCTCCCCTCAGTTGGTGAGAGCAGAGTGAGAGAATGATTAAATGAAAGGCTTGCATTTATGTAGCACCTGTCACAACCTCAAGACATCCCAAAGTGTTTTGCAGCCAATGGAGTATTGTTCTAATGATGGAAGTGCAGCAGCAAATTTATGCACAGCGACTCCTACAAACAATAATTAAATACTGACCATGTAACCTGTTTTAGTGATGTTGGTGGAAGGCTAAATATTGACTAGGTCTAGGACATCAGGGGCAGAATTTTATACCCCACCAGCGGGCATGTGCCCAACCCAGTCGGGTGTAAAATTGTGCGTGATGATGTCGGGTGAATGTCCCGCTGTCTTCGCGCACTCGTGCGATATTTCAATCAGCAGGTGAGCGCAGGTGCCGAATTCGCCCCCGCCATTAAATAACAGGCCACTTCAGGCCCTTAACAGTCCAATTGACTGCGATTTTTCCCTGTCCACGCGATTTCGTGCTCATCGTACGGGCAAAACGAGCAGGCAGTCAGCTGATATTTTCCAAAACCTCATCCACGGGCAGGATAAAAAGGGACAGCAGCATTGCCAGTGAGAGTAGTGACGAGTTTTGGAGATAGCTTGCTGCTGGTTGCTTACTGGTACTTGGCAGCCTCATCTCTGTTCGGGGCTTCATTCTTAGAATTTCCAAGCTTCATTTCAGGACTCATTGCTGTCTGCCAGGCCCCCGGAGGATTCAGACTGTGTGGACCCTTCCAGGTATCAGACTGCCTTCCATTAACTTTGTAGTGGGGATTGTGGTCTGCTGGTGGCACCTCCTCTGAGGAGGAAGAAAAGGGCAGAAGGGGGAGACGTTAGATCTCCCAATGCAGCCTCCGGTGGGGGGAGCGACCTGTGGGAGAAGAGGCACAGGCACAAGGGGCACAGGGCCAGCAGGAAGTTCAAGGTGGAAGGGGCTGCAGAAGATGCCACTATCCTGCTACCTCAGAGGTGCAATGCCAAGGAGGTTCCATCTCTCAAGGGGGACCGTCACCTCCATTTGCCAGATGATTGGGCCTGAGATCAGCTCCGACTGTGGGTGGACACCCCATGCCAGTGGCTTTGAAGGTCACAGTCGCCTTCAATTTCTATGCCTCTGGCTCTTTCCAGGGGTCAGTGGGGGATCTTTGTGGAGTGTCCTAATCAGCTGTCCACAGTTGTGTCAAACTGATGACAGAAGCTCTGTTCAGGCGGGTACTGACCTTTATTCTTTTCTGTATAGACGAGGCCAGCTAGGCTGAGCGAGCCAGAGGGTTTGCAGCGATTGCTGGGTTCCCCGCATCCAGGGTGCAATCGACTGCTCTCATGGCCATCAAGGCACCAGAGGGTCAGCCAGGTGCCTTCGTCAACAGGAAGGGATTCCACTCCATGAACGTGTAGATAGTGCGTGATCACAGGATGCAGATTCTGCAAGTCTGTGCAAGTTACCCTAGCAGCTCGCATGACACTTACAACCTGAGACACCCCCAGGTGCCGAGACTCCTCAGTGTTCCTGTCCGACTGGAGGCAAGGCTGCTGAGTAACAAAGACTACCTGTTGAAGAGGTGGCACATGATGCCTGTCCGCCACCTAAGAACAGAGGTAGAGAAGTGTGAGAATACGAGTTATGCCTCCACAAGGGCGGTGGTGGAGAGGACCATAGGTCTGCTCAAGATGCATTTCCAATTTCTGGACCGTTCAGGGGAGCACTGCAGTACCCCCCAGAGCAGGTGTAACTGATAGTGGTTGCATGCTGCCGCTCTCCACAATCTGCCACTGGCAAGGGGGGACCCGCTAGAGAAAGAGGATCTTGACAATGTTGCACAGGACACAGATGCTGAGTCCAGTAGTGAGTCCAAAGATGAGCACAGTGAGGAGAACGCTGAGGCCATGGAGCCAGACCTCAGTAACCTACAGAGAGGCAGGGACAACAACGCTCCTTCAGCTAGGCCACCAAAGAGCAGCTTCACTCGCATGCCAGAGCTGCCACCTCCATCCCGGATGTCTGAACGGACCCTTTCATTTGAACATAAAGAACACTCAGTACCTGTGCAATGAAGTTCAGAGACACCAATGTCCAGCATTACATTCTGGCGTTCCCCACACCAATGAAATAAAAAGGTGAAGCATACTCAGGCCATGATGACAAAAACACAATTTATCTCATTCTGACAGTTCAATAATATTTACATAAACATTCCCGGTCTTCAACCCCAGACTAGTATACATAAAGTCAACATAAATAAACATAAAATCACCCATGACCTGTCCATCTTGTGCTCATGGTGCCTTTAACTTACATTTGCGAGTGCTACATCTTGGTTCTCCCCCTTCACTGGCACCAGCATTGGAGAGAGCCTGCTGACTCTGCTGTCCTGTTGGCCTTGATGATCTCGGTAGTCGCCTTCTGGCCAGTGGAGCCTGTGAAGGCCCCGCCTGGGAGGGAGCAGCCAGTGCCACAGCTGGCATCTCCCCAGTCTCCACAGCCCCATCAGTCACTAGCAGGGGAGAGGAGGAGCTGCTGCCACCATCCAGAGCACTCTGAGAGAAGCCCGCAGAGATGACAGGCAGCACGTGCACCAACATAAGGTTTCTCTGGACCTCCCTGCTTTCCATTGTTGGACGGGCACCTAGCTGGGATGCTGGGTGCCTCATCCATCCTTCATCATCATCATCCCCTCATTCTGTCCCTGGAGAATCTCTCTCAATGGAGGAGGCAGTGTGCTCGGCCATGATGGTCAGCACAGTGCTCACGCTCCACATGGACTCCTCCATCATGAAGACCATGACACCCAGACCCTCATGGATGTCTGCCAGATCCTCCCACGCTTCTCGCTGGACATCCAGCATCTGCTGCCTTATGGACAACTCCAGCGGCTCATCATCAGCCTTCGACTGAGCGTCATCCTGGTCCCCAGCATTCCTCTGACTGCCAGTGCCCTGGACATTCTCTGCCTCTGCCTGCACCTCAAGTGAATGTGAAGTGCCCTCATGTATGTGCATAGAGATACTAGCCGCCGACCTAATGCCTGCCGAGATGCTGGTACCTGAGCTGGTGCAACAGAAACTCAGTGGTCCTCCAGTGTCAGGGATGGTCCTTTGAGGTTTGCCTGCTGGTGAACCTAAAAGAGAGAACAAGGACCTGTCATTTGGTATAGTCAACACACTGTCACTGTGCCTGCCAGGTGCCCTGGTGGGACAATGGAGATCTGCATCACAGTGCCCCCATCTTTCAATGATCAATGGGGACTCCAGGTTAGAGGCTCACATCAATGAAGAGACTGCATTAGAATGGTTGCACAGACCAAAAGTCTCACCCCTGTGCACTGAACTCACCTTCATATAAAATAAAAGCAAAATACTGCGGATGCTGGAAATCTGAAACATAAACAAAAAATGCTGGGAAAACTCAGCCGGTCTGACAGCATCTGTGCAGAGAGAAACAGAGTTAACGTTTTGAGTCCGTATGACTCTGCTTCACTCTGATTAGTCCACTCTGTACCTCCAGCGCCACTGCAGCCTGGCCAACCCCAGCTGAGGGACACCTTGCCGGGCACATCCAAGTTGTGGCCCTCGAGCCGCAAGGCACTCATTTCAAGCAACCAGGGCTCAGCCCGTTGGCCAGCGCCGGTGTCATGACAGTTGGCGCTCCGACTCTAATGCCCCTGAGGTACATGGGGGGAGGACCACACCTTAACACTTCTGCACACTGACCCATGCCAACACAGTACGCACTCTTCCTGAGAGCAGCGGGTCATTGAAGCGCTTGCGGCACTGCACCCAGATGCACCGCACCACGCCATGGCTGTTCGCCAGCACTGCCACCTCCTCCCATGCCCTCATGGTGAGTTGTGGTGTCCTCCTCCTCCCATACCGGGGACAAGGGTGTCCCTCCTGGCAGCCACCTCCACCAGGACAGCGAGGCACTCATCAGAAAATGGTGGAGGTAGGGGGTGGGGTGGTGCCGAATGCCCACCTGACCTGCCCTCCCGCCTGCCGTGTCCAGCCACACTTGACTCCATAGCGAGGGTACAGGAGACGTCCTTCCTTGGCAGCCTTCCCGGGGCTGCCCAGGCCGCTGTTAAACCAGCCGCTGGAAGCTGGTGGGGTGGGGGCGGCGGGGAGGCGGGGGGGGGGTGGGGGGCACGGTGTGGGGGGTGGGGTGGATGGGGGGAGGTGGGGGGAGGTTGGGGGGTTGGTGGGGGGGTGGTGGTGGGGTGGATGGAGGGTGGGGGGGTGGGGTGGATGGGGGCAGGTAGGGGGGTGATGCGGGGAGGTGGGGCAGGTGGGGGGTTGGTGGGGGGGTGGGGTGGATGGGGGAGGTAGGGGGCGGGGGGGTGATGCCGGGAGGTGGGGGGGTGGGGGGGTGATGGGGGAGGTGGGGGGTTGGTGGGGGGGTGGATGGGGGGAGATGGAGTGGATGGGGGGAGGTGGGGGGTTGGTGGGGGGGTGGGGTGGATGGAGGGTGGGGGGTTTCGGGGGGGGTGATGGGGGGAGGTGGGGGGTTGGTGGGGGGGGGTGGATGGGGGAGGTGGGGGGTTGGTGGGGGGGTGGATGGGGGGAGGTGGGGTGGATGCGGGGAGGTGGAGGTGATGGGGGGTTGGTGGGGTGGATGGAGGGTGGGGGGTTTGCGGGGATGATGGGGGGAGATGGGGGGTTGGTGGGGGGGTGGGGTGGATGGAGGGTGGGGGGTTTGGGGGGGTGATGGCGGGGAGCTGGAATGGAACCTATACTGAACACAGCTGAGAACACCTGTCTAAGCAGGTCAAGGTTGCTCCTGTGATCTCCTAGCTGTCTTCCCATTTTGAAACTCAAAATTCCAATCTGTTACTCACAGTCAACATCTCACAGATTTTGGATGAACTAAAGGGGGGGTTGGTGGGGGGGGTGGGGTGGATGGGGGGAGGTGGGGTGGATGAGGGGAGGTGGGGGGAGATGGGGGGGTGATGGGGGAGGTGGGGGGTTGGTGGGGGGGTGGATGGGGGGAGGTGGGGTGGATGGGGGGAGGTAGGGGGTGGGGGGGTGATGCGGGGAGGTGGGGGGTTGGTGGGGGGGTGTGGTGGGGGGGTTGTTGGGGATGGAGGGTGGGGGGGGTGGATGGGGGGAGGTGGGGTGGATGCAGGGAGGTGGGGGGAGATGGGGGTTTGGTGGAGTGGATGGAGGGTGGGGGGTTTGGGGGGGTGATGGGGGGAGGTGGGGGGGTTGGTGGGGGGGTGGGGTGGATGGGGGGAGGTGGGGTGGATGAGGGGAGGTGGGGGGAGATGGGGGGGGTGATGGGGGAGGTGGGGGGTTGGTGGGGGGGTGGATGGGGGGAGGTGGGGTGGATGGGGGGAGGTAGGGGTGGGGGGGTGATGCGGGGAGGTGGGGGGTTGGTGGGGGGGTGTAGTGGATGGAGGGTGGGGGGGCTGGATGGGGGGAGGTGGGGTGGATGGGGAGAGGTGGGGGGGTTGGTCGGGGGGGCGGGTGGGGTGGATGGGGGGAGGTTGGGGGGGTGATGGGGGGGTTGCCGAGTGCCCACCCTTCCTGGCCATTGCGGAGCCGCGTTTCACGCTGGGCGGGCTTTAATTGGCCGGCCAGTGTGAAATGGCGGCCGGGACCTGATTGCGATTGGCGGACCATTTCCCAGCTGCTCCTGGACCCGTCCACTGCACCCGCCCGACAACCTCAAATTTCTGGCCCAGGGGAACTTCACTCCTCTTCCTTGAAATAGTGCCATGGGATATTTCAAGCCCAACTTCAAGGGCAGTCAGGGTGTTTTGTTTAACATTTCACCCAAAAGGCTGCACAGCCGATAATGCAGCTCTCCCTCAGTGCCGCACTGGGTGTATCGGCCTAGACTCAAGTGTCCAGAGTGGGGCTTGAACCTTCTGAATCAGAGGTGAGTGTTTAACCAGCCAGAGCACAGGTAAAAGGGTGTGGGGAAAGCAGCTAAAAGGGAGACAAAAGTAATTAGAATAGAGTGGGGGAATAGTTAAAAGGAACTGGTTCAATTTTTTGCCAATCGACACTATTAACACTAGTGATTTTGGGGAATCTGGTGGTTGGGTAGGCTTGTTTTTTTTAAAAATCTGGTTCATGCTCCTAACTACACCTGTGTCTTACAACACGAAGGGTTAGCTGTCACAATGGTTATATCTGTAATGAATTAACATTAGCAATAAAGCAATCTCAGAGATTCCACCCACCATCCCATCCGTTTCCTTCTCTCTGTCCAGCTTTTGGACAAAAGGTGGAAACCTCTATGTGAGATTGGTGAACACGTGCCAATTTGCCCAGCTGTTTTGTGCTCAGGACTCACATGGGGTCTCACTCAGCTTTGAAGCCGGAGAATGTTTCTATTGTCTATTGGGCCTCGGCTCAATGCCAAGGTGAAAGGAGAGGAGATAGTGGCACACAAACTGCTCTTACTACTATTTACACTGCCTGACCACACCCACTCATCCATCCTCTCAGATACAGACCAAAGCAAGCACCATAACAGTACCCATGAGAGTCATAAATAAAATATTCTCTCTGCATTGCACACCATCTGGTTTGAGTTACTTACACACCCTTTCCCCTGTCAGGTCTTTTGAGGATCTCCACATGAAGAAAGGAGGATATAAACCAGAGCTAGCCCAGCACCAGCAAGCTGATTAAAAATGCAGAAGTTGTCAACATCAGGAGTGTGAAATTGGTTTTAGTACATCTGTCTCGATGTAAGCAGAAGAGAATCAGGGCAAAGAGATGGAATTTGAAATGTTACATTTGATCAGATGTGCTGATTTTAAAGTAAAATGTGAGCTACTGTTTCAGAAAAATCAGAATGAATGTGAGCTCCTGATTGTCCTTGAACATGTTGTCACCGCCCAATTCCATGTGTGTCTCTACTATCGTTCCTGGTTCAATTCCCTTTCGCCCTGCCTACATCACTTCATCTTCTGTGGCTGTAGTGCATTGTCCCTTCTTATCCTCCTTGATATTTTGCACTGTCCAATGATATGGAAGTGCCCTCTCTTACCAGTCCAAATGCACCAAGTGCATCATTGGCATTACCTTCCTTCCCTGCCCTCATACAGTCACCTCCAGAGTCCGCCACGGATCTTTCCTTGGTTTCCTCCCATTTCTCATCTAGATGCTGTCCTTTGGTATCTTCAGGATGAGTTGCCACGTGTGTACAAATGACACCTGGTTTAACCTCACCACCAGTTCCCATGACCCCATCATGTTGGTTGTGCTGGAAGGTTGCTGACCAACATCAAGCCTGGTAAGAGTCAGCATTTCTTCCCACTCTACATGAGGAAAAACGGAAGCCATCATTTTGGCCTCACCGTAAACTTTACTCCTTTGCTGCTGGCTGTAATTCTATTCCCAGGTAATTTTTCAGATTGAAACGTGGGGCAGGATTTTCATGTCGTTGGGCGGGTGCGATGGGGGGGCCCAGGAGCAGCTGGGAAATGTTCAGCCGCCCGCGATTGGTCCCTGACCGCCATTTCACGCTGGTTGGCGAATTAACGGGCAGCCAGCGCCACACGTGTGCTGAGAGCTTCAGCGCTGCCGGGGAGGGGGGCGGGAGGAGGGTGGACGCAAAAGTCTGCACAGGCGTTGGGGGGAGCGCGCACGGAAAGCTTCTCGAAGGCAGGGAGCTGCCTCAGGGAACTGAAGAATATTAAAATCAAAAATAAAGGTTCTGAAAATGTGAAAATCGTGTCCCCGCATAGCACTCCCTCACATGAACAAAGACATAGTAAAAATGCTGTCAAAACATTTTAAAATTTTAAAATGAATATCGGAAACCTCACCCCACACATGAATGAGGATTCCTAAAAAATCCAAAGGCCTCCTGGCCGATTCACCCATCCACCAACTGTAAGGTTGGACGGAAGGCGACAAATAGCTTCTAATTAATTGATTAATAGTTTTAATAGGCCTCATTATTGTCGGTGGACGCACAGCTGACTCTTGCGCGTGCCCGCCGATCGACATATTGCCCAAGTGCGCGATGACATCAGGACGCTCGCCTCATGTCATCACACGCTATTTTACACCCGATTGGGTCGGCCACAAGTCCACCCACGGGACATAAAATCCTGCCCCTTAGTTTCCTGGTAGACTTTTAAGGGAGATTGAAGCCCCACATTCTATCCATCACCGAAACCATTTATTTCCATCTCACGAACATTACCTGTTTCTGCTTCTATCACCACTGACACTCTTTCTCTTCTCTGGATTCAATTCCTTCAATGCCCGGATGGTTGGCCTTGTTTCTTCTTTCCTGTACAAATAATAAATCTCGGCAGCCCATATATTGTCATGCTAATCCCTCCTGCTCATCGTTTGTGCAATTGCTGATCTGCCTTAGCTGTCTGTTTCCCCCAATTCATTGATATAACATCCTGATCCTCAAATTCCTCCTTGGCTTTGCCCTATTTCAGCAGTTCCCTGACAGTCCTCCCAGCACCCTTTTGTCCTCGGCTCTGGTTGTTGATTTATCCCCTACTTCTCTCTCCTTCACCGTTGTATGGAAAGCCTTCAACCATTCCTGGCCTCTGGAACTTACTCCTCAAATCCATCTGCCTCACCCCTCCCTCAAAGACTTCCTCAAATCAATCATTTCAACCAAAATGTTAGCCATCCCTCTTAACATTTGCTGCCAGCTAGGCGGCTGTTCCTTTTATACGTTCTCACCTCCACAAACAGTATGGGGCACAGTATGGATGCAAATTGTGGATACTGCAATGAGGAGCAAGTGGAGGTGGCAGAAGGAGGTGCAGAACCCTGCTGGGCGGATAATGACCATCTAGCATGACCTGCAGTCTTGGGCAGCCTGCCGCCTGGGAAAAGTCCTGTGCCTCATCAAAACAATGGCTCCTGTGGGCATAGGGAGAGGAATCAGCACGTTGTCCTTTGCATGCAAAGCCCCTGTCACATTGTTTTAATGCATGTGGACAGCTGGCACATGTGACACGTGTTACCAGTGATGGCTGTGAGGGACCCAGTTGCACAAGCTGTTTACAGGTCAACTTCCATGAGATAGCATAACTATCTGCCACAAACAGCTCTCCCCCACCATGTCCCAAAAGGAACTATTGATGCCAATGAGTGCCAGCCCGTGGATAAAGAGTGTTTGCAGTAAATGCACCAAACATTTTTCTCCCCTCAGCAAATGCTTCCCTCCAATTCCTGGCGGGCCATTGAATCCCTCCGATTTTGCACGCGTCATTTCTTGCGGCCAGTGGCAGCCAGTAGCACTCCCCATCCGCACAGTTCACGCTCCACTTAAATAAGCCACCACAAGAAGAGTGACTGCACCGAATTGTCCTAGGTGAGCTCTGCATCTTTAACCATACATGCAATGGGGGGAAACTAAGTAAATTAGCCACGATGGCATAATATAAAAGAGGTCTGGATGGGCAATTGAATAAGAGGAAAGATATGAAATGGGGTGAGTTTCTTTAATGGTACGAATGATACAGAACAGAGCACTCAATCTGATAACTCCTGCTCTAAAGTGATTTAATCCCTCTTGAAGCATTCAGACTACAAATGGCACATACTGAGTAAATACAGCTGTGAAACGAGCAAGTTTGAAGCAGAAGGAGAAATTAAACTGCAGCCAATTCCCTACAGATTATAGTCAGAGAAAAGAAGCAATGCTTTTATGATTCTGAAGGGGATCCAATAAATAAACAGGCAAACATCAGAGCCATTTGTGCCAGAAATATGCGAAGTGCACCCACAATACGTGGAAGATATGAAGAAAGAAAGGTTATTTTAATTAAATATTTCATAGTAAGAAGGATGGTTGTCAACTATCTTACACAACGTGGGTCTGAAACACAATTATCTTAATTAACTGTATAAGGGTCTGAAAGGCAATTATGTTGTTCAGCAATATATGACTCTATTTTGCAGTTATCTTGCACTGTTGCAAAGGGTGGAAGAAAGAACTTTTATTTCTATAGCGTCTTTCCCAACCTCAGGATGCCTCGAATCGCATGACAGCCAGTGAATTACTTTTTGAGGTGAAGTCACCGTTGTAAGACGGGCCATAGGAAACATGGTCGTCAATTTTCGCACAGCAGGATCCCACAGGCGGCAGTGAAATAATGACTAGACCAACTGTCTCAGTGACGGTTGACATAAGCATTGCACATCCTTTTCCAAATGGGCAACCAAGGAGGCAGCGTTAATTAATGACTAATTTTAATATTAACTAGACAGCTAACTGCAAGTACAGCACAAGAGATAGTTGACCGAGATATTGTTAAAGGAGAAATGTAGGCTATAAATTTCAAATTGCAGCTGATGCAACTTGTTCTTTCATTTACAACTTGCAACACCCACAGTATAGTGCATTGAAGAGAAGGGGCAGATTATCTGTAACCGGGAGTCCTTTAAGGACTGATGGTCACCTTAAAAGTTGTAATGCCACTGGGAGTGGGAAAGGGCTGTAATGATACCAGAATGATGAGCTCATCCTTCCAGAATGCAACTTTCGAAGTCCTGTTGCAAGTAGATACTGAAGGGAAGGATGTCCTTATTTTTTGAAGTTGAGGGACATCCCCTAAGAAGGGTAGCAGGATGAGAGCCTGGATGGGATTAGCAGAATGAATGAACGGTGTCTTGCCTGTGATTGAAATCTAAATTGAAGTAGGAGACACATAAGTGATCTCAAAGCAGCCACCAAGGTAAATGTTCTCACTTGTTTGCTTAATTTTTAACGTTGCCTTACAATGATTGTAGTGCACTTCAGTGTAACTTCAGTCAAGTATCACAGAGGGGGATGCACAACAGCATGCCAGCTGTTCATTTCCTTTCTAAATGAGCAGGCACGCCCATGTTTTAACATTGCTCTCTGTGTCATTATCTTGTCAATATATTTGCTCTGTGATCCATGAAATATGATAAGGAACCACACAGAGCATCTGCAAGCTACATGGTCCCACGCTCACCCAAGGTGGCTGGTATCCCAGATCCTCTTCTCTGTCACTAATTTTGACAGTGGTTTGACTGCAATAATCTTTCATAAGATGGACTTGTGCAAGGCACGTCAAGTAAGAAACATCCTGTGCACCCAGGCCAGCCTGTATTGTACATCTGGTCCAATACTGCCATCCCTCCTGCAGAGCCAGCGATAGAGTGGGATAGCCAGGAAGATGTCGACAGGTGCTATTGATAGTCATTTGGTAGTGCAGGACTTGAGAATTGCTGAAAAAAGGAACAAATCGAAACTTTTCATCTTGCACTCATCAGGACACTTGGCTAGAATGCGAGCATAAGGGGAAAACAACAATTTATACTGTATGAGAAGAGAGTGCTGATCAGTTGGTAAGTGGACTCTGACTGGTAGAAGCATTGCCATGGAGAATGCACCAGGGATGGTTGCAGACAACTAATGCCAACAATGCCAAGCATTGTTTGAAATTTAAACCAGGCAGCTTGACCCTGATTGGTCAAGGCATTGCCCTGAGGAATGAGTCAGCGAATGGCTGTCACTTATTTTGTTTAGCTAAGGATAGATATCGGACAGAATTTTGCTCTTGGTGGGCAGCAGTGCACCACGATTTCACGCTGGGCAGGCCAATTAAGGACCGGCAACGTGAAAGGGGGCTGGGAAAGCTCCGAGGAGGGGCGGGGGCATGATGTCCGCCGGGTCCAATGGACACCCGGCGGCTGATTCAGAAGCAGCCCAGGCAGCCCCTGGAAGGCTGCCATGGAAGGACTCCATGGATTCCAGTGCGGTTGGACATGGCAGGTGGGAGGGCAGGTCGGTGGGACAGCTGGCCCTGTGTTTCTCCGATGAGTGCCTCGCTGCCCTCCTGGTGGCAGCCAGGGGGGAAACCCTTGTCCCAGAGACGGGAGGAGAAGGAGGCCCCCCGCACCTCATCAAGATGAAGTGGTACCCAGGGTGAGCAGCCACAACGTGGTGAGGCGTACACGTGTGCAGTGCCAGAAGCGCTTCAACGATCTGCTGCGATCAGGAAGGGTGAGTACCGTGTTGGCATGGGTCAGTGTGCAGAACAGTTAAGGGCTGGCCCTCCCCTGTGGACCTGAGGCGTGTTAGAGTGTGAGTGGCAACTGTCAATGACGCTGGAGCTGGCTAAGGGGCTGAGCCCCGGGTGCTTGGCCTGAGTGCCTTGTGGCTCGAGGGCCACAAATTGGCTGAGCCCTGCCAGATGTTCCTCAGATGGGGTTGGCCAGGCTGCAGTGCCGCTGCAGTTACAGAGTGGACTAATCAATGCTTCTCTATCCTTTCAGGAGAAAACATCCCATAAAAATATTGAGAAGTTGCGGACTTGCAGGGGACCCCCACACCTCCTAATCCTGACTCGCTATGAGCAGGAGGCACTGGAGCTCAGGAGACGGCATGCACCTCGGTCAACCAGCCGCAGTGAGGTTGGGGTGCTGGACGAAGGAAAGAATGCAATGCACTGAGGTGAGAATGTCAGCTATTGCAACCATTGTAGTGTAGTCTTTATATTGATATGAGCCTCGAAAGTGGAGTCCCCACTGATAATGGAAAGATAAGGGCACCATGATGCAGATATCTGTTGTCTCGCCAGGGTGCCTGGCATGCACAGTGACAGTCTAATGACTTAAACTAATGACATGTCCTTCTTCTCCCTTTCAGGCTCACCAGCAGGCGCTTGCAATGAGGACCCTGAAGGCCCACCCCTGACCCCGGAGGGCCACCTTGCTCAGCATGCACCTGCGTCACACCCTCTCTGTCAAGCAGGCACCAGCACAGTTACCAGCACCTCAGTGGGCAGGAGGTCAGCATCTAGTACCTCGGTGCGCATTGGTGAGAGCACTTCACACTCGCTTGAGGTACAGGTGGAGGCAGATAGTGCCCAGGGCGCCAGTAGTCAGAGGACTGCTGGAGACCAGGACAATGCTCAGCCAATGGTTGATGATGGGTCTCTGGAGTCCATTAGGCAACAGATGCTGGATGTCCAGCAGGATGTGTGGGAGGATCTAGCAGAGAGACATGATGTAATGCGGGCCATGGTGTCCTTTTGGAAGGAGTCCCTGCAGAGCAAAACCACTGCTCAATGCCTCCTCCGTGGAGGGAGTAGCGGCTCTCATGGAGAGGCTATTCCAGGGACACAATCAGGGGTCCCTGGAGATGCACTCGGACCTGCAAACCCTCACACAGGCAATGACTTCAGGTGGTCAGCGTCAGTGTGCGAGATGGATTTGGCACCCAGTATCCCAGCTAGGTTCCCGTCCATCAATGGTGAGCAGGGAGATTCAAAGTGACCTCATGTTGGTGCGCGACCTACCTATCATCTCTGTGGGCTCCTCTCAGGGTACTCTGAGTATGGCAGCAGCTCCTCCACCCCTCTGCCAGTGACCGTGGCGTCTGATAAGACTGCGGCGACTGGGGAGATGCCAGCTGTGGCACTGGCTGCTCCCTCCCAGGCGGGGCCTTCACAGGCTCCATGGGCCAGAGGACGACCACCAAGTTCACCAAGGCCAACAAGGCAGCAGAGTCAGCAGGCTGTCCGAGCTGTCGCCAGCGAGGGAGGAGCTCCTAGATGGAGCACCTGTAAATGTAAATGTAAAGCACCTTAAGCACAAGACGGCCTTATCATGAGTGATATTTTTTTCCCTCATTTTGCTTTAACTTTTTTAATGGTGTGATGAACAATACTGTTTACGTTCATTTCAGCTATGTTGCACATGCACAATTAAATGAGATTTTATTTTGTGCTATTGACCTCTGGATGCTGCATTTGTTTTATAGGTGCAGGGTAAGCCATCATGTAATGATGGACATGTGTCTCCTGAAACTTCATTGCACAGACACAGTGTGTACGTTGCTGGCCAATGAAATGCTCATCTCTGGGATCGAGTATGGAGTCTGTACCCCTGGCATGTGATGGTGGTTCTTATTTGGTAGGCTAGCTGAAGGAGCATTGGATCAAAGCTTCCCGGGTGTCCCTGCCTCCCTGGGGGTTACCCAGGTCAGCTTCCATGCCCTCAGTGCTCTCACCGTTCTCATCCTCGGACTCACTACTGTACTCATCATCCATCTCTCCTTGCGCAACTGCGTCAATGTCCTCTTCCTCCACTGGGTCTCCCCTTGCCAGTGCCAGATAGTGCAGAGCACAACATGCAAACGCTATCAGTGACATGCACTCTGGGGCGTTTTGCAGCGTGCCCCCTGAACAGCCCAGGCATCAGAAGCGCCAACTTGAGAAGCCCTATGGTTCTCTCGACCACAGCCCTTGTGGAGGCATGGCTGCTCAGCCTCTGTTCTTGGATGTCGGAGAGGCATCATGAGTCACCTTTTCAGGGGATAGCCCTTGTCACCCAGCAACCATCCATCCAGCCAGGCTGGAGCACTGAAGAGCGTCGGTGCCTGGGAGTGTCTCAGGATGTAAGGATCATGGCAGCTGCCAGAGTAGCTTATACAAACTTGCTGAAACTGCATTTTGTGGTCACACTCTATCTGCACGTTCATGGAGTGGAAGCCCTTCCTGTTGACAAGGGCACCCGGTTCACCCGCTAGTGCCTTGATGGCCACATGTGTGCAGCCTATTGCACCCTGGACACGGGGGAACCCAGCAATCGTCGCAATGCCTCAGGCTCGCTCTGTCTGGTTGACCTCATCCGTATGGTAATGAACAAAAATCAATGCGCGCCTGAACAGAGCCAGCTTGACGCATTAATGGGCAGCTGATTGGGAGACTCCACAAAGATCCCCCACTGAAACCTGTAAACAGTCGGAGGAATAGAAGTTGAGGTCCACTCACCCAGTCGGAGCCAATCTCAGGCCCAATCCCTCTGACAAATGGAGGTCACCGTCTCCCTTGAGAGACGAAGCCTCATTTGGCATTGCATGTTGGAAATATTGAGGTAGCTGCATCACCGCCTGTAAACCCTGGCATGGGGATAGTGGTGTCTTCTGCGGCTCCTTCTGCTTTGGACTACCTGCTGATGCTGCATCCCTTGTGCCCGTGCCTCTCCTCCCACAGATCGCTCCCCTGGAAGTTGCATTGGGAGAGCTGGTCTCCTCTCCCTTCTGCCCCCATCTTCCTCCTCAGAGGAGGTGCCACCAGCGGAGACCACAATCCCATTACTAGGGTAATGGAAGGCTGTCTGATACCTGGAAGGGCCCACACAGTCCAAATCCTCCTGGGGCCTGGAATACAACAATGAGTCCTGAAATGCAGCCTGGAAATGCTCCGTATGCAGCTCTGAAGCGAAGTGAAGCTGTCCAGTTCACTAAATCAACCAGCAGCACACGATCTCCAAAACCCCTCATTACTCACATTGCCAATGCTGCTGGCCCTTCTTACCCAGCCCATGGATAAGCTTTTGCAAATTGCGGCCTGCCCGTTGTGCCCGTGCGATTGCCGAAAATCTGCACAGGGGAGTAAACTCGGAGACAATTAGTGTGTCAAGGGCCTTAACTGGCCTGTTAATTAATGGCAGACCTGTCCCTCCCTCGCACACCCGCCTACTGAAATATCACGAGAGTGCGCATTGACATCGGCAAGCTCGGCCGACACCAATGCGCGTCATTTCACACTCGAGCAAGTCGGGCGCGGGCCCTCCCGCCAAGCGAAAAATTAAGCCCAGCACGTTTCCCTCCTGGGAACAGGAACCAACGTGATGAAATGGACCGACCCTGCAGCCTCTTTTAGAAATGTACACTGAGCTCTAGCAGTACCATTCAGAACTGAGACCATTTTATAAGGTCAAGACTTCATTTGCATTAATGAGGCTGGCCTCTGCCTGGTGCACTATAGGAATGCTTATGAATGCTGAATTCTGACATTATTGTCAGATTAGATGCTGTCAGGCAAGGTATTCTGTTCTTTTCTTTGCAGAACAAAGCAGCAGTCAACAGATACATTAACCAGTGAAGGATTTACAAAATACTCCCTCACCTTTTACAACTACACCCTACAGGAGATAATTGAGTCAGAGACAGTAAATAGTGTGGGTGATGCAGAACTTTGTGTGGACTTGGATGTTTACGGTGGGATAGTTAAGGTTAGATAATCTTGTTTGGTCATTGTGTTAGTGATTGCCACATTGGAAGAACGTTTCCACTCTCGTGCAAACATGCTCTTACTCTAGTGCGAAAATATTCTCAGTGTGACAACAAAGGGCTCTTCTGCTTCAGTAATCCTGGTGCTCAACATGAGCACAGGGTGGAGAAATGCAGTCCCTCCACTTGAGTGGCTCCCTGTACCACGGTGCCATGGCCAGTTTGCTCATCCTCCCAGCAGTCCCTGCTCTTGCTCCCACAAGTTGCAAGGACCTTGAACCTGTTGGACAATTGCAAGGGTTGAGGGTCCTCCATTGCTATCTTCTTTGTCCCCATACCTACCTCACTCATAGTCATGCCCTCCTGTCCCTGAACTTGGACCAAATCAGAAGTACCAAGCCTAAGGGGCATGAGTGCCCCCTAGAACAAAGTGCCCAGGTAACTTTACCCCTCCATGATGCATCATGGTGTCCTAAGCTCGGACTCCAGTTCATCAACTCCAAGCAGAATTTCCTCAAGCTGCAGGCACTTATTGTGGATGTGATTACCGTGGATCACACTGGTGTCTTCCTGTTACCACATGCTACAGCTGCAACACATCACCTGGCCTGTCACTTTTATTGTGTTTTATTCAACTAATTAAGTTTCAAGTTTAGAAATATCACTCAACTGTTGTTATGCCAAGTAGGTTAACTAGTTAAGCTATAAATTTAATGCAATACTTATAACTTCCCATTACCGATTTAAACTACCCACATTTTAGAGGAATAAAATGTTAATAACTCACCAAACAATCACCTACCAGCTCACCTAATTAAAGCTTTGAACACTCACCAGCTTCTTTCCCCCTCTGCAACTCCTTCCCATCTGCACCAAATTACCAAGTTAGCACTCATACCTCATCACGTTCTGTGCAATAGCAAAACCTGTCTACTTTTATAGGGAACTGATAACTCACACCCAAGTACCATGTAGCTTATGCTTTCCTGAATCATTGATGTTCCCTGCCAGTAAGCAAAGAGCCCTACCAGCAGCATGAATTTTAAATTTGATTTTGAATTTTATTTTGAAACATTAGTCCCTGAGCTGTGTTTGTTTTAGTTGGTGGAATTAATGGCGTAACCACAGCATATCCTAGTCACCAGCCGCATCCTGGCACACAAATGCAAAATAAATAAACCCAGATATCCAAATAAACAAAGCATTTTCCCATGCAGCAGCTGACCTGTGGAGTCTAATTCCAGTTGAGTCATTTTTCTTTGTATCGATTGGCTCATTCAAAAAGATATGATATCATTATCTGCAGAAGAGTCATATGGACTCAAAACATTAACTCTAATTCTCTCTTCACTGATGCTGCTAGACCTGCTGAGTTTTCCCAGCATTTTCTGTTTTTATTTCAGATTTCCAGCATCCGCAACATTTTGCTTTTATGTTATTATGGTATCACTACCTGGCTAGGAACTGGATTCAAGGTTTTAGTGTCAGAGATGATAAACGCTATGGATGCTAGTTTTCTCTCTGTTTCTGTGGCTAATTCCATTTAGTTTACAACACAGGAAAATAGGCCATTCAGCCCAACCAGGCTGTTCTGGTGTTCACGCTCCACACAAGCTTCTTTCCATCCATCTCATCCTATCTGTACATCTTCCAATTCCTTCTTCCCTGATGTGCTTACACCTGGATTCCCCTTAAATACATCTATGCAATTTGCTTCCATGAAAAGCAGCAGCTGGGGTTGAATGATGGAGAGGTTGGGATGGATCGGTAAAGATCCTGGAATTTTACTTTGACAGAAGGTGGACAGTGACAATGGCTGGAATCTTATGCTCCCCCTCTACCCCTGGTGGGTTCTGGGGCAGTGGGGGGAGTGTCAAATTACATGGGCAGGATTCCAGCCGGGTTCTCACCCGTCCCAACCTCAGAGTGATTTTATGATGGGGCAGTCAGGGCCTCAGGGGAGGAAGACCACCCTTGCCTTAATTAAGGCCCTTATATGGCCAATTAATGGCCACTTACGGGCCATTTCGCACCCAGCCTCAATTTTTAGGCTGGCGGGTGGATGACATCGCAGGGGGACATCTCAGGTGCAAGGTCAGGGGATGGGGGGAGTTTGGGCCTCCATCAAAAACTCCCTTCTGACTGGGAACATCCTCCCCTTAAGAACTGGTGACCTGCAGACCCTTTCCCCACCGAACTATTCCCCCAAGACCGCAATCACGAACCCCACCACCCCCCTCACAACCCCCCAGGTCTCCGCTACCCTCCCTGCCCAGACCCGTGAAACCTTTTTCTCTGATTCCCTTGATTGAGGCTCAGGAAGCTACTTGCAATGCCTCTTCTGGCCACTGCAGCACTGTTCCTGGAGAGACTGCAGAACTGCCGATCAATCTGATTGCCAGCAGCTCTCCAAAGCGGGATTTCCTCCCAAGTAAGGGGTAGAAGTCCCACCTACTACCAATCAACGCTCATTAGAGCATAAAATGGTAGTGGGTCTCTTGGAGTCAGCAAGGTAATTTCTGGCCAATACTTCCTTCAAGGAAGGTGTTTAATTTTATTCCTTCAGGGTATGTAGGCATCACTGGCTAGACCAGCACTTTTTCCCATCCATAATTGCCCTTGAGAAAGTGCTGGTGAGCCACCTTCTTGAACCACTGCAGTCCGTGTGGTGTCCACAGTGCTGTTAGGAAGGGAGTTCCAGGATTTTGACGCAGCAACAGTGAAGGAACAGCGACATATTTCCAAGTCAGGATGGTGAGTGGCTTGGAGGGGAACTTGCAGGTGGCGGCGTTCCCATCTGTCTGCTGCCCTTGTCCTTCTAGGTGGTAGAGCCATGGGTTTGAAGGTGCTGCCTAAGAAGGCTTAGGGAGCTCCTGCAGTGCATCTTGTCAATGGTACGCACTGCTGCCACTGAGCGTCGGTGGTAGAATAGTAAATGTCGAAGGTTGTAAATGGGGTGCCAATCAAGAGGGCTGCTTTGTCCTGGATGGTGTCAAGTTTCTTGAGTGTTGTGGAAGCTCCGCTCATCCAGACAAGTGGGGAGTATTCCATCACACTCCTGACTTGTGCCTTGTAGATGGTGGACAGGTTTTGGGGATCAGGAGGTGAGTTACTCACCGGAGGACCTGCTCTTGTAGCCATAGGGCTGCATCTTCCAGTCAGCGTGTGGGGACGGGGCCCGCTCGCTGACACGTAAAATGACGTGGGGCGACATTGGGTGGGTGTCCTGACGTCACCCTGCATCATTTACATTTTCAGGTCGGTGGGCGCGCAGCCAACTCAGCCGCGCAGTCGCCAACCTGTCAACGGCCACTTAAGGCCATTAATAAAGTAATTGAATCAATCAATGGACCTGCCGTCCAACTTTAAGGCTGAAGAAACATGAAACCTCATCCACGGGTGGGATGAAGTTTCATGAGGGTATTAAAATTTGCATTAAATATCTAAATAAAAGAAATTGACATGTCCCAGCTCATGTGACAGTGGCACGTGAGGGGACATGTCAGTAATTTTTTTCTAATCTTTATTCAAAGTTTCAAACCTGAGCCGATCTACCTGAGGCAGCACTTTGCCTCAGGGAGATCTGTGCGCTCATTCACACTTTTGTGCGGAAGAGCACACTCCCAGCTCAGGTAATCCCACCCCGCACCCCCCCCCCCACCTCCAGCCCGCATAGAGAGCGCATAGTGCTTCCTGGTGGATGGCACACTGGGTGGGCCTTAATTGGCCCGCCCACGTAAAATGGTGGTGCACTCCCAACTGGGGGCGTCAATCGGGAACCTGCCTGTTCGCACCTATTCCCGCACAACCCACACCTCCCCCACCAATGGGGGGGAAAAGTCTTGCCCATAGTATTTATGTGGCTAGTCCAGTCCAGTTTCTGGTCAATGGTAACCACCAGGATGCTGATAGTGGGGGATTCAGCATTAGTCATGCCATTGAGTGTCAAGGGGAAATGGGTGGATTCTCTCTTGTTAGAGATGGTCATTGTCTGGCACTAATGTGGCATAAACATTACTTGCCACTTGTCAGCCCAAGCTTGGATATTGGCCAGGTCTTGCTTCAAAGGCTCAAGGACTGCTTCAGTATCTGAGGAGTTGTAAATGGTGCTGAACATTGTGCAATCATCAGCGAACATCCCCACTTCTGACCTTATGATGGAAGGAAGGTCATTGATGAAGCAGCTGAAGTTGGTTGGACCAAGGACACTACCCTGAAGAACTCCTGCAATGGTATCTCCAGACTGAGATGATTGGCCTCCAACAATCACAATCATCTTCCTATGTGTTAGTTACAACTCCAACCAGCGGAGAATTTTCTCTCTCATTCCAATTTTACTAGGGTTCCTCAGTCAAAATGCTTCCTTGATGTCAAGAGGGTCACCCTGATCTCACCTCTTGAGTTCAGCTCTTTTGTCCATGTTTGGACCAAGGATGTAATGAGGTCAGAAGCTGAGTGGACCTGGAGGAACCCAAATTGAGCATCAGTGAGCTGGTTATTGCTGAGCAAGTGCTGCTTAATAGCATTGTCGATGACACCTTCCATGGTGGAGACCATGACAGACACATTTGTTAACAATTGATCTCTGAACCCAGCAACCATTTTCCTTGCACCTTGCCAATGAAAGCAGCCTGGTGTCATTGTGAAGCATCACAGGAAATGTTCCTTTCCTTTCCTGTCTCCTTAATCTCTAGGAGTTGATGCTCACCCATTCTTAGATTCTACTCTACCTTCCTGCAGGTCCTTCATGTTGCCCAGTAGCAGTGGAAGAGAAACATGATGGTGGTGAGGAGAATTATAAAGACAAGGACACCCAGGGGTTGGCCATCTTGTTCGAGGCTTGCTATCTCAGTAGATACCAGGCCTTTGTCCTTGCCCATCAGAGCTCCACACTAGTAGAACATGGGCAATAAGACCAGGTTGCCCAGAAGCACTCTCTACATATGCAGCCATTAGTGGCTCCACTGGCAGGAACCAGGTGCCACTTCAGTTCCATGATATTTCGCCACAGCCCAATGCTATCTGAGTCATCAGGTAGCACTTGGAAGGCGCGCTCGAATAGATGAAAGAACAGCACCCAGGGATGCTTGAAAAGAGTAGGATGATTGTTTGCTTGCACTCTGCAATTGTATTAAATTTAGTCTGTGCCCTGCATGGCTGTGCCATTCATGGAGTTAACTGTCATTCAGGAAAAGTGCACTAATTTACTGTTGACTGTTTACCTTCATGGTTATGTTGGGTCAAAGAGTGTTATCATGTGGTAGGATGGGTAATGGGTAGAACAAACATACAAACATACGAATTAGGAGCAGGTGTCGGCCACTTGGCCCTCGAGCCTGCTCCGCCATTCAAAAAGTTCATGGCTGATCTGACTGTAACCTCAACTCCAGATTTCCAACTATTCCCAATAACCTTTCATTGCGCCCCCACAACCCCACCCCCCACCTCCAGCCCGCTTATCAAGAATCTATCTAGCTCTGCCTTAAGAATACTCAGAGACTCTGCTTCCACCGCCTTTTGAGGAAGAGAGTTCCAAAGACTCACAACCCTCTGAGAGGAAATGTATCTTTATTTCCAGGTGCAGGAGAAAGAGGTAAACAAAGTTTGAAAAAGGAGAGCTGTCTTCTCTGATGGTCCTTGCAGCGAGGGCTCTCTGAGTATGACATCCTGGTGGTCTGCTCCATGTATTGCTGGACCTGCTCCTCAGCCATGTTGAAGCACAGCCCCTCCTGATTGACATAGTTGTGAAGGGCACAGCTATGTCGCACACCCTATCACACCCTAATTGGAGTATGCTGCAAATTCCTTTCTGACCCGTGCAAGCAACTGAAGCCAGAATCTGTTTTGGAGGAAGAAGGACAGAGGGATTTAGCGAAAAGGGGGCAAGATGGATTTTGGAACCACCAAAAATTAACAAATAGCGTCTCCCTGTGCCCCAATATTACAAAACATGAATGATGTAGATGAGTATGGATACAGACAATATTCCCTCTAGTTTTCCCCATGCATGGCCTGTTTTTTGCATTACAGATCCCTTTAAGATTGCTGCAGAACAGCACACATGCACATCTTAAAGGGAACGATAGTTATATGTGGCCTGTTGGTTGAATGCACAGTGCATTCTAGATTGTTGCCTAGCCTTGCACCCGTGCAGCTTCGGGACAATCACTGGATCCAAATATTCTCCTGACATATTCCTTTCCTCCCCCTTCAATGGTTAATGTCCATCTACTGCAATCTCACAAATCAATCATTACACTTCCTTCAAAATTCAAAAAATCCATTTGAGGAAAGGTGATAAATATTCATTTAGAGCTGAACAACAAAACAGAAAATGAAATCTATTCTTATTAAACATTCTGCACGGTTTGTTAGTTTGTTTATCACATGGGCACGGAAGCAGATGCAGTGTGGACTCTTAAAATTTCTGTTCATGGTTTCTCAAGTATGGAGCAATCAATTGTCTAATCAAGCTTCCAAATATATTGACTGTCGTGAAGGATGCCTACCCCCACCTCACTGCAGAAATATTGACACATTCCGTCAATGGTGACACACCCTGATGTGCCCCTGCAAATGCTAATGCCACCCAGGTAACTCCTGTAAATGCTGACACCTTCTAAAGTGCCCCTTGTCAATAATAACATACTCCCAGGTAAACAACATACTTGCCCCTGTCAATAATAACACACTCCCAGGTATTCCCCCTGTCAATAATGACACACTCCCAGGTATTCCCCCTGACAATAATGACACACTCCCAGGTATTCCCCCTGACAATAATAACACACTCCCAGGTATTCCCCCTGTCAATAATGACACACTCCCAGGTATTCCCCCTGACAATAATAACACACTCCCAGGTATTCCCCCTGTCGATAATGACACACCCCCAGCTATTCCCCCTGTCAATAATGTCACACTCCCAGGTATTCCCCCTGTCAATAATAACACACTCCCAGGTATTCCCCCTGTCAATAATGACACACTCCCAGGTATTCCCCCTGACAATAATGTCACACTCCCAGGTATTCCCCCTGACCACAATGACACACTCCCAGGTATTCCCCCTGTCAGTACTGACACACTCCCAGGTATTTCCTCTGTTAATAATGTCACGCTCCCAGCTATTCTCCCTGTAAATAATGACACACTCCCAGGTATCTTCTTTTCTAACTTCCAAAAGACTCATGTCAGTTATGCAAAGTGAAGCAGCATTATCATTCCAGAAAGTCTTTTCTTTATTAATTTGCAATAAGTGAATTAATGTGGAAGAGAGTTAAGAAATAGAGAAACCTAGTGACAAGTCTACAGAAGTCTGATGACCTCAAAGACTGTCCGGGGGCCAGAGATCCCAGCTTGGTCTTATTTACATATTAAAGCGAGGTGCGGTTATCATAATTGATTCCTTCTGATTTGATTAGGTCCTCTCCAACTTGTCACTGCATGCTTTTCTTTCTGAATTATTAACGAAAATGTGTAGCTCTTTATGCTGTTTTTAGAACCGTAGTCAGACAGTTGGTAGCTGAAATATTGCTGAGTCAGTGTTCATAATGACTTTGTATGAAATTGCTTCTCTACGACCATATGAAGTAGGAGCAGGGGCAGGCCTCTGAACCTGCGCTGCTATTGATAAGATCGTGGCTGACAGGATTGTGGCCTTTACTTTCCTGTCTATCTCCCATACCCTTTGACTCTGTTATCAATGAATAAACATACATGAGCTTTTTAACTAGAGGTATTTCTTTTGTAGGTGTTAAGGAATTCCTTATTATTTCAGCGTCTAAAGGAACGATTTTAACTCTACCCATCTGCCGGAACCTGAGTAGACAGTTAACATTGGCCAGGTGAGTTACATCCAATACTGTCCCTGCCATCTGCAATTTTAACCCGTTCTTATGAGCAGGTCCAAAGACAACTCATATGAAGCCGGTGGGGTCCTTCTTTAATAGGCAGATCAGGGTCTAATCATCAAATTAGGCCCAATTGCAATTCTACCTGTGGCAGTGTGGGGCATAGGGCCATTGTAGCTTTTCTACCTGTTGAAGATGATGCGAAATGCTCTGGGGATGCCACACAAATGGAAATTCTTCCTTCCTCTTTGCTTCTGCAGCATTATTGAGGTATTTAATAGAGACAGTCTACTTGGTGAACTGCTCCAAGTATCATTGTTCATTGCCATGGAAAGTGCATATTGCAGAATCTATAAATATGTATTTTTTTAACATTGTGACACTAAGGTGAAATGTCACAGCCCCTAGGGTAGGATAGCACCAGGACTGAAAGGAGAAGCTAACGAAGCAAGATTCATATGTATAACCAAAAGCCTTCCCATCTTCCCCTTTTGCCCATTCGCTTCATGTCCAATTTGTATTAAGGAAGAATCTAAATTTGTATCCGACGCGCACCAGTGATTGAGAACATCGTCAGGTCACCAATCATTATGGAGGCCTGTCTCCAGCAAGCAACAGTACAAGGCGATTAACTAGGTGACAATGCCTCATTAACCTGGCAGGTGGAGGCTAAGCATTTATCCCATAAAGTGCCACCTGAGATCATCTCTTTGCTTTATTGATCGGTTTTTCCTGACTCTTGGGTTCCGGCAGTCCACAGTATTGACAACATGGGAAAGTGCTGCTGAAATGCACGGCCCTCTCTGACCTATAAGAAGGCAATATGCTCAACCCATTGATTTGAAGACAGAGAAAGAGATTGGCTTTAGGGTTGTTTGTCCCCATTTATTATGCATTTTGTCTGCCAGCAGCTCAGAAATATTAATAATAATCCCCCCTCCCCAAATGATACAGTTAATATGAGAGTTAATGACCACTGACAATGTGCAACTCAAATATTTATCCAGCATTTCACATCAGTCCAATCACCCTGACCTTTTCAACTGCCAGCGCTTGAACCCAAAATAAATGGTAATATAGAGCTTATTGTAGTTGAATATTAATGAATATGACAGTTCTGTCAGTGAAAAGCAATGAATAGTTGCCTGGCTTAGTAAACAATGTCTGCCCTTAACTGTACAACGAATGAATTGCTGGTGTTTGCATGATATATCTTTTTTTTTGCAAGGCAATAAGTTCGCATACTGAAGTTGGAACACATGGTTAGCAAAGCGATACCAGACTAAAGAGCAAACATTTAAATCAGTTGCGGGGTGGGGTGGGGGTGGAGGGGGGCGGGGGGTGGGGGGGGAGGTGAGGGATGGCCTTTCAAGAGTAAGACTGACAATCTCCATTGTTCGGAGCCTGTGAGATTGCTCACTACTGCAGCTGAGACGCCAGGTTAATCATCGGCCGTTAGTGATCCAGAACAGGGTGTGCACCAACAAGCCCAAGCCTTTTCTCCACCTCAGCAACTATGGGAGGAATGTGACAGGATGCCACACCCTACCTTCCCCCGCAGCACCGCACCCCCCCCCCCCACCCCCCCCACCCCCCCTTTCCCTGTGCCATCGCTGCACCTGACATTCATTTTGATCTACTGAGCGCGTAGGCCCTTCTCAGGAAGTGGCCTGGAGGTCATCAGCGGGGAAGATACTTGCTTTGTGTGCAGCAGGTGTGGAATGTCAACTATCTTGCAAAGCTTCCGAGCACTCCTAACAGTGGAAAGAAAAGAGAGACTTACATTTAATATAGCCCCTCAGCTCAGGACCTGCCAAACAAGGCAGTTTACTACCAAGAAGTCACTTCTGAAGTGGAGCCATTTGTTGCAACATAGGAAACGCAGCAGCCAATTTGTGCTCAGCAAGATCCCACAAACAGCCATGTCACAATTACTAGATAATCTGTTTTGTAAAGTTAATTGAGGGATAAATATTGGCCAGGACCCCAGGAGGGGGAACCTTCCTCACTCTTTTTCAAAATAGTGCACTTGAATCTTTTACATCCACCTGGGAGGGCTTCAGTTTGATGTGACAACCAAAAGACAGCACCACCCTCATGTGCAGCATCCCTTCATGTCAGCCTAGATATTTGTGCTCAAGTCTCTGGAATGGGATTTGAACTCACAACCTTCTAATTCAGAAGCAAGAGTGGTATTTACTACAGCTATATTCACTAGCAGCAGGGGAACTATAGCATCTCAAAAACACTGCAAAGTGCATCACATATAAATCCCACTTTGGGGCATCCTGCGGTCATGAAAGGAGCTATGTAAATGCATGTCTTTGTTTTCACAAGCAAAGCTAAAATAGGGTTATTCATGGGCATGGGCTCACTTGCAATGGCAGCTCAACAGGGGGAACTGTGTATGAAATTACAATGGTAATCTCATTAATTTAATGGCATTTGAAAAGGTTTCCAATGAACCCAACCTATAGCATGCTGAGCTAGGTAGTTCAAAGATTAGTGGAAGACAGCAGCTCTTAAAGAGCTGCAGCTCACTGTAAAAGTGAAAGCTGTGGTGGTGACAGAAATGTGGCCTAAGTGTTCACAATGGCACACTGGAGGCAAGTGAACATCTTCTCCCAGCGATGAGGAACCAGAGAAGGTTTCAAGAGGATGGCGGCTTTATTTGGCACAGATGGCCAACCTTCAATAAAAACACAGCATAGAGCATAGTCAAGGCACTCATAAATCCCCATAGACCATGTGAGGAAAAAGAGGAAGATGCAGGCCTTTGCCTTCCTTACTTTTTCACACATTTCTTTTAGAGTCTGTCCAAAATGGCACAAGCCAAAGTTGGAAAATGCCTTCCTGTCTGGGAGGAACTCTTCCAATCATTGTGCATAACTCTGGAAAAGAGGAGACTAAAATTTCAAGGTTATGAAAGGCTTTGATAGGGTAGACAGAGAAAAATATTTCCACTTGTAGGCAAGACCAGAGATAGGGGCAGAAATATAAGATAGTCACTAATAAATTCAATAGGGAATTCAGAAGAAACTTCATTGCCCAGAGAATGGTAAGAACGTGGAACACGCAACCAAAGGCAATGGTTGAGGCAAATAGCATAGATGCATTCAAAGTGAAGCTAGATTAGCACATGAAGGAGAAATGAATAGAAGAAGACATTGATGGGATTAGATGAGGGGTAGGAGGAGGCTTGTGTGGAGCAGAAATCCTGTTGAGCAGGATTCCTGTGCTGTAAATACATTGTAATCATTATCTTGTCACATAGACCCTTTCTTCTGGCCTACACTGGATGGCATACTATTCTTGACAGTGGAGTTGGCATCTGGGGAAGAGGTGAGTTTTCCAGGCCAAAGGGCTCGTCTTTACAGAAGAGGTTTCTCTGTGGGATTCAGGAGCCAGGGACATAGAGGATATTCATGGTCGCCTATAAGCTGTCCACCCAGTATTCCTTCTTCATTTCCGTTCAGAACCTGAACTGCTAGCTAAGCATTTGTCAGCTGTCGTTTTGGTGGTAGCATTCCTTCACCTCCGAGTCAGATGGCCGTGAGTTCAAGTCTCACTCTTGAGCACAAGAATCCAGACTGACACTCCAGTACGATACTGAGGGAATGCCGCGCATGAAATGTTAAACTGAGGCCTCTGTCTGCTCTTTCAGGTGGTGTGAAAGATCCCATGGCACCATTCCAAAGAAGAACAGACGAGTTCTCCCTGGTTTCCTGCCTAACATTTATCCATCGATCAACATCGCAAAGAAAATTATCTGGTCATTATTACATCTCTGTTTATGAGACCTTGCTGTGCAAAAATTGGCTGCCAAGTTTCCTACATTACAGCAGTGACTACACTTCAAAAGTACTTCATTGGCTGTAAAATGTCTGGGGCATTCTGCGGTCATGAAAGGTGCTATATAAACGCAAGTTTTTGTTATTTAAGGAGAAATTAGGTAAGTGCATTAACAAAAAGTTGATGGGATTAGATGAAGAAGGATGGAAGAGGCTTCGCATGGCACATGAACTGGCATTGAGGTGTTGGGCTGAAGGCCTGTTTCTGTGCTGTTAAAAGGTCGGGAACATAACCTGATGATACTGAGGGAGTGCTGCATAGTCAGAGGTGCCACCTTTCAGTTGAGATGTTAAACCTTGTCCACTTGGTGTGGTGGGTGTAAAAGATCAAATGGCACTTTATGAAAAAGAACAGCAAGTTCTTTTATTTAATGTTTATTCCTTCTGGGGTAGTAAGGGTTGGAGCATTGCTGATAAGGCTGACATTTATTGCCCACCCCTAATTGCCCTTGAGAAGGTGCTGATGGGCTGCCATCTTCTTGATCCGCTGTAGGCCATTTGGTGAAGATGCTGTTAGGTAGAGAGTTCCAGAACTTTGACCAAGCGATATCTGGCGTTAATTCTTTGTCTCTCACAAACTCGTTTATTGTTTCAAAGCCAGCCAAGGTTAATGAAGCTAAGGTAAGGGAAAATAGAAATGCAATGTGTGGAGCAAGAAAGATGTGTGCAAAAACATAAAATATAAAGAAATTAAATCCAGCAGACCATCTGTCTTTAAGAGGCCTATTTGAATATAGCCACAGGATTCTGCCCAATGCCCAGTAAGTTTGCCAACTCTGGTACATGTATTCATGGAGGTGTCTTCACATGTTGTGCTCTTGCCATTGGACACCCACTATGTCTGTTTGTGTGGTACCTCACTTTCCGATGCCAAAAGCAAACAGATTCTTCATTGCACATCTGATGCCTCTTTACCGACGGTCAAACAGCCTTTGCTCTGCAATATTTTTAAAAGTATAAGTGTTCAAAGGAAATGAAAATAATGGCCACAATTTAACTTAATGCCCCTCTGATATTTCTTCATGATTCTTCACAGCTGTGTCTTCATTCCCTGCAGGCCCCCAGACCAGCCCTTGAGGATCGGCAACCATGGTTTGAGGCAGTGACTTGTCCACTGTCATGAGATCCATGTGGGGCCTTTTTCTTGGTAGCTTCACATGTTAAAATGAGACCACACATGCCCACAGCACAGCCTCTCATATTTTGCTGCAAAATCACTCGTTAGAAAATAAGCAGTCTGGCAATGTGATGATGTTATTGTCTGAAGTGCTGCAAATATATTATTTTTGTTCCCAATTACCATTAAAAATGAGGTTAAAAATGGAAAATAAAATCGCACAATACAATTGCCTACTGCAGATTTGGGCTCCCTGTCTCTCAGCCAGCCTGGAAAGTTTGGGCAGGATCTTTGAAGAGGACCACTTGAAAACTCCCCAGTGAGGTGAGCTTTCGCATACTGGGGAAACAGTTTCAGAAAGTAAACGGCACTGCAACATTATTAACTTTGTATTGTAACGTTACACTCACTTTTTCCAAAGTTATAAAAGGAAGGATAAATTGATGGGTGAGGGCCCGTAAGCTCAGTCGGCTGGATGGTTAGCTACACGTTCAGAATAACGCGCCAACAGCTCGGGTTGGATTTCTGCTCCAGCTGAGGTAGATTTGGGGGGTCTGCCTCCTTACCCTGCCCCTGAGAGTGGAAGGCGGTGGCAAACCACCACTGACAAAAGCTGCCAAGAAAAAGTTTGGGTTGACCCATCAGCACACAATGAGCCAAGGACCTGCCTTCGAACAGAGCACACATGAATGAAAAATTGATGAGTCCTCTCATGCTTGAGAGGCACAAAGTTCGGGGGGAGGCACCTGTTAGCTTGGAGCTGAGCCCTGCAGATCAGAAATATTCTGGATTCAATCCATATCCTGTGTTATCAACCAGTCTCTTAAAAGTCCTTGGGAACTTGGGCATCAAGAACATGCAGGGGGGGCCACACCTCGCACCAATACATTAAAGCACAAACGTGTAGCATAGTGCCTGAAGAGAAAGGCCCAGTTTTCAAATGCTAAAATATTTAGATTCTGCTATAATTTTTCCTCTCTCCATCTTCTGGGCTACGTTTATTGTCGGTCCCATTCTTGCACAGGTGCCTGGCTGGATCATCTGGGCCTCACTGGTCAGAGTGTTTCTCGGGTTGGCAAGTTGTGGTGCAGTTAAGCCTCCGTATTATTAATGGAGGCGTAACAGAGGATTGTTTCTGATCCAAATTTTGTCCTGCTGTAAAATGTGAGGAGTATTAATGTCAGATGAGACTGCAAGATTGCTCCCTCCTCCCAAACGTCCCAACAGCACTTTAACACACACTGTTTTCGCCCATAAAGGAAGATTTCTTTAGTGAGGTAGGCGCTACATGAAATGGTAACCCGTCATAAGTTACTACCTTGAGGGGAGAATAACGTTGATATATTGTAGATGTCAGTGTATAATTTAACATCCGAAGCCTTGAAAAATTGCACCAAAAGTGAGAGCTGCTGAATATAAAAGTGAACTGCCGGTGTGGATGTGGGCGGTCGCCATTTTGAAATGTCATCAGCATTAGACGCAAAGGCCGGAATTTTCCGGCCCTGTTGGCATCAAGCATCATGGCGGATGCAGGAGGGAAATATGGCGAGAAGGCCAAAAATCAGCTTCCTGCCATCGTGAAAGCACTTTGCGATCATCAACTCCACCCATCAGTGGTGAGGCTTCGAGGTTTGTTTGCCTACTTTGCTTCGGGCAGCACTCGAGATCATCAGTGCCAGACCCCGCAGGCAGCGCCACAGCACTTTTAGGGGTCTCACGGGCAAGTCTCTACCTACCAAACCAGTCGTAAGGCATGGGCGGCTTTTGAATGGCTGCAGGGCTAGGGTTTTGCTTGTGGAAGGAGGAAAAGTGGCCTCAGGCAAGAGAAGAGGCTGCAGGGCGAGGGCTACACTGTGGAAGGGGGGTATCCCAGGGTGTGTATGGGGACACATGTTGAACTGTGCAAGTGGCCTCAAGGTGGAGAGAGCTGAGGAGGCAGTCTCCAGTGGAGCTGAGGCCAGGAGGAGATGTGAGGATGTGTGTGAGAGAGTGAGTGGCGATGTCCCTTGAGCTGGCAATGAGTGAGATGCCAGTGAAAGTGTGGTGGCCTTGTCAATGTGTGAGTTTAGAGCAATGAGATGGTTGCTTCTTTACCCTGGTGGCAGGAATGAGGTCATTCATCCATTTTCTGCATTGGATGGCCAATCTCTTGTGTGCAGCATTGGCACTGACCACCTCTGTCACCGTCTCCCAAGCTGGAGTGGTGAGACTGATGGGCCACCTGCAGCCACAGCGGGGGTAGAGGCCATTGCGGCGGGTCTCCATGGTGTCCAGAAGGCATCCCAGGGATGCATCACTGAATTGGTGGGGGGCTACACTCTTCTTGGCTTTTGGGGCCATGTCTTCACCGGAGCAATCCTGGGCTGCAAGCATTGAGGAGTGTACACGTGGCTGCGGTTTAGACATGGTGCCCTGCACGAGGAAGCAGCAAAGTAATGGCATGGCAGGCAAATCTGAGGCCACCCGCCCAGTGAGACAGCGTGTTTCCTGTGGCTGGATAATTAATGAGGAGGGAACGGGACGAAACGGCACGAAAAGCTGCCATTGCGGCCGACGGTTAAAACAACATTTTTCCCACCCGCTACCGCACCTTGTGCAACTCTGGGCCAATTCTACCCAAAGCATGGGTGTGCCTTAACCTTCAACACACCTTCCCAACACAGCCCATATGGTCTGCTTGATCCCTTGTACCCAGTTATAAAATACCAATAAGTAAACCATGCAATCATGTGGTGAAAAATTGAGGTTGACAATTAATGCGAATATAGCATGTCATGGCTGATAAAGGGGAGTCGACTTATATGCCGAGTATATGCTAAAACGTGATTCTGGGGGCTGGAGGAAAAGGGGTCATCTTATCAGCTGGGTTGACATATATGCAGTGACTTATGGTAGGTATGCTTTACTTCTTCAATTGAAATGAAACAGAGGTGACTGAAGAACTGACAAAAGTAATGGTCATTGCATACTCAGCAAAGAAAGACTTACCTCTGTACATGTAAATTTAGCAAGGGCAATGATAGAACTATAAGCACAGTAATAGCATTGTCTACTAGTAATGATCTGTTTGGACATATATTTGAAACTGTTAAGTAGTTACAAAAGATAAAGATTGAGTGTTCTGCACCTAGCAGTGTTCTGTCTCCTAAGCTAATGAATTTTGCACTGGCACAGAGGGGCTGCAGCCATGATTAAATAAACACAATCGCACATGTAGGTGGATTGTATTTTCTCTCTCAACTTTGTAAACGCGTGCACATCATCGAAATGTGTTAGACAAAGTCATGGGGGCAGGTTACTGAGAGAGGAGAGGTGGTCAGGAGGTGGAGGGGCTTATCGAGTTTTGTGGAGCTAGAGTCTCAGAGTTCACTTCCCTTCCTACCCTTCCGGTAAGCGTGATGGTGCTGACTGTTAAGTGGGTCTTTCTCTGTGTGCCCAGTCATACTGCCGTTGCTGTCGGAGCACTAACTCATCATGTTGGCAGGTAAGTTTTCAATCCCTCTCATGAGTGACTTACCTTCTCCCTATGCAATAAACGAGAATCTGAGGGAAGTTGAAATGGTTCAAGGCTCATGTGGGCAGCACGATGTGAAGGGCATCATCCTGGAGACCAGTTGCTTCTATCAGCTTGTGGAGTTTCCTTGACAGCATCAAAATAACACCTTCACTCCCCCACCATCCATACAGGCAAATTTAATACCTCTTAATTAGTTTATCCACTGCTGCTAAAAAAAACTTAAAATAATGGTAAAAAGGGCCAGGGTATATCATAAAACTGCATTTCACAAAGTCTTTTGGGAATTCATAGAAATACAGGAACTTTGGAAAGGAGGGGTTTTTTGTTCACAGTATGTGGGCATCGCTGGCTAGGATAGCATTTACTGCCCATCCCTAATTGCCCTTGAGAAGGTGGTGGTGAGCTGCCTTCTTGAATCTCTGCAGTCCATGTGATGTAGGTACACCCACAGTGCTGTGAGGGAGAGAGTTCCAGGATTTTGACCCAGTGACAATGAAGGAACGGCCGATATATTTCCAAGTCAGGATGGCGAGTGGCTTGGAGGGGAACTTCCAGATGGTAATGTTACCATGTGTCTGCTGCCCTTGTCCTTCTAGGTGCTAAAGGTCATGGGTTTGGAAAGTGCTGTCTAAGGAGGCATCTTGTGCATGGTACATGCTGCTTAACATTTTGCATCAGTGGTGGAGGGAGTGAATGTTTGTGGATGATGTGCCAATCAAGTGGGCTGCTTTGTCCTGGATGGTGCCAAGCTTCTGAATGTTGTGGGAGCTGCACTCATCCAGGCAAGTGTGGAGTATTCCATCACACTCCTGACTTGTGCTTTGTGGATGGTGGACAGGCTTTGAGGAGTCAGGAGGTGAGTTACTCATCACAGAATTTCAGCCTCTGGCCTGCTCTTGTAGCCACAGTAGTTACATGGCTGGTCCAGTTCAGTTTCTGGTTAATGATAACCCCCAGGATAACGATAGAGGCAGATTCAGCGATGGTAATGCCATTGGCTGCCAATGGTTAGATTCTGTCTTGTTGGAGATGGTCATTGCCTAGCAAGAATGTTACTTGCCATTTATCAGCCCACACCTGAATGTTGTACAGTTCTTCTGCATATGGACGTGGACTGCTTCAGTATCTGAGGAGTTGCGAAGGGTGCTGAACATTGTGCAATCTCAATGTTCAACCCCGAGACGTATTGGGTGCGTGAACGTCCCCACTTCTGACCTGATGAAGGATGGAAGATCATTGATGAAGCAGCTGAAGATGGTTGGGCCTAGGACACTACCCTGAGGAACTCCTGCAGTGATGTCCTGGAACTGAGATGATTGACCTCCAACAACCACAATCATCTTCCTTTGTGATAGGTATGACCCCAACCAGTGGAGAATTTTCCCCCTGGTTCCCATTGATGCCAATTTTGCTTGGGGTCCTTGATGCCAAACTAAGTCAAATGCTGCCTTGATATCAAGGGCAGTCACTCTCACCTCCTCGAAAAGGTTATTTCAGTCTATTGTTGTTCAAACTCTGGATCCACCAAGATTTGCTCAGAGTGACAATAAATCAAGAGAGAAACCAGCCAGATATTTCTCCAATTTATTCGAGCTTAAGTTGAGAAAAGGTTCTTGCCCAAAAATCTCTCCCCAAGTGCAATAAAGCATTAGCCTCCTGAACTAACCTAACTCTTCCATTTCACACAAAGGATCAATCTCTGCTCTCTTAACTAAGTCAGGGAACAATTTCATTTCTCCAGGCCTCAGGCAATGGCTGGAGTAATTGCCCCAAGTCATGGCACTGTCGAATCTTCAAGCCTGTTAGATCTTGCAGCTGAATTTTCGTTTTCAGGGCGGGGGACGCGTAACGGGGACTGTTTCCAGGACCCAATACCTCGCTGGGTCAATGGGGGAGGTGAACAGTCACTCGTTGGCATTTTGACCTGGGCTCCCCTTATTAGCATGGCAATCGGATCCCTGTCCAATTGCGGGTGGGCTCTGGAAGCTGGAGGGCTTAACAGAGGCCTTCCAGCTACGGAGGAGCACCTTCCTTCTGGGAAAGTGTCTCACATGCTACGTTTGCTGTATGGCACCAGCGAGTTGCAGTGAAGGGGAAGTAACTGAGGGGATTGCCCTATCGGCCACCTTTTTAAAAATGTAACTAAAAATATAGACAAAGCTACCAGGCCCTTGGGAGGGCAGGGTGAATCCCTTCACAGAGCAGCCTTGGCTCCACCCGCACCCAAGCTGGGAGGGCCTGTATACCTGCCTGGAACACCTCCTCTCCCCCCACCCCCAGCCAGCTGCTAGGTACTCGGCTTCAAGCAACTGATCTGCTCCCCCCGTCATGTTGGGAAACCAGAAAATCCCAGTCAGCTTCCCTTAACTTATCTTTAACAAGACATTGAGTCTAACTGACTGCCTGCCCCGTGGTGGGGGGAGGGGATGTGTACAGCCCTGCTGTCCCAGAACCCACCTCTGCCAAAATGGCCAACGCAGGAAAAGGGTTGGGAAACAGGCATGCCAGCTGGCGCCGGTAATTTCAGGCCCTGCCCACTTCCATTCCTGGCCAAAAATCCTGCCCTTCATGTCCAAAGTGAGTGAAGTTCCTGGTTCAGTTCTTTGAGCCAAACCTGAGTTAGGGAAGTGGCCTGGCTCTCCCTGGCCAAGTCAGTTGGTTTGCCTCAGATCCAATTTTTAAAATGAGCACTGATTGTAAAGATTTCTTTTTGACCTGGTTTCCTTTGGTTTGCTCAATTTATGAAGCTGTTCATTGTTTCCTTTTCCTTTCTTTATTCCAAGTCGGCACTGCCAGTGCACATTGGGAACTCACAACCTCCTGCCCTCTGATTTCAATGGAAAATCAGGGTAGCTCAAGGACAATGACTGACTGATTGACTGACTGACATATCATTTATATTGTGCCCTCATGACCTCAGGATGTTCCAGAGCGCTTTACAATTAATAACAATTTTTTTGAAGTGTCACCGTTGCAATCTAGTAAATGCAGCACGCGAGGTGCTCTCCCAGAAGGAAAAAAACAGCAAAACTTGGGAAATGACTGGTATTGGGAAGAGATTTTCCATCAAGTCATAATCCTGTCTCCTTGTCTATGGCTGCTTGTTGTGATGAGGTGTGTTCATGTCATTCAGAGGTGAAACCTTGGCGTCTACACAAAATGAAATCACAAATCGCAGCCCAGGGCTTTGCCTCTGTGCAGTGTGTAACCCTCTGACCAGTGATTGTCCCATCCCAAAGTCATAGCCCACCTCAGTAAAGCCTGCACCTTGATGTTGATTGTATTTATTGCAAGAATATCGTGCCCTAGAGTTGTTGGGTCACATGATGTTATGTGCGCTCTGAGCACCTTTCAGGCAAGGCTGCCCCCCTTCTCATCTGCATTCCGGACAGATGAAAGTGCAATGCTGAAAGGGACAGGTGATATGCATGCCAAAGGACTGAGTGCTTTGGAAGTCCACGTTCTCGCTGTATTCCAGCAAGGTCGGCATGAGATGAGACCCCTGTGCAGAGCGTGAGTGTGATGACCTCTGCCAGACTGGTGCCAAACACTCCCGTTGCTATTTTGTGCTCTCAGGAGAGTCCTCATTACATCTCATCATCCTCCTCGTGGAATCCTGCAGTTATTAGGAGCTCAAGAGCACGCCTGCCTCAGCTGATCAAAACAATGGCCTCAACACCTGCATCCTGGGCTTCCAGAGCCTCATTACCCTCCTCCCCTTCCACTTCCTCCTCATTGGAGGAGACATGCATCTCCTCATCGTCCAGGACCCCCCCCCCCGCTTTGCATCACCAGACTGTTCAGCGCACAACAAGCCATGATGATGTGTGACACCCTCGGGGGTGGGGTTGGGGTTGGGGGTGGTGGGGGGAAGGGGGGGGGAAGGGGTTGTACTGGCGCGCTCCACCAGATCTGTCGAAGCACTGGAACCTCATTTTCAGGATCCCAATGGCCTGCTCCACCAAAATCTGGGTTGCAGCATGGGTCTCATTGCACCTTCTCTCAGCTGGAGTCTGAGGCCGCCACACAGGCATCATCAGCCACGTCCTCCATGGGTAGCCCCTGTTCCTGAGGAACCAGCTCTGCAGCCTCTGCGGACCCTGGAAAATATCAGGGATCTGAGACCTGCTGAGAGTGTACGAGTCGTGGTTGCTCCCTGGATATTGTGCGCAGGCCTGCATGATCCATTTGTTATGGTCGCACATCAGCCGAACATTCAGCGAGTGGAGGCCCCTGCAGCTCACATACTGGACTGCTTGTTGCCACAGAGCCCCTTACTGCCACCTGAATGCAGTCGATGGCACACTTCACCTGTGGGAAACCGCAAATCCCAGCGAATCCCAGCGCTCTTGCTCCCTGACTCACCTGACCTCAGTCAAAATTGACAAAGTTGAGTGCATTGGCGAAGATGGTGTCCGGGATTTATTTGTGGGTGACGGCTTGAGAGATCCCACACAGGTCACCAGTGGAGCCCTGGAAGGAGCCACTGCCAAAGAAACTGAGTGCGGCGGTAAATTCAACTGCCACTAGCACTGGATGCCCTCCGTGTCCCCAAATTGCCACATCCTGCAGAAGGTGGCATATGTGAGTAACCAGTTCCCTTTACAATTGCAGTCTTTGGTGAAACTGGTTCTCACTCATCTGGACAAATACCCTGGGCCTAATGAGTTGCCTATGAACAATGGCTCTCTGTGGATCTTCCTCTACATACAGAGGAGGCACTGCTATCCCTTGGTCATGAGGATTATGTTCATACCTTTGCTGAACCAGGTGCCTCTGTCACATTCTTCTCCTTCTTCTCTCCTGCCTATAACACAAGAGACAGACAGCGAGATCACCAGGCTCCATGTTTCTGATGGTCTCCACACTGCAGTATCAAAGAGAGAGAGAGACGCGAGGGTCAGCATATATCTCCTAATGGTCAGTCTTGGTTAGGTCTCCAGCTCTAACTGTACCTCAAGGCCTCTTCACACATGCCAGAGGGTCCTTGGATGGGCAGTGCTTGATGCCTGACCAAAACCCCACCCACCTCCGCCCTAAACCACTCGACCGAGTGGTGACAGATTCAGCCACTCGACTGCATTTTGTGCTCTCAGCTCGGGTGCAGGGGTTATCCTAACCTGCACTCCAAGGCTGCATGGTTAACTTGGACCACGAAGGTTACTGCTCAAAGCCTGAATAACTACAACGTAAGAGATTCCCAGCGCCTCCCTCAGTGCCTGTTCCATGCCCACTTCTCACAAGGGGGTCCTCTGACTTGCCCAGTCACACAATTGTTCTGCAGCCCCATAAAACTCAAGATTATTTTTCAGTCTGTGCCCGAGGGGTTAAAAGTTCAGGAGCAATCAGTGGCACTATCAGGAGTTTGTGTTGCTTGAGTGGGCATAATTGTTTAAGAAGCCAGACTCCAAGTATGTCAATGGATCTGATGCTGCGGGAGAATGCTCAGTGTTGACATGCTTTTCCAAGTGCTTGGCTGATTTCTCTCCCCCCACCCCCCAATGCCAAGCCTGTACTTGTGTACTTCATTCAGTCTGTGTTGTCCTGCCTCCTCCCCCATGCCTCCCCCACCCCCTCAGCCCTCCTCCGCAATGGAGCCCTTACCCCGAGGTTCCCTTCAGTGCCACCTTGCACCCTCCCTCCACCAGCCACCCCCAACACTGGAGCTCTTGCCCCGGCACTACACTGAAAGCCAGCCGGGAAGAAGCTGCTTTGGAGACTTGCCTGTGACCACCACCACCCCCCTGACCCAAACCACCCCCCCACCCCCCGAATCCGCGGCACTGCTTCCTTGAATTCCTTTGGGGGAGCCTCACGAGCGTTGCGCTTAAGTTGTGTGCACTCACCTCCGAGTTCCCCTCAGAAGTTCAGGTCACCGGGCCCACGCTTTTAGAAGGCATTTGCAAATCAGTCGTGCCCAACGAGGGATTTCAGTTTGATGTGGGGGAATGACCCCAGGGTGCGGCAACAATAATTAGATGCAAATTTATTAAAATTAAGCTGCTAACGATCGAGGGTGGGAAATGCGGACCGCCATTGATGGTGGGGGGAGGGGGCAATTTCTCCCTGGGTTTATGTCACCAGGAAACGCGACCAGGACCTTCTCGCCCGATTTTCCAGTCACGCCGCCGAACACGCCCGCCCCTATTGGGCCCGAAAAATCCTTAGGATGAAACTCCAGGTCAAGCCAGTACCAGTCATTTCCAAATTTTACAGCTTTTTCCTTCTGGGTCGTGCACAACAGGGTTACCACAAACAGCTGTGAGATGACAACCAGATTAATCTGCTTCAGCGACATTGTTTGGAGGATAAATATCGGCCAGGACACTGCGGAGAATTTCCCAGCTCTTCCTCGAACAGTGCCGTGGGATCTTTCACATCCAGCCATGTGAATAGATGGGACCACGCTTTAAACTCTCATCCAAAAGACAAATACTGGAGCAGCAGACCGACCGGAACATCAGTGCGAGAAACATTGTCTTTCCTGCTGGTTAGCTGGCAATCAGCACGATGTTTACGAGTCCCTAACCCACACTGCTGAAAAGCCTACACAGGTAGGATTTGCCTAAAGTGGAGTCCCTCTCTGTGTGGGTGTACTCTGTTTACCCAAATCCAAAGGGTTTGAGAAGGCTCAAGCTTATAGAGGTTTCCAAGTGACATGGGGCTACTACTGGATATTCACTGGTAATCTCCCAGCTGTCTATATAAGCAGACCGGCACCTCCTTCCCTATTATAGTCCTGACTGAGTCTGAAGAAAAGGAAATGTAGATACTGTGAACCGTGTCAGATTTCGTCAGCAACTTACATTTATAAAGTCTGTAACTTGTTCTCATGTTTTGCTTTCAGAAAACACTAATCCTCGTCCTGCAATTAACACGTTCTGCAATCTGACTTTTATTCCACTATTAGTGTCTGCCCTGGGGCAGAATCATCCCAGATTTGCACAAAGTGAGGTAGCGAGCAGGGAAAAATGTTGTTTTACCCACCAGCCGCAATGGCGGGTTTTCGCCCCTATCGACCCATTCCCGCCTCATTTATTATGCAGCCACAGGAAACACGCTGTCCCGCTGCCAAGCGGCCTCTGATTTGCCCGGCAAGCCGTTACCTCACCACTTCCTCCCGCAGGATGCCATAGTTAAACTGCAGCCAAGTGCACACTTCTCAATGCCTACAGCCCAAGACTGCTCCAGTGAAGACATGGTCCCAAAGGCCAAGAAGAGTGCAGCCTCCTGATTCATTGACACATCCCTGTGAAGGCCCACTGTGATGTCCTCTATCCCTGCTCTAGCCACAAGAGTACAATCAGCCTCATCACTCCAGCTTGGGAGGCAGTGGCAGAGGTGGGCAGTAACAATACTGCACACAAGAGGTCGGCCATCCAGTACAGAAACCAGATGAATGAATTCATCAAGGCTCCTTTGACAGCACCTTCCAAACCCACAACTGCTACCATCTAGAAAGACAAGGGCAGCAGATAGAGGGAACACCACCATCTGGAAGTTCCCCTCCCAGCCACTCACCATCCTGACTTGGAAATATATCACCATTCCTTCACTGTGGCTGGGTCAAAATCCTGGAACTCCCTTCCTAACAGCACTGTGGGTGTACCTACACCACATGGACTGCAGCGGTTTAAGAAGGCAGCTCACCACCACCTTCTCAAAGGCAACTAGGGATGGGCAACAAACGCTGGCCCAGCCAGCAAAGCCCACATCCCATGAATGAATAAGAAAAAAGATCCATGCCACCAAGGTCAGGCAACCATCTCATCACTCTAAACCCATACACTCACAAGCCCATCACACATTCACTAGCATCTCACTCACTGCCAGCTCAAGGGACATCACCACTCACTGTCTCACACACACCCTCACATCTCCATCTGGCCTCATCTCCTCTGGAAACTGCCTCCTCAGCCCTCACCCTCTTGAGGCCACTTGAACAAATCAACATGTGCCTCCACACACACCCTGGGATACCCCCCTTCCCCAGTACGGTCCTCGCCCTGCAGCCTCTTCCCTTGCCTGAGGCCACTTCTCCCCCTTCCCCAAACAAGCCCTAGCCCTGCAGCCATTGAAAAGCCGCCCCCACCTTACGGCTGGTCTGGTAGGTAGAGACCTGCCTGTGAGCCCCCTAAAAGTGACGTGGTGCTGCCTGTGAAGCTTGGTGCTAATGACCATGAGTGCTGCCCGAAGCAAGGTAGGCAAACAAACCTCAAAGTCCTGAGTGAGATGGAGCTCGCCAGGTGCACATCACTTATGTTCAGTTGTGAAAGCCGTTGAGGTGCCGGATGATCCAGCGGAGGTGGTGGGGGAGTGATATTTCCTGCATGCAGGGCTTATAATGAGATGCTAAAGTATTGAAATCAGGTTCCTGATGTGTGGTGGCAGGAAACACGTCCCACCATTGACAGCTGAGTGGTCAATTGCAAACTGGTTTCATGATGGCATGAAACTGATTTTTGGCCTTCTCGCTGTATTGTCAAACCCCTCCCCCCACCCTCTGCCTGCCATGATGCCCAATGCCAACGGGGCCAGAAAATTCCAGCCTTAGTCTGTAACACTATCATTACCACTCCCTTTGTCTTGTTTCCATGACGTCTTTGTCAAATCTCTCCTGAGCTCCCACCTACCCCTGACCTTCTATTTCATTCCACCTGCTCCGCACCCCCCTCTCTTCAACAGTATAAAACCCATCACATTTCTACCCCTCGTCAGCACTGAAGAAGAGTCATACGGACTCGAAACGTTAATTCTGTTTCTCTCTCCACAGATGCTGCCCGACCTGCTGAGTTTGTCCAGCATTTTCTGTTTCTATTAACTTACATTTATATACCATCTTCAATGAGTAGAGCATCATAGGAGTGTGATCAGAGTAAAGTTGGTAACCAACAATATGATTTACTGTGGATGGAACAACTAGTTTGCTTTCTTTTCTCATATTCTCCCCTCCCCTTCTTGTTAAATTGATGAACCACATTTTACCTCTGGTACCTTACCCAAGTAACATTCCTTCCAAACAGTGGCACCTTGAAAATCTATGGAGGTTTACTGCTCCCCTAACCTAACTGGGAGAACCCTACCCTGTCCCCTCCTCCCGCCTACCACCCCTCCCCAGTACACCCCTGGGTGACAGCATCCGTGGCTGCTCTCAGTCATTGGCACCATTTCCCTTGGGGCTCTAGCCTGAGTTGGAGGAGATCAGAAGGACTGCGCCATCTCCCCTTCCACCCCCATAGAATTTCAGGGCCCGGATGCTGACAGGACATTGACCCGCTGAGCGGAGTTCAAACCCAACTCCTGACCTTGGCCAACATCCGGGCAGATGTGTATCTGCGGAAACACGTGTACGAACCCGGGCTGATTTCTCCTTCCTTCAGCTCAGAGGTACCAAAGCCAACTGTGGCAATCCTCACAACGATAGCAGAAATCAATTCATTTAGCACAAGAGACCTTACTGAAATGGGTGGCTCAGTAGCATAGTGTGTTCACATTCAGTCATAAAGGACTTTAATGTCCAACCGTAACAACAACTCATGAAATGCCTTTACAACTAGTGCCTTTCATGTCATAAACACCCCAGTGGACTTCACAGGAACATTATAAGACCATCAAGGGATACAGGGATAGAGTAGGAAAATGGTATTGAAGGAGAAGATGAGCCATGATCTCATTGAATGGTGGAGTGGGCTCGAAGGGCTGAATGGCCTACACCTGCTCCTATTTCTTATGTTCTTAAGTATGACACCAAGCAACATAAAGAGTTATCAGGTCAGATGACCAAAAGCTTAGTCAAAGATGTAGGTTTTAAGGCGTGCCTTAAAGAAGGGAAGCAAGGTAGAGAGGCAGAGTGTTGGAGGGAGGGTATTCCAGAGTTTAGGGTCTTTAAATCCCAGTTCTCAGGACATGCAGCCATCATGTTGGCATGGATGTGATAACTTTGTTTAACCTTTTTTAATCACAAGGTCAGTCCTGAGAATTACAGAATTACAGGTCACTGTGGAAAAGGTTAATTAATGTTTCCCCCCCCGCCACCACCCCCCATTTCTCCTCCTTCTTAGCTCCACATCTGTCCCAACAAGACAGATCCCCGGTCTGCAGAGAGTGAAGTCATGCTTGCTTTTCAGAATTTTTATTCATAAAGCCAGTCATTACACGCCACACAATCTTCTCACTCCGCCCACTAAATGTCTGAAATATTATAAACATTCCTCAGGTTAGAGCCTTGGCAACCAATCGAACTGTCGGCTGCCTCTAAGCGAGGCTGGTCATGCGGGGGCAAACAGAAAACTCTGTATCAAATTAGTGTAAATTAAAATACCATTTCTGCTTTCTATCAAAACGCCATATCACTTTCTGAAAACAAGCGGCTGCAGATACGGGTCCCAATAACCCCACGATTAGTGTGCGGGACAGGGAGGAAAAGAAATAGCCAGCTCTGTTCAAAAACATACTCTCGAATGCGGTAACTGTAAAAAACAATTATGGGAAAATGATGTGGTTCCTGTAAGCTATAATGTTACAATTATGATAGTTAAGACCACAACTCAGAAGCTGGCAAGTTTCCACCTGACATTCTTGCAGCATTCCTTTACATGTTGATTATTCTGCACTCATGCTGGTTAACCATTTGAGACCTGCTGGTAAGTAAGGAATTCTGTGATGATAATGAGAACCGGGACATGTTCTGTTCTTTTTGTCATGATCCAGAATGATTTTTTTTATTGCTTCATGCGATGCCAGCATCACTGGCAAGGCCAGCATTTGTTGCCCATCCCTAATCGCCATTCAGAAGGTGGTGGTGAGCTGCTTTCTTGAATTGAGTGGCCTTGCTAAGTACTTAAGAGTCAGCCACTAATGATTTAGAGTCACATGTAGGACAGGCCAGGTAAGAATTAGCAGATTTCCTTAGTGAGCCACATGGGTTTTTACGACAATCGACGATAGTTTCATGCTCACCGTTGCTGAAACCAGCTTTCAGCCCCAGATTAATTAACTGAATTTAACCATCTGCATCAAGAGAGAATCTAACCATCGCCCCTTGACGTTCAATGGCATTACCATCGCTGGATTCCCCCACTATCAACCGGGGCAGCAGACAGGAGGTCAAAGCTAGAGAGCCAATAGGAGGCCCTCCAGCTCGGAAGAAGCAGCAGGATGCCTTTTCAGTTAAGGAGAGAGCACCCCAAGATGGAGGCACCTACTCTCTAACTTTTCAAATTTTAACATAAAATGTGCCTTCAGGAGCCGGGCCACCACTGTAGACAATAGGCCTTAACAAGCCTTTAAGAAGCTAAGTTGGTTACCCGCTACTTGCGGGCAGCTAGTCCTGCCATGCCCCACTTCTGCCTCTGTGAAAATGACCCAAGGGTAGGTTGGTGCTGGGAAACTGGCATGCCAGCCAGTGGGGTGAATTATGCACCTACCTGCCTCCATTATAGATACCAGGTCCTAAAAAGTCAGCCCAACGAACCTTCCTGGTGTACGGGCTAGCTTTCTTTGCTCTAACCACCATCACCAGTAGATCAGCTAGTCATTTATCTTAACTGCTGTCCTTCACAAACCACTGCCTTTCAGACATGAGGGTAAAATGGCTGCCTTAGCAACAGTCACTGCACTTTGATCGGGTTCATTGTATGTGAGAAAATGAGAAACTTCTGAGACCTATGATAAGATGTTATATATATATGTGTGTGTGTGTGTGTGTGTGTGTGTGTGTGTGTCTTTGTGTGTGTGTGTATGTGCAAGTCTATCTTTCATATTCATTAAACACCACAGATGCAACTTGCGTCAGAAACCTGTAACCATAAAAAGGAACAACTTCAATGCTAAATTAGCGGTGTCATCACCTACACCCACACACACTTATAGTTTTATACCAGTCACTTGTCAGCCATGCCAGTGAGAGAATGCCTCCCTGCTGACACTGAGTTCCAGGTCTTCTTCCACCAGTACAAGCAACCCCTCTGTGTGCCTGTGGTACTCATGAGTTATGGCTCTTTCACTTCCATCAAAGGAAGGCCATAACTCACCCACTTGAGAGACCACTACTGTTTACATTATGCCCCGGACTGGCATTCTTCCTACATGACGCAACACTGATTCATGCAGGCAAGTTATAATTATTTTCTCACACATGGGCAAGATCAGACTTTGCAGAGAGTGTGACAACACCCAGGGGCACTTTCCAACTGTATTGGCTGTTATAACAGCTTAAAGTTTAAAACAAGAATGTTGTGCCTCCCTGTTTAGTTTACCGTCATGGATGCCTTGGGCACTTGCTAAATAATAAACAGGAAAGAGATTGCTTTCTCCCTCGACACACAGCAAGGAGCTGGTGGAGGGGTAAGATCACCCTGGCCGATACACACAGCTTCATTATGCATGAACTCAGACGACAGGACTCTCACGAACAATCCTTGCAATTGAAAGGGAAGGCAAGTCTGAAGATAAATGTTAACAAATGGTAAGTACTTGCCTCCGAAACACATAGAAATTACTCAGCAACATCTCAGAGGAAACCAAGAAAGGCCTCTCTTGACTGATTTCCTAAACAGCCCAATTGTGTTGACACCAGTGATGGGAAGCAGATAGGCTTCCAGAGGCTCTTTTGACAGGAGGTCTTCTCCAATCTCTCTTCCATACCGCCCCCACACGTTCCCCCCGCTTTGCAGTCTGAAGCCGGTGTCAGAGCCATTGGAAAGCTGCAGTGTAGATTTGAGAGGATGCTACAAGGGACAATCAGATACAATTCTCAAGAGGGATCTAAGAACCAAGTGCTGACCTGCCAGACTCCTTTGCGAGTCTGAAGGGTTATGACAGCAGAGCATTTGCACTCATCAATCAGTTGGCAGCAGGAGGGCACAGGGAAGAAAATCGCAAGAAAGAATTAAAAGGAGGGGTTTTTTTTTTTCAAAGATTCTTTATGCAGCAGGTGGTCAGAATGTGGAATTCTCTGCCATAAACTTGTCGAAGCAGAGTCCATAAATTCTTTTAAAGGGAATTAAATAGCTGTTGGAAAAGAGAATTTTTGATGTATGTGGGAGAGAACAGGACTGCAGTCTTTGGCTCCTTGGCACCTGGCCAAGTGGTGCTATGAGTGCCTTTGGCTTCATAATGGCACCTGGTGAACGCTCACTTCTGTTGCAAGGCACGCTGGGACCATGTTATTAGTGCACGTGCAGGAAGCATCTGCCAGAAGTATGCAGCGTGGGCAGATTTTATGTCAGTCAGCATGTGACACTGATTTGACACCAGCACTGCCATTTTGGAACTCCACATTCCAGCTAACACCACTTCTTCACCACGCCGAGCCGCAGGAAGGACAACCCCTGAACTACTTTCATTTCTGTTGGTTCTTCCTGCAATTGTAGAAGGGTTTTGTGGTTTCTAGAGTTCTTTAAAGTTGTTAAAGCCTGCAGGGATTGGCTAATTGGCACAAGATGAAGCACTTTATCCTGGAATCACTGATTCTGCACAGACAGCTTTCCCCCAGGCCTAGGTGCAGGAATGGGCACCTCCTTTGGACTGCAGGATGCCCAGGGGTGAGAGTTTTATGGCCCCATCACAGTGGGGGCGGGGCTGGAAAATGCGGCAAGACATTCAAAAGCCCATCGGCTTCGGCAGGACCGAAAAATCCTGCCGGCAGGAGGGGCCGTAAAATTCCACCCCAGAAGAATGATTGGAGGTGACACAGAACAGGACAAGCTGCTGGAAGAGGGATGAGGAGGTGAAGGGCTCTCAGTCAGAGGTAAAATCCACCCAGGGTGTTCAGGAAGCACTTCTCCTACCTGAACCCTAGCGAGGAGAAGTGTGTCAGATATTCACCTTCTCTACCTAGATAGTAATCTGATGAAATGGATTCCTTCCTTCCCCCCTCTCTCCCTAACCATTATAGAAGCCGGCCAGTTCTTACTCGATTGATAGAAGGAGTAGCAAGTGGAAGGGTAAACCATGCCTCCAAACCAGACAGTGACGATAAAAATCTACCCCAAAATTCTTGACCTCAAATTGTGCAATGCCAAAAGGATAGAGAGGGAAAAGCAACAACCATGGTTTTTATGATTACCATATCCTCTCCTGCCCCAGTGAAATTCTTCTTCAGTAAGAGATTTGAGAGAGAGGGGTGAAAAAGTAGTGGAGCATACCGCATTTCCTCTTTTAAAGCAAGACTGAAGTCATCTACAAATGCGAGTCCCTATATCACTGGCACAGTCGCGCTATATTACCAAAGGATGATAACTGAGATTTAAGCCTTTGTAAACAACTTGCATGCTTGATAGACAAAGCACAGTCATTATTTCCAAAAGTCTGCAACAAATGATCAATGCTGGTTCCAGCAGTGTTCTGTATCACACATAACAATATTGGAACTGGAAACCCAACCATGGAAATCAATGTAATATTTTCAGTGCTCCTTGCCTGTGTAGGTCATGCTCCGCAGCGAGTAGAATGAGCAGAATTTAATCTATCAGTTATTAGTGAAATGACTAAAACAGCCCAAAGACTTAAAGCCATTTTAGGCAGTCACAACCATATTGAAAAACAGACACGTACAGCTAAAATTGCTGCAGCTCCTGGTTTAACCATGATTGTACCACATGTTGCAACTCCACTTTCAGTGTACTGGAGCTTGTTAGTGAACAAAAGCGTTCAATTGAAGGCAAGTGCTGAGTGATGACATTATGACACAACTAGCAGATTGAAAGGAACTAGAGACCTGGGCGACTGAACAGCCAGGCACTTTAAACCACTCGTATGAGAAACAGAGGGAGAAGTGAGTGAGACTATTCTATTGCTCAGTGACCTCAGCTAAATTCTCAAAGTGGATAAAAACGTAGGCCTAGAAACATGGCCATACAGTTCCCAATTTGCAGGCACTGCATGGCGCCCTAAGCTTCCTAAATGATGGGCAGGAAGTGCAGAGTCTTTACGAGTTGGAAGGACAGTGTATGCTATATTAGTGTGCAGTGTCCACATCTGAAATGAAGATTAGGTCCTTTACATATGCAATTAACAAGTCAACACCTCTTTGGGGCCTCCACTGCACTACAGGCTTGGGGTTCCCTGAGGCAACTGGCACCAGTTACACTCAGGAAAACCAGGTCTAAATAGGCCTAATAGGCAGTTCTTAAAGGGACTGCTTCAGGTTGCCATGAATTAAGTATAAGTTTTTAAAATATACTCATCTGAACGTGGAGCCAGACGGAGAACTTTCAAAGAATGTGGCACCACTGCCAGGCACTAGCCCATACCCCAATCTCCGTCACCCCCACACCCCACCACCAGCATCACCTGAGCCAATCGTGCTCCCTTGCCACTAGCAGTGTCCCAACTTTCCATTAGGCCTCACCAGTGAGCTGCCTGTTTCTGTTTGCAGCTCAGAGCCCCAGTGGAAAAGGGGACCAGGAGCCAATATTGAGGGCACACCCAGCTTCATCATTCAGGCATAGAGACCCTTCCATGAGCCTCCTCACCCCCTCTGCATATGCAACAATGAACGTGTCCAAATTTCTAGGCCACAATATTTAATCAACTTGAGGATGGAGGACTTGAACAGCAATTGTAGCAAGCTTTTGTGAATTTAAAAACAAAGAGGATTGTTTATTATCACACACTTGCCCTGGAGGTTGAAGCGTGATGTCTCACATACCCCATCATACACACTAAGGTTAGATACAGATTAAGAAAAAGAAATACCATGAATATCTGGTATTGTTTTAGCCTCTTTCAGAGCAGGCCTGTAATTTCTTAGATGAATTGATGCTTTAGCTGGAGGGGACATCTTGTAAAGCAGAAAATTCGCAGTAAGCTGTGAGGGTTCTTGTAGTTGAATTGCCAGTAGGTCGGCTGCCAGGTGAACTTGAAGGTGGAACAGGTTGGTGAAAATCTTTCTCCCACTTTCAAGATATAGCTGTTTTACCTCGGCTGTGTAGTTGGCTTGCAGCCAGTTCGACAACTATTCAGATGGTGTCTCTCATGGTATTTCTGATCTCAACAGCTTCCGCTATTATCTTAAAAGAACACGTAGCAAACAGTGCTGTCTTAATCATGTGACTAGTTACAAGTCCAAAGTCCTTCTTCCAAAAAAGGTAGTAGGTTGGGTTGATACACATCCTGTGTTGCTGCCTTTCACACTTTGAGAGTTTTGAAACAGTTGTGCTTTTGGATGACCCCATTCAATTTAAATTGCCCTTTTAAATGGTGTTTCATGAAAAAGACATTTGTCAACAGCAATCTGGATGTTCCTTTGCCCCCTGGAGATAGCAGAGTGTTCCAATCCACAAAAGAAACATAGACCTAGAAACATAGAAACCATGAGCAGGAGTAGGCCATTTGGCCCTTCAAGCCTGCTCTGCTGTTAAATATGATCATGGCTGATCCCCTATCTCAACGCCATATTCCCACTTTCTCCCTATACCCCTTGATATCCCTAATATCCAAAAAATTATCAATTTCTTTCTTGAACATACTCAGTAACCCAGCCTCCACAGCCTTCTGTGGTAGAGAATTCCACAGGTTGACTATCCTCCGAGTGAAGAAATTGTTCCTCGTTTTAGTCCTAAATGGCCTGTCCCATATCCTGAGACTGTGGCCCCTGGTTCTGGACTCCCCAACCAGGGGAAACATCCTCCCTTCATCCAGTGTCCATCCCTGTCAGAATTTTATACGTTTCAATCAGATCCCCTCTCATTCTTCTAAATTCTAGTGAATACAGGCCCAGTCGAACCAATCTCTTCTCATACGACAGTCCTGCCATCCCCAGTATCAGCCTAGTGAACCTTCGCTGCACTCCCTCTATGGCAAGTATATTCTTCCTTAGGTAGGGAGACCAAAACTGCACGCAGTACTCCAGGTGTGGTCTCACCAAGACCTTGTATAACTGCAGTAAGACACCCCTATTTCTGAACTCAAATCCTCTTCCAATGAAGGCTAACATACCATTTGCCTTCCTAATTACTTGCTGCATCTGCCTTTTTACTTCCATTGACTGGTGTACAAGGACACCCAGATCCCTTTGTACATCCACATTTCCCAATATATCACTATTTAAATAATACTCTGCCTTTCTGTTTCTCACACTGAAGTGTATAACTTCACATTTATCCATGTTATACAGCATCTGCCATGTGTTTGCCCACACACCCAACTTGTCTAAATTACCCTGAAGCCTCCTTGCATCCTCCTCACAACTCTCAACCCCGTCCAGTTTTGTGTTTTCAGCAAACTTGGAAATATTGCATTTGGCTTCCTCATTCAAGTCATTTATACATATCGTGAATAGCTGGGGCTCAAACACTGATCCCTGTGGTACACCACTAGTTATCACCTGCCATCCGGAAAAAGGTGCATTTATTCCCACTCTCTGTTTCCGGTCTGTCAATCAATTCTCAATCCATGCTAGTATATTACCCCCAACTGAACTGGACTAGCCATATAAATACTGTGGCTACAAGAGCAGGTCAGAGGCTAGGAATCCTGCGACGATGAACTCACCTCCTGACTCCCCAAAGCCTGTCCACCACTTACAAGGCACAAGTCAGGAGTGTGATGGAATACTCCCCACTTCCTGGACAAATGCAACTCCTACAACGCTGAAGAAGCTGGACACCGTCCAGACAAAACAGTCTGTTTGATTTGCACCACATCCACAAACATCCACTTCCTCCACCACTGACGCACAGTAGCAGCAGTGTGTACCATGTACAAGAGGCACTGCAGGAATTCACCAAGGCTCCTTAGACAGCACCTTTCAAACCCACAACCACTACCACCTAGAAGGACAAGGGCAGCAGATAGATGGGAACACCACCACTTGGAAGTTCCCCTCCAAGGCACTCACCATCCTGACTTGGAATTATATGACTGTTCCTTCATTGTCGCTGGGTCAAAATCCTGAAACTCCTTTCCTAACAGCGTAGGGTGCACCTACACCACATGGACTGCAGCGGTTCAAGAAAGCAGCTCATCTCCATCTTCTCAAGGGCAATTAGGGATGGGCAATAAATACTGGCCCAGCCAGCGAAGCCCACATCCCATGAATGAATTTTTTAAAAATCCCACGTGCTTTAATTTTGTCCACTAGCCTCTTATGTGGGACCTTATCAGAAGCCTTCTTGAAATCCAAATACAACATATCCACCGGTTAAACCCAAAAAACTCTAGTAGATTAGTTAAGCATGTTTTCCCTTTCATAAACCCATGCTGACTTTGTTTAATTCCGTTAATGCTTTCCAAGTGTTCTGTTACCACGTCATTTATAATAGACTCTAGCATTTTCCCCACTACTGATGTTAGGTTAACTGGTCTGTAATTCTCTGTTTTATCTCTCCCTCCTTTATAAGTAGTGGGGTTACATTTTCCACCCTCCAATCTGTAGGAACTGCTCCAGAGTCTTTGGAATTTTGGGCAAGATGACCACCAATGCATCCAATATATCCAGGGCCAGTTCTTTTAATACTCTGGGATGTAGATTATCAGGTCCGGGGGATTTCTCTAGCACCATTTTTTTTACAAATACTGATTTTCTTCAATTCCTCCCTCTCACTAGACCCTTGGTTCTCTAACATTTCTGGGAAATTATATGTGTCCTCTTTTGTGAAAACAGAACTAAAATATGTGTTCAATTCTCCTGCCATTTCTTTGTTCCCCATTATAATTTCCCCCGTTTCTCACTGTAAGGTGATCCTTATGCAGCTATCGTTTTTGCAGCCTTCTTGTCTTCAATTCCTTTTTAAGATATGACATTATAAAAATTTGCATTATCTTCCTGACAAGAGGAATAAATAAGGTGTACCTTCCAAACTCGCAACCTCTACCACCTCGAAGGACAAGGGCAGCAGACAGATGGAAACACCTCCAAGTGACATATCATCCTGACTTGGAAATGTATCATCCTTCCTTCACTGTTGCTGGATCAAAATCCTGGAGCTTCCCTAATTGCACTGTGGATGTACCTATACCACACGGGCTGCAGTGGTTCAAGAAGACGGGCTCACCACCATCTTCTCAAGGGTATTTAGAGATGGGCAATACATGCTGGCCTTTCCAGCAATGGCCACATCCCTTGGACAACAGAATAGTGCACATATCAATATTAGGCAAGTCAAGATGTCTTGTGATGCCTCCCTTTGTCAAACAGCCTGCCAATGGAGATGCTCTCTGAAAGAGCCGGTATCATTAGGGAGTCCCAGCATGGCTTCTGGAAAAGAAGGTCCTGTCTCACCAACTTGGTTCGGGTTTTCTATGGAACAGACGAAGTCAGTGGCTGCTGGATGCTCAGTTGATGTTGTGCACTCGAGTTTCAAAAATGCGTTGATAAATTGCTGTTGATAAATAAGATTGTAGCATTAACAGGCTGCCGCTGGGCTTGGAGAAAAAACTGATTGCATTCTCATACACTGCAGGTAGCTATTAATAGCCATGGTCCTGTTTGTGAATTGATAATTATTAAGATCCCTCAGCGATCAGTGTTAGGGCTATTGTTCTTCACTATCTTTATCAACGATCTGCAGGAAGGTGCTTTAGAGAAACTGCAAGTTTCTGAGTGATACAAAGCTATTTATTGTGGCACACCTTTAAAATAGTTAAGTTTTCTGAATGCATTACTAGAGGGGGAAATAATACAATGTACGATGCAATCAGTCTTAGGCCTGAATTTCTATCTGCCTGTTGGGCGCACAGAGTTGTGAGAATTCCGGGCTCTGCAAACCCAATTTTTAAAAATGTCCAGTCTGCACGTTAGTTTTTTATCTGGGGGTGGGGGGATATGAAAATAGGAGTCAGGGTGAGTGAACCTGGAAGTAGTGAGGGGTCAGAGGTGGGCTCGGTGTACGCTGGATTGATTTGGGTACATGTAAAAAAGCAGGTCTCCAGAAAGGCCAATTTGAGAGGCAGGTTGCCCATGGTTAACCTCCTGTGCTTCGAAGGAGATGTCAGGTGAGTAGGAGCAATGTAAATTTTGTCCAACTTGTTAGCTGACCCTGGAACGGATGGCCCATCATGGGCTTTCCCTATGGGGACTTGTCATTGTTGCTGCCTATTCACAGTGTACTTTACTGAAAGCATGGAGTCAATTCACGCCCATGGAGATGGTATTGTCTTGCCAACACGACCTGGTACAGATATTCTGCAGTCATGTAGTTAGCTGCCAAGACTCAGTAGATGATTGATGAATAGTGCCATGCTTATTAAACCATCCATTTGCCCTCTTGCCACACAGTTATCAGGATGTGCCCACATTGTTGGCCCTTGGCCAGGTCCCTCGCAGCTGCACACTGTCACGGCATAACAGAGTGACTAAGAGGGAGTAACCCAGTATGGCTGTCAGTGGATACGGAACACAGCATGCTACCTCGGAGTGACAATACATGGCACGAAGTATTTGTGAAGAGCCATTTTCTCCAGCACACCATTAACTAATGATATGCATAAAATTGTTAGTGTAAGTAAGCGCAGAAAAGTGAATGAGAGCATTGTAATCTGAATGGCTCATGACCCTTTCTGCCTTACATTTTTATTGATATAATGTCTCACAAAGGAGACGCTGGGGAAGGGATTGGTCCAGCAGCCCCACGTTTCTGTGAACAGGACCTTCAAGTGGTAGTAGAAGAGGACCAGAGGAAATCTATCCTGTGCCCTGCTGGCCATCAAAACCCACTTACCACAACCGAGGAGGCCTGGATACAAATTGCGGCTGCGGTGAACACAGCCTGGATCGGTGGTGGCTCAGCCTGGCTGAGAATAATGTGCTCGGTTAAATAGTTGGCTGTGGAGGTTGCCAGGGTGCCTGAGCAGCGCCTGTTGGTGATCGTGAATCGCTGTTAGCAGGTGATAAAGGCGGTGTTGAAATCATCTTGGAGCATGGTGGTAATGGTGGAGACCATGCTGTCACTTCACTAAGCACAATGGGCAGTTAGCACGACAGAGAGTGCAAGGATGAGGTTGCATTATAATGGTAGGGCACAGCACAAGAGTGCAAGAAGAGGTGTCAGAGTCACAGACATCAGTGCAGAGTCCCCCTCAGAAGAAGGAGGAACGTCACAATGAAGCACCAGTGGGCAGGAATGTAGAACCTCAAGAATCACCTTTTGGGATACAGTATTTGTCCAGTCAGAAGCAACTGTATGGACATCTGGCTGGGTTAGGAGTGTGATTGAGCGCAGAGCACAGCCTTGCTTAGTGCCCTAATACATTCACTGTGGTTACACTTTTCATGTATTGCATTTGAGCACATTTTGAATATATTTACGCTTGTACATGATTTGGTGTGTGTTTGTACACTACAGGGCTCCAAACAAATTATAAAATTATGAAGGGATTTCTTGCCGGTAATAATGAGGGCAGCATGCTGAGCTCCATCTTAACATGACTTCACCAGGAGCAAGGTTGTCACCTGATTTATGATGCTTTGGAGGGCTTCTTCCTTCTCTGTTGTATCACATAAGAATCCAGAGATCAAAGACCCAAGCACTGAGATGCTCCTTGTACCTTTCATTGCCCATCCCCAACTGACGTTAAGGGAGGCTCAATGATCAGACCCCACAAAGAGATGCTGGGCAGCAGGTGTATCTCAAGCATGAGTGCTCTCCTCACAGCCTGTCACGTAATATCCTCGGTGTAGGCATCCCAGCTTGAGAAGCCATGTATGCTCCAGGTAATATTGCTCATCTGCTGTCTCCACTATTTTGGCTGTGTTTGCCTTCCAGGATGTCTCAGGATGTGTTTTGCTTGGGAAACAGAGGTATATTGAAGCCAGGAATGTTGCATGTGGCGCCCACTTCAGAAACTAGACGATTGACTGAAATGGACGGTGGGCGCATTCTTTTGAGGAGCTGATGTTGCACAGTTGTGGGCTCATCATGTGCTCCTATTAGCACGTATAGGGTTTATAGTCTTAAGTCGTGTCACTGTCAGCGTTGTGAGTATTGTTTGATTTTAGACAAGTTAGCGGCTTTAGCATCTTATTCACAGGCACTGGTGTTTAAGTGAGGGGGCCAGATTGTGAAGGATTTTATTACCATGTGTATTTTTAATATGATTAGGTCCATGGTTATAATGGTGAGGGTTACAGCAATTTGAATGTGACTGTGTCAAACTCATTGATGTTTATTCTCTCCATTGTGGGGCTTGGGCAGTGCCCTAAGTAATTGTGGAGTCAATGTACAAGGTCTTTCAGTTGGAAGTTGTTCCCCAGGGACTGGCTGATGAAAATTGTAAGATTGGAGGACCTTATGAGAATCTTTCTTGCACAAGGACCCCTCTGGCGATGATCCCCTTCTGCACAGAGTCAGACCTGGCTACATGTCCATGCCTTTTAGCTGCTCTCCCATCAGTGGACCCCTCATCCTTATCGGGTTCTGAATTGTCCAAATGGACAGGGGTTTCCTCCTCCTCCTCCTCATCTTCCTCCTCCTCAGAGGCTGGAGCTCTGCCCATGGCATCGCCATTGCCATCGATATGTAAGACCCTCTATGGCACTATGTTGTGCTGTATGCAGCACACCATTACCATTCCTCATACTCTTGCTGGGGCATATTGCAGAGCTCCACCTGAGCGACTGGGGCACCTGAAGCACTTTTTTAAAATGCCAATAGCCTGCTCGATTGTACCCCTTGTGATCACAAGGCTGCCTCAGTTTGAGAATTCCAAAAGGAGGTCATGAGCCAGGCTTTTAAAGGGTAGCCCTTGTTCCCTAGAAGCCAACCACAGGTTGTATAGGTGGCTGAAATAGCTGAGGGAGTTGGGAACTCCTTGCTATGAACGAGTCGTGGCAGCTACCAGGTAACCTTGCACACATGTGAAGGAAGACCTTGTGGTCACAAAGCACCTGGACTTCCGGTTGACAAAACGAGTCCGCACATTTAATTGGAGCCTTTAGGGCAACATGGGTGCAACAAATAACACCCTGCTAATTGGGCAAAGGCCAGGGCTCTCTGTGCCCGAGGCGCCGAATCTACAGGGAAATGAACGTGCTCCCCCACACAAGCAAACATGCCATTAGTTACAGCTTTAAAGCAACTGTGTGCGGCTGACTGGAATATACCAGCCAGGTCTGCCGATGATTCCTGGAAAGAACCTGAGGCAAAAAAAATCGAGAGCGGTGGTTACCTTCGCAACCACTGGTAGGGTGTGGGGGTTGAGGGTGGCTCTGACCTGACTGGAGGCAGCTCATGGTTTAAATGGCCAGCTGCCTCTGTGAACTGCACTCCCACCTTCCATTCCCGCCCCCCGTGAAAATGCAAAGTGCCATGTTCGGGGGCACTATCCAGGCTTGTTTTCCATTTTCACCACGCCGGAGAGGCTTGTTGAAAACCCAGGCTTTAGTTTCAGCTTGTTCTGAAGGAGCTACCAACTCAGACGTGTGTACAAGTCCATGTGAAGAGGAGTATGAAGAAGACTCGAAACGTAAATTTTGTTTTTCTCCCCGCAGAGGCTGACAGATCTGCTGAGTTTTTCCAGAATTTTTTTTTTGTTTTTATTTCAGATTTCCAGCATCTGCAGTAATTTGCTTTCTTACAAGTTCTCCAACTGTGTAATACTGCTACCAACTTCTGAAATCCAAATGAATCTAGATATTTTTGTGTAATCAATCCCTCATCTGTGGTTGTTGCCTTGATGTTTACCTACTAAGTAAGCGGAAGGAGAAGAGAAACACAACAATGTCTGATTGTAGGGACCTTAGAGGAGAAAAGTAGATCAAGATGCAATGGGGACATGGGCCCATGTCTGGCAGATGTCATTTAATGCAAGTAAAAGTGGTCTCTTGGGGCTTGGCTGATTGCATTCAAGGATTAGAGAAGAATTTCTCAAGAGTTTTTTTCCCTAAATTGGTCTGAATTTTTGTGCTCCTCCAAGAATATTGTCTTGTGGTTTGGGCAATGGGGTGATGGGCCTGATGTGTAGAGGAAATAGGGTTCACGGTGTGCAGAAGTTACACCATGCTAGGATAGAGCTAGTTTGTATATTTGTCACACTAATAATGGCTGGACTTTCCCTATGGGAATGGGAAATAGAAATTAGGATCGTTTCAAGAGCATCTAATGACAGATCACAGATCTGAAACATTGGCTCTGTTCTCTACCCACGAATGCGCCATAACCTGTGGGGCGTTTCCAGCATTTTCTCTTTTTGTTTCTTAATGAGCGTAATTGGCTACTCGCCGGGCACCAATCTTACTGGCACTGGGAACGATGTTAGAAAACCAGCGTGCAGGCCAGAGCTGATCCTTTCAGGCTTCATCTGCCTCTGTTCCCGCCCCCAGGTGGGTCTGAAAATTCAGCCCTAGATGTTTAACTGAGGACTTGAAGGGCACCCACTCATGTGAGGTACCGGAGAGCTGCTGGCGTCAATAGAGTGAGGTAGTGACTTTAGCAAAGTTGGATTGCAGGAGGAAATTTGAGGGAAAAGGACCCACATGTGTAAACTAGCACCATCATACCCTGAAGGTAGGTGAGCATGAGGTCACTTTGAGGCCTGTATATGGCAAACAGCATTCCTTCCCTTACACCCAGTTACACCATACAATTAACCCACCTGATAATGGGAGTTGAATTTTTTTTTATTTATTTATTCATGGGATGTGGGCATCGCTGGCAAGACCAGCATTTGTTACCCAACCCTAATTGCCCTTGAACTGAATGTCTTGCTAGGCCATTGTAGAGGGCAGCTAGAGTCAACCACACTGCTGTGGATGTGGAGTCACATGTAGTCCAGACCAGGTAAGGATGGCAGATTTCCATCTCTAAAGGACATTAGTGAACAGGTGGATTTTTACAACGATCAATGATAGTTTCATTGTCACCATGGACTAGCTTACAATTCCAGACTTAACCATCCTTTGTTTTGTGATCAATATCATCAAAGATTTTGTACTGGCAAGAAAAATGGGGTATCACGTATCTGACCTTCAAGCGTTGGCCTCCCACTGGCTGATTCACCACTGACAGCCTCACCACTGACTGCCTAGCTCTATATCCTTTGAGTTATTTTATATTTCATCATCTTGCCCCCATTGTTCCCACATCTAACAGATAGCATAGCCTTGGTTCTAACTCTGCCAAAGCCAGTCTCAGGCCAATCACTAGGAGCTGTACGGGCAGCTGCCCACAGTGTACGCTCCTGATTGTCCTTCCCATCCTGTGGCCAAATGGGTGAGACCAGGAACGTAACCAAGTGCTTTTGGTGTTTCCTGGCAATTGCTGAATTAAAGTGGAAAGAATGCAGAGGAGGAGACAAGTCTGAGGCACCTCAACAAATCGATATAGCCAACCCAGAAAGTTGACAAATGATCCCAGAAGACGCTACTCAGCTTCTGAAGAATTGAAAATTGAACAAAATGCTGAAAGCAAAAACTGAAAGTAATCATCAGATCAAGTCATCAATCCAAAACAGTGTGCAAAATGTTTAGCTCGGCGGGCCGGCACGTGTCTGGCCTACTCTAGCGTAAAAAGACACACGCTGACGTCGGCCAAGCCTCCTGATGTCGACACGCAGTCGTGCGATATTTCATTCAGCGGGCACGCCCACCAACAATTAAAAGGCCAATTATGGTCATTAAATTATCAATTAAGTTAAATTTTTCACTGCCCGTCCAACCTTACGGGCGGGATAAGGTTTCCTAAAGCAAATAAAAATAAAATTTAAAATTCAGTTAATAACATGCCCCTGCTCATGTGATGGAGTCACATGATGGGATATGTTTTATTACATCATTTAGTTCTTTATTTGTTTTTTGCAAACGCTTCATCTCCCTGAGACAGCTCTGTGCTTCAGGGGGGGATTAAGAAGCACGCGTGCATGAGAATCGCACTTGCCCCGCTCGCACTGTCCTCCACCCGCTGCTGCTCGCGTTTCACACTGGGGGGGTTGGGGGCCTTAATTGGCCTCCTGGCCTCGATCGCGGGCAGCAGTTAACCTCCCGCCCACCCCTGCCGAGCCTGCCCAACCGGGGCACAATTCTGCCCAGTAACTCCATTTTCCTCTCTCTCTCTCTCTCTCTCTCTATCTACAGATGCTGTCAAAGCCGAGGATTTCCAGCATGACCTGTTTTTATTTCAGATTTCCAGCCGTAGTTTAAAGTGACATGTCCACCTGATTGACTGAAGGCAGCTATATTACCAAGAAAACAACCAGCAGGAGCCAAGGAGGGAGCAGAAGTCAGGAGGACCAAGTGACAAGCAGTCAAACCGGATGACATTTTAACTGTCCCCTTTCATTGTAGTGATGATCGCTTTTGTTCCTCAATACGGGCTTTAAATAAGCATTTTCTTGGCAGTCATTGCCAATTAATATCGGCTAATGTGAATTGAAAGGTCTAACTCTACTCTTTCTATTTATAAAACAAGAGCTAGACAGATTTTTTTTCTTTTTTTAAGACGACGACTTTTATGCTGCTGGTGTTGAATATTGCTGGTATTTTACAGATTGACTCAAACTGATTACTTTTGGGTTCAGGATCACTGGGCTGGAAGACAAATAAATTAGCCAAGGTTGCAACCCCTGATCACTATCCTGCTGGAAGGTGTAGGGGCAGAGTTTGGATAAGAACAGAATTAAATCCAGCTGAGCACTCCCCACAACCCCACCTCCACCAACACCATTCCCGCACCGCCACCGCCCCCCCCACCCCCACCCCATAAGGTTAAGAAAGTCCACCTATATTCACTGACTGGACTGTTTTGAAGTATTAATCTCGAAAAACCTCACAGTTGAATTCACAGTTGGATCAGGGGTTCTGATGAAGAGTCATATTGGACTCGAAATGTTAACTCAGTTTCTCTCTCCACAGATGCTGCCAGACCTATTGAGTTTCTCCAGCACTTTCCATTTTTATCACTGTTGAATTGGTCGTTCAAAATACACTGCTGTGTGAAATGCATAGAAAGATATTGGTCCATTTCAATGCTTATGCACTGGCTATGTACCGCATTTAATAACCTGCAGAACCTCCTGTTGTTGATGAGCATAATGATAGTATAATTGTTAAATCTGCAGTTCAATTGTCAAGTGGCAATGAGACAGAGACTACCAGTTATTGGATTTTGTGGCATCTGCTCGGTTTTGTGGTGCCTGTACAATTGGTGGTCCTCTAGGTTCTCCTTGTTCTGAGAAGAGAGCAGACAATATATTATGATTATGTATGCAAATTATTCACTTCATCTTCTTTTATCCACAGGTGCAGTGATCCTCAAATTGGGCTGGTCCAAAATACGAGGCACTGAAGTTGGTATTCGGTGAGAAAAGTTGACGAACTTCCAGTTCCATGTATGGTCCTAGTGTCCTGGACTCGCGGACATAGCTTTGAAGCACCTGCTACCATTCCTAACAACATAGAACCATGAGGTCAGATTTACAACACTTATGGAGCTGGAAACAAAGAGGAGGAACCGGCTGAACATGGGACTGAAGCCAGACATCACCTCATTAGTGTCTCACCAAAAGAAACACCATTCTTCTCATTAATTCCTATAAGCTTTTTTTTGTGGTGGTAAGCGAAAGCAAGTGGGGTAGGGCCTCCGTGGGGTACTTTGCCCCACTTACATGGGCCACAGGCAAAAAGGGCATAGTGCACATTCATTGTTAATGGACAGGTTCATGAATTATATTGTGCATGTATGATGAGTATGGTACACACCACTAGTGTAGTTGTCTCCTCTTAACTCCACAGGACCAATGCTTCCAAACTCTCCAACCCATACAATTCCACCTTGGCGCCCAACTAAGGGCAGTGGGAATTAATACATTTGGTTAATCCAAATTTCTCTCTGCAGTACATTCACTCTTCCATCCTGGCCACATGTTATGTCATTTAGATAAACCCTGCTACAGTCTTCTAATATAGATTTGTTAACAGTTGTAGTCATGTAGCATTTTTGGCATATAGCTTTGGCATTAATATTTTCATCTCATGTCTATTTGAATTGTGCCAGAACTTTAAGTGATTATCAAACTTTAAATTTAAAATATGCAAAGGAACAGGAATACACTATTCAATGAGATCACATCCAACCTGGAGTAGCTGCTTTTGATCCTGATCCTGATCCTTTAATACCCTTACCCGATAACAATTGAACTCAGTCTTGAAAATTTCTGTTCATCTAGCATCTACAGCGTTTCTGAGAGTCCTAGATTTCCTCTACACTTATTGCGGAAAAAGAGGCTTCCTGATTTTACTCCTAACAGCCTAGTTCTAATTGTTATATCATGCCTGACCTGATTCACCCAAGAAAGGATATAGTTCCAGAGACTGAGAAACATGCTTAACACTCTCCCACACTAAATCCAACACCTTTATTGAGAATTTTAAATGAAACAGTTTCAATTGCATCATACAGTTATGCCTCAGGTGGTCAATCTGAGATGGTTTACAGGTTACTTAGGAGTGATCATTGATCAAGATCTTTCTGCTTGGTTCACCAGGGCTCTTTCCTTCAATACATATCTTCTGTCTTCATTCTTGAACACTGCTATGTGGGACTTTTTCAAGGGTCTACTTACAGAATACAGTTTTTCAGAGAGCTCATGCACTAACCTCTTCTGGATGTGTATTGGTTAGTTGGGTGCGTAATCAGCAATTGGTTGGTTAGCCTATTGCCAAGGTGTCTTCTATTGAGTTAGCCATATAAGGACTTCCTCTCGTCCTGCTGTGATTACCTGCCTGGTTATAATCAGTTTCTGCTGATTTCAACCATTTTGCTGAGATTAACAGTTCTATTCAACTCAAATTCTTCTATTCAATTCAGCAGGATCACTGTAATTAAGACAAGTATCAATGTAATTAGCAAATATTGCACATACCAAACACTGCTCTGAACTTGTAGCCAGAACGTTAATCATTTCCTTACACTTTTTATCATTTTAAACAGTTTGATTAGATCACCCTCCAACCTCTAAAATCAAGGGAATACAAGCCAAGATTATACAACCTGTCCTTATAATTTAACTCTTAAAGGTGAATCTATGCTGTCTCCCTTCCAAGGCCAACATATCTTCTCTGAGATTTAGGACCCACAATGTCCCGGATAGGGTCTGACCAAGGCTCTGTTCAATATAAACAGCACTTCCTCAATTTTGAAATCCAACCTCCTCAAAATAAAGGCTAATATTCCATGAGACATTTTGATTACTTTTGTATCTGTGTGCATGGCTTTTAGTATATATTATATACCCGGATACACAAACAGCTTTGCTCTTCCACAGCACCTAGTCACCCACCATTAAGAAAATTTCCAACTTGTCTTTCCCAGATCCAAAGTGAATAACCTCACACTGAACTCCATCTGCTATAGTTTTACCTCACCCACTGGGGGTAATAAAAATGAAAATTAGGAAAGATATAAAATGACTGAATTGACATCATCCACTAAATTATCACTCAAAGTTAATGTTCCCTCAATTTAGTCTTCATCCCTTTGTAGCCTGCCACTCCCAATCCACACGTTACTATGCTTTCTAACTGAGTGGTATCTGCAACTTCGGTATACAACATTGTTTCTTCATCATAGTCATTACCATATATGGTGAAAACTGAGGGTCCAGCTCAGATCCCTGGGGAACACTTGTCAAAAAATGTTGAACTAGAAGAGGCCGTTCAGCCCACCATGCCTATGCCAATGTTACATCCCATCAATCAGAGTTGTGGCATTTGGACTATCTGTGACATAGAGCCATGTTTCATAGCTTTGTTAAGTGTGGGGATTGGTGGTCTAGATTTTTTTTCTTTATTCCTTCCTGGGATGTGGACATCACTGACAAGGCCAGCATTTGTTGCCTATCCAAATTGCCCTTGACTAAGTGGTTTGCTTGGCCATTTCAGAGAGCAGTTAAGAGTCAACCACATTGCTGTGGGTCTGAAGTCACATGTAGGCCAGATGACAGATTTCCCCCCCTCCCTATAGGGATATTAGTGAACCAGATGGGTAGTTACAACAATCAATGGTGGTTTCATGGTCTCTCTTACAGAAACTAGCTTTATAAGGCCAGATTTTATTAACTGAATTCAAATTCCACCAGCTGCCATGGTAGGATTTCAACCCATGTCCCCAAAGCATTAGCCTGGGCTTCTGGATTTTTAGTCCAGTGTCATTACCACCATGCCACCATCTTCCCCCGTGTTCTTCCATCATGAGGCTTATCATCAGTTGCAGAACTGCATCAGTGGAATTGGCTTTGTGCAGCTAGTGTTGAGCTATTTTGATCTACAGCTGGAATCTTGCCCTGTTTGAAATTTACGAGGAGCAATCGACTTATTTGCTCCTTTAGAAGCGCAATGGGATCATTATTCCAGGTACTTCACGACTGGTTGACACTGACAGTCATAAATCTGTATTTCTAACTGCGGCGCTCAGAAGCCCCCATGCGATTCCTTTAATCTCACTAACGTTTTCTGAAACCTGACTTTTCCTCATTGTCTTTGGTCAGGGGAATGTCAACTCAACCTGGTTTTGCTTCTGATGTAATTTGTCCTCTTTTAATGGATTCAAGCTTCTCAACAAAATGGAAAAATTGGAACTTCACAGCTCAGTCAAGCCCCTGCATTCCAGTAGAACCTGGCGTCTTGTAATGTATGACAGCCATTTTCAAAACCCTGCTGTCTATCTTTGAGACGATTATTAGACTGGTAGACAAACGTCAAAACATTTTACATTCCTTCACGGGTGCAAAGTGCTGTAATGAAAGCTCACAATACATGAATAGTATAAAATCCAGACCTAATGTAGAAATGCCCAGAACATTTTATTTACAGGTTGAGGTCTTTTTTTGAACAAGATATCTGGCAGATGATACTGTTGCCATCCCAGCTGCTGCTAATACTGGACAAGTCAGATTCCAAAGTGAGGACTCGAAACGTCAACTCTTTTCTTCTCCGCCGATGCTGCCAGACCTGCTGAGTTTTTCCAGGTAATTCTGTTTTTGTTCCAAAGTGAAACCTGGCTTGATAGACCCTCACTTTGTTTTTTTTTTTTTAGAAACTGTGGAGGAAAGTTACTGAACAAATTCGCAGGAGCCCGCCGATGAACTTTTAATACGAATTATAAAATATTTATTCAAACAAGAAGAATGAGCTATATTACACCAGACAAAAAGGTTGGAAAGATTTCAACACAAACAGAAGAAGATGATTCAAATCCACGCTATTGCTTTACCCCAGCGATATCTCTGCAGACATATAAACCAGTGACGACTTACCACCAGCTTGACACAAAGGCTTCACGCTTGGGACTGGCACAGTTGCAAATGGTGTTCTTCTGGTGAATTCCTGAGCAGTCACTGGGTGCTTCACATCCAACTTGTATCTCTCCCCGAGCCACCCCAAAACCATATATTAAACTCACTGTTTCTTAAACTGCAGAGCAAATAAATGAGTCCCCTAAACTCAGTCTTCCAGTAGCACCTCTGCTAAACTGATCACTTTACTGAGTCCCATAACTGATTATTCAGTTAGCTACTGTCCCCGGTAGCTTTGCAGTTTTTCTTCTCAGAGACCTTTAAATCCCTGGCTTTTTTCTCTGACGTACACACTGAACCCAGCTTCTCTCAACTCCTGTCTTTTCTGTGTGTGTCATCATATCGCTGTCGCTAGGCAACAGTAAGGCTTCTCTACTTTGTTGAAAGCAAAATACTGCGGATGCTCGAAATCTGAAATGCTGGAACATCTCAGCAGGTCTGGCAGCATCTGTGGAGAGAGAAACAGAGTTAACGTTTTGAGTCCGAATAAAGAGTCATACAGCCTTGAAATGTTAACTCTGTTTCTCTCTCCACAGATGCTGCCAGACCTGGGTGAATTTTTCCAACATTTTTTGTTTTTACTCCTTTACTTTGTGTTTTGTTTTCCAGAATCACTGAATTTTCAACCCTTATTAACCTGTTTGTTTAACATAAGAGGTTGTAGACCTAATTAAAAATGTATATCTACAAACAAACCCAAAAGACTCCCAGGTACCAAGGTTCATAAACAAAACCTAAATGAAACTGAAACAATTTTAACCTTTCTTAATACACAAATATATATAAATTCAACTTAAAATTATACATTGTTCATAACAATACTCAGTCAAATAGCTAAAAACTGTCCCAGTGGACAATGTGCACTTTCCTTTGAGAATGCATGGCTACAGGTTGCACACTTGCATGTGTATACATTGGTGTATACATGAGCATGGAGCATGAGCAAGCAGCCTATAGGAATGGGCTCAAGTAGAGACATGGAAACATGCAATGATTCTATGATTCCATGTTTGTATATACAGGTACCCAACACCATTATCAGTCCTTTATAGGAGGAACCAGGCCAATATTACATGGCGTCAAAATGACTGACGTTGTTTTCGAAGAAGTATGGTCATTGCTTCAAACTTTAAGTAAATTTTGTGCTTACACTTCTATTATTCTGAACACACAATCTACGTGTAATCATACAAATTGCTTTCCAGATCCTGTTCATTTTGTAAAACAAATACACTTCCTCAATCAGTTAATAGAACACTAAGGGAAAGATCCATTATATTAATGATTACACTCTAAGTCATTTAAAACTGTTTTCATAGAATCTCATCATAGATGAGGCCATGTGGCCTATTGGGCTAACTCATCATGAGCAACTATTTACACTAATCTCATTTCCTTGCCCTTTCTCCATATTCTTTTATATTATTCTTTTGTGAAACACTTAGCTAATTTCCCTTTGAATGAGGTTACAGTGTCTGCCTTCATGTGGTAAATCACTTCTGGTAAAGTTTCTCGTGTTCATGGAATATAATGTGGAAAAAGGTGAAGTTATCCACTTTGGTAGGAAAAACAGAAACGGGGGGTATTTCTTAACTGGCGAGAGATTGGAAAGTGTTGATGTCCAAAGGGACCTGGGTGTCCTTGAAAGCTAGCATGCAGGTGAAGCAAGCAATTAGGAAGGCAAACGGTAAGTTGGCCATTATTGCAACAGGATTTGAGTACATGAGTAATGAAGTCTTGCTGCAGTTGTATGGAGCCTTGGTAAGACTGCACATGGAGTGTTGTGTGCAGTTCTCCTCACCTAAGGAAGGATATACTGCCATAGAGGGAGCGCAACAAAGGTTCACCAGAATGATCCCTGGGATGGCGGGATTTTCTTATGAGGAGACACTGAGGAGACTGGGCCTGTATTCTCTAGAGTTTAAAAGAATGAGAGGTGATCTTATTGAAGCATACAAAATTCTTTCAGGGTTCAACAAGGTAGATGCAGGAAGGATGTTTCTCCTGGCAGGGGGGTGAGGTCCAGAACCAGTGGACACAGTCTCAGAATAAAAGGTAGGCCATTTAGAGCAAAGATGAGGGGGAATTTCTTCACTCAGAGGGTGGTGAATCTTTGGAATTCTCTATCCCAAAGGGCTGTGTTGGCTCAGTCATTGAGTATATTCAAGACAGAAGTCGATATATTTATAGATATTAAAGCTATCAAGAGGTATGGGTATGGTGTGAGAAAATGGCATTGAAGCAGTTCAACCATGATCTAGTTGAATGATGGAGCAGGCTCGAGGGGCCGAATGGCCTACTCCTGCTCCTATGTTCCAATGTTCCTATGCTCTGTATAAGCAAACATTCTTCTAACTTCCCATTCCTTCTTCTAGTGATGACCCTCACCTAATGCCTCCTTGTTACTAATTCATCAACCAACAATAACCTCCATTTATCCCATTAAAATCATATGGAGTTTGAAAACTTCTATCTGATCACCTTTTAACCTGTTGTAATCTATTCCAGGGATGATGTCAGGAAGCACACAAAAAGTTGTAGAAACCTGAAATCTATATTGATCATTTTTTGTTAGGTAAATGTTAAGGAGTGAAGGCAGGTGTTTGGTGTTAGATACAGACTAATTGTGATCTAATTGAATGCTGTATCAGGCTGGAGGGGCTAAATTACCTACTTCTGCCCTTATGTTCCCCAGCTTGGCCTAAATAGCCAAGTGGTTATGGTACTGGGCTTGTAACCCCAAGATCTAAGAGTTCAAATCTCACAATGGCAAACTATGAAACACTGTGACTTCATCTGAATAGGAACAGATGGAAACATGTTTGTACTTGAAAGAGTTACTCCAGTTAAAAAAAAATTCATATCTTTCAAGCCTTCCTTCATTATTCTTGTCTCTGGTATTTTTTTAATCAGTTCACAGTGTACCCTTTCCATTATGCCAATCGCCTTTGTGTAATGAATGCTCCTAAGGACATCAAAATATATCTTGGTCTCTTGTCAAATTCACTAAAGACTGTTAGCTGGGAAGATATTAACCACAGCCTTAGCGAATCGGTCATGTTTACTTTGGGGTTGTCTAATATACATCCACCCCCTTCACCTGTGCATGAGGGCACTAACCTGTTAAGGAACTAAGATGAAAACAACTTGATAGGTCACATGGGGCAAATGCATTGCCACATCTAATTAAATAATTTGTTCGTTCTTTGTCACCATAGCTTTAGTGGGGCCATTAGCATCATCTTGCTTCTTCTCTAGCTTTCTTCAAGCCTCCCTCCATCCACATCTCAATGTTATCCAGCCACCTGCCTTTTCTTCTTCCTCTTCTGTTTTTACCCTCAATTGTTGCCAGGACAAGGCTGTCGGGTCTTCGTTTCCAATGTCCATACTTGGCTATCTTTCGTTTTCATTTATTCCTTCATGGGATGTGGTCATCACTGGCTAGGCCAACATTTATTGCCCATCCCTAATTGCCCTTGAGAAGGTGGTGGTGAGCTGCCTTCTTGAACCGCTGCAGTCCATGTGTTGTAGAAACCCACAATGCTGATAAGGAGGGATTTCCAGGATTTTGACCCATTGACAGGGAAGGAACAGCGATATATTTCCAAGTCAGGATGGTATATGGGTTGGAGGGGAACTTGCATGGTGATGGTGCTCCCATGGTGGCGGTGTCGAAGGAGACTTGCTGAGTTTCTGCAGTGTGCCTTGTAGAAGGTACTCACTGCTGTTACTGTGCATCGATAGTGGAGGAAGCGAATGTTTAAGATGGTGCATAGGGTGCCAATCAAGTAGGCTGCTTTGTCCTGGATGTTGTGGAGCTTCTTGAGTGTTACTGGAGCAGCACTCATCCAGGCGAATGGAGAGTATTCCATCACACTCCTGACTTTTGCCTGACAGGAAGTGAGCTATTCTCTACAGAATTCCAAGCTTCTGACCTGTTCTGACTTCCACCGTATTTCTATGGCTAGACCAGTTCAATATCTGGTCAATGGTAATCCCCAGGATGTTGATAGTGGGGGATTCAGCAATGGTTGTATGACTGAATGTCAAGAGGAGATGGTTAGATTCTCTCTTGTTGTGGATGATCATTGCCTGGTACTTGTGTGGCATGACTGTTGCTTGCTACTTATCAGCCCAAGCCTTAATATTGCCCAGGTCTTGCTGCATATGGACACGGACTGCTTCAGTTTCTGATGAGTTGTGAATGTTGCTGGACATTGTGCAATCATTAGTGAACATCTCCATTTCTGACCTTATGATGGAGGAAGGTCATTGATGAAGCTGAATATAATTGGGCCAAGGGCACTATCCTGAGAAACTCCTGCAGTGATGTTGTGGAACTGAGATGATTGACCTCCAAAAACAACTACCATCTTCCTTTGTGCTAGGTACGGCACCAGCCGGTGTTGAGTTTTCCTCCAACTCCTGTTGGCTTTAGCTTTGCTAGGGCTTCTTGATGCCACACCCGGCCAAAAGCTGCCTTGACGTGAAGGGCAGTCACTCACACCTCACCTCTTGAGTCCGACTCTTTTATTCATGTTTGAACCAAGTCTGTAATGAGATCAGGAGCAGAGTGGCCCTGGCGGAACCCAGACTGTCAGTGAACACATTATTGCTGAGTAAGTGCTGCTTGATAGCCCTGTTGACAGCACTTTCCATCACTTTGCTGATGATTGAGAGTAGACTGATAGGGTGGTAATTGGCTAGGTTGGATTTATCCTGCTTTTCTCTGACTAACTGTACTTAGCAATCCTTTTGATTCCTGAACTTCTCCCCTTGATCTAACCCACACAACTGCCTTTCTGTCATTAAATAGTATTTTCTCAAACTTCATGTTCAAATTCCTAACAAAGTGATCCACAACATCCCAGAACATTCTGTAACTCAAGTAAGTGTAAAGGGAAGAGATCTATTTTTTGAAGAATCAGTTGGTGCCAGTTTCACCCAAGGTTCTGTTGCTAAGAGAGCACAGATATGTTTCTTAAAACAGCTGAACAGGTATATTTAGAACAACCGAGGGCCAGTACAGGAAGAGGCAGTAACACAAACTCATCCATTTAAATAAAGGCAGGAAGAAAGGCTGCATCTTCAATTCGTCCTCCGCCTGTCTCACAGAATTGTTTCTGGGTGTAACACAGATAAATTCCCTGTCTAAAAACTTAGCATTCTTTTATACCTCTCTGCTCCACTCCTACTTGGGGTTTCTCCAAACCGCAAGAGCCCACACATTATATCCCTCCCTGGTGCCAGTTTGAACCAAGGACACAGTTTCACTGCCCCGATAGTTGGAACCTTGTGCACAGCCTAAAAGGTCTATTTTGGTCAGGTGAAGTTGGGTGTGCCCAATACCATCAGGGCAGTGTACAAGCAGCCTCCTCAATTTGGAAGCGTGCAACTAATAAAATAACAGATGAACCTATTTGCAGCTGGAAGCAGTGCACAGCATCATATCAAAACAAAAACAGAAAATGCTGGGAAAACAGAGCTCTGAAGGAGGGTCTTACGGACTCGAAATGTTAACTGTTTCTCTCTCCACAGATGCTGCTGGACCTGCTGAGTTTTTCTGTTTTGTTTCAGGTTCCAGCATCTGCAGTATTTTGCTTTTATCATATCAAAGCAAATCAGTGTACCTGGGAACAGACTGGTCCAGTCTTAAACAGCTCTCTATTTAAGCATTAATACAATGAACTTCTGAACTATAAACACCAACCTTCCAAGCTAAAAACACATTCATAAAGGTGAAGATTATCTCCCCCTTACACAAATAGCAATTCTTTGGTGCATTTTTTTTCTGATCAACCTTGGGGGAGAATATTAACACTGGAACATTTTCCAGATTGGGTGAGCATTAAGAAACACAGCTTTTACTTATATAGCGCCTTTCACCTCTTTAGGATGTGCCAAAGTTCTTCACAGCCACCGATGTACTTTTGAAGCATTATCGGAATGTGGAAAATGGAGCAGCCAATTTATGCACAGCAAGATTCCATGGCCCGATCATCTGTTTTTCAGTGATTTGATTGAGAGCTAAATATTGGTCAGGACAGTGGGAGAACGCCTCAGTTTTGAATACTGCCATGGACTTCTTGATATCCACCTTAGAGAATCGCAGTTTAACGCTTCATCTGAAAGACAGAAGAACATAAGAAATAGAAGCAGGAGTAGGCCATTCAGCCCATCGAGCCTGCTCTGCCATTCAATGAGATCATGGCCTATCCTCTACTTCAATACCATTTTCCTGCACTATCCCCATTTCACTTAATTTTTATAATACGTAGAAATCTATCAGCTTCAGTCTTTGACATAAAAAATGAACTTTCACAGTCCTTTGGGGCAGAGAATTCCAAAGAGTCACCACCTTCTGAGTAAAGAAATTCCTCCCCGTCTCAGTCCTAAATAATGTAGCTGCCCCTTATTCCAAGACTGTGGCCCTGATTCTAGAAGTGCTGCCCTTGCAGATGCAATGTTAAACTGAGGCCCTATCAGCCCTCAGTTTGACGTGTTAAGTGACCAGTAACTGTGCTATATATTAAATGCAAGTTGCAGTTGTTTTCTGAGGACAGTAACAAGTAGGAAAAATCATTTATGTAACATTATGAATCCATAGGGATTACTTAACTTGTTGCCCCTTGCCCTCTCACCTCTAATAATTCTTCTGGAAACAGGAGTCTGCCCTAGCCAACCATCCGTCTCTGAACTGTCTCCCTTACAGCTCATCTCTCAGCACTGCCCACGTGATCAGCAGTTGAGCTGGATTACATGCACAGGCTCCAATCCTTCAGGTAGCCCCAGGTACCAGAAACGAGGTGAAACTTCTAGTCCCCCAGGAATGCGCATCGCTGACACTTTATTTATTAATGTCATAAATCGACTACAGTTCTGAATGTTACATTTTTAAACCTAGCAAAGCAGCTAAATGAGCAGCAGCATTTTCTCAGGAGCCCAGGAGCTCATTTCAGTGCATTCCAACGAGGATGGAAAGTGCTTTAAACTCATTTACAGAGAGATGTCAGTGCATGAACGATCCAATGTGAGTCATTCAAGACTGACAAGTTGCTGAGCAAAATGCTGTAATTAGACTGGACATAAAGCTGCGGAGCAGTGGAGCTGCTCTGGGTGTTACAAAGCGTGATATGTTTTATTTATTTTGGGGGGGTAAAACAAAATAAAAGAGATAGGAGTCCAAAATGCTAAAGGATTTGAAGAAGGAATGAATTTATGTCTGAGCAAATGGTGTGCAGGGAGTAGTGAAGGACATTTCAGGCGGAGGTCAAAGCTAAAATATATTTTTCCTTCTTTTTCCCTCCTCTCCTGAAGATACTGACCAATGGTCAGCAGTTCCATCCCGCGGAAGGTCCCTGACACTTGAGATATGTGGGGCTTGGACAGAAGGGGCAGTTTTAATCCTGCATTTCAGGCAGATACCGGAGTGAGGGGAGGGGTGCGGTGGCGCAGGATTAATATTGTCCAGCTGCCGTTTGCCCCACCAATCCCATTGCATTCTATCTTAACCTATGTTTCTGAGCAGGCAACAGGACACTCGGCTGAAGCCAGAGAGTTCCAAGCAACACCTTGACTTTAAAATTTTTATCCTTGATTTCAAATCATTCCATGGCCTCACCCCTCCCTCTCTCTGTAATCTCCTCCAGCCCCACAACCCTCTGAGGTACCTGCACTCCCCTGATTCTGACCTTTTGTACATTTCCAATTATAATTGCCCTACCATTGGAGGCCGTGCCTTCAGTTGCAATGCTCTGGAATCCCCACGGCTCCACTTCTCTACCTCACTTTCCTCCTTTAAGCCATTCATTGGCCGAGCTTTTGGCCTTCTGACCCAATATCTCCTTTTGTGACTCGATGGAAATGCTCCTGTGTTGGGACGGTTCAATACGTTAAAAGCCCTATCTAAAAGGCAATTCAAAGTCTGATGATGCCCTCGGGCCCTGATTGCTATTTTAACTGGTGGCCTAAGCAGAGAAGCTGATGTGACTTTCCCACTGTGTGTAGATGACAGGAAGATCCTGGACCAGAAGAGCAGCCAAACCAATACGTATTTTTTTAACTTTCCTTGTGCGGCCTGGAGAATGTAGGAGTGATTCCATTGCTGAGAAGGTACTCAGCAGTGGAAGATAGGAAAAGCGAGCTGGCATGGATGACAGGGTGTCCCTCAGGCAGAGCCACACCCATTTAACATGACCAGTCCTGATGTATCAGGGAGAATACAGGTCGAGGTAGCAACTGCATCAAATCCTGTGGCCCCCTGTAGAGTCATCTGACCCAGCGCAAAGGGAGTAGAGTGACCACCTCAATTACGAAAGGCAGACATTGGCATCCAACCATCTCACCTCCTCCTAGTAGAAAAACATCTAGAAACAGTATAAGGTTAGCAGAGGAAGATAACCTCCTTATATTTACATTAAGGGGAAGCACTCAAACAAATTGTCATACCAGTTCTGTTTGCAATAATAAAAATTGGGATGACTAATAATTTAATGTACCTTAATGCAGCTCGTTTCCTAGTTGTGGGGAAATGCTGTTGAAATAAAGTATTCCATCTATTGTTTGTAGTTGTCTTCTCTCACTGGTTACAACAGGCGACACACAGTTTGAATACCTTAGCCAGGTTTCATAATATGATTCCTTTAATTCTGCCTGCCCTCATCAGAGCCAATGAAGGACAGACCATAGGACTATATCAACAGAGCTCAATTGCAATTTCTTCAGCTAATACCTGAAGATGGCAGAAAAGGTGAGAAGCAATAGCGAAACCAAAGAATGAGGAACTCAAGAGAAACGCCTTTACCCAGAGAATGGTGTGAATGTGGAACTTGCTACTGCAAGGAGTTTAGGCAATCCATAATGCATTTAAGGGACAGCTAGATAAGCAGATGCGAGAGAAAGCACTCAAATAGAGTTAGATAAAGTATGGTGGAGCATAAACGCCAGCGAAGACCTGCTGGGCTGAATCATCCATTTCTGTGCTGTGAACTCAATGGGGAGAATTTTCTCCCCGTCGGGCGAGCTGAGCGGGAGTGGGCGCAGGCAGGCGGGCAGCCAATCACCGCCCACAATCGGCTGCGCACCACCATTTTAGGTGGACAGGCCAACTAAGGCCCACCCAGCATGACGCGCACCTGGAAGTGCTGAATGCTCCCTGTGCGGGTGGGGGGAGGAGAGAGAGTCGGGGCACGCGCGCAAAACAGCGCAGAAATCTCCCTGAGGCAACTCTGTGCCTCAGGGAGATTATCTTCATTATCAAAACTTCAAGAGAATAGAAAAAATTATTCAAACATGTCCCCTCATGTGACAGTGTCACGTGAGCTGGGACATGCCAATGAATTTTAATTAAAAATTTTATTTGATTCACAAAGCTTTCATGAAACCTCATCCCGCCCGTGGGTGAGGTTTCATGATAAATGCGAAGGCTGCCTGGGCTCTTCTCCTGCCCACCAACCTTAAGGTTAGACGGGCAGCTCTGTTAGTTCTTTTAATTGGCATTTAAATGGCCTTAACAGGCCGTTGAAAGTTTGGCGGGCGCGCAGCTGACTCCAGTGCGCGTCCACCGAACTGAAGGTCAGAATAACGCACAGTGACATGGGGACGTATGCCCGACCTCACCACGCGTCATTTTACACATCGGTGAGCGGGGCCCAGCCCCCGCATGCCAACCAGAAGATTCAGTTCTATGGAAACAAAGGGAGTCTTTAGTTTAAAGTGTGACCATCAGTGCCAATAATAGATCAAAGCGAGCATGACTGCAGACTCCATTACCACGGATGCCACCACTGGACAAATTGTGGGTGTGAGATTTTCTGCCAGTCTCAAATCCATGGTGTTGTTTTGCACCAGATCTGATTAACAGAAACAAGCTGACAGGCCATGGATGGTCCACCTGTGCCTTAACTGATATTCACTGTCCTGTTATTGATCTTGAAATTCCCCCAAGTCCTCAGCTATTATCCAAGTGATCTCCTGGTGTTTCCTGACAACTACAGAGAGAAGCACATTGAGCCAGTCAATCAGCAGAAATCAGCTTGGAGGAATATCCAACCTTGAGGAGGATGGACTCTAGCTCTAATATAGGAGATGGTGTGCTGCCATGTCAGCGATGGGTGAATTGAGAAACAAACTCTGCTAACCCACTAAATCATCACATTTTAAGGATTGAAAAGTATTGTTAGCTACTTTTTTGTGATTAAAATTGACACCAGTGGCGGGAGTTTGATCCGTGATGGATCTCACATACATTGGAGAACCAAACGTGGGGCCTTCCTTCCCCAGCTTCAAGGCTGGAAGTCGACCAGCCACACTTCAATGTGGCCCAGGATCTCAGATAGCCCCAGATCCGAAACTCAAGTCAATAGTGTGTTTCATTCTCACCTTACCCCCACCCCCCCCGCCTTCCTATGCACCCCAATTTCATTCCAAATTAAAATCAACCCCCCCCGCCCCCCCACCCAGATTCTGAAGGTACCGATCAGATCCTCACAACACCCGCTACAAATGGTCAGGTTGATGTGACAAGACACACACACACACATACGTACAGATATAAAACAATGTGGCAGTGTTCAACTTTGTGACAGAATTAAATGGGCTGTCATTCTGCGCACTCATCCAATTCATCTTTAATGCATTAGTCGTTAGGTAAAATTCTATTAATTTCTTTGTAGACATTTTATCAAACACATTTATTGTCATTTCTGCATCATTAGTCTTGCTATTACAATGCCACAGTGACTGCTTCCTAAGCTATATGTTTGTTGAGTGCAGAGAATGATGTGTGAGCAGAGCTGCCATCAGAATTAATACATATTTGATTATACCTGTGGACAAACACCCAATCAGATTGGCCCCTGGCCATCTTTCCACATTTAATTGAATATGCAGGCTATAACAGGCTTAACATTAGCAAGCCTCCAGCAAGATGAGAGGTCAGCAGAAACAATTTTTACTTGCAGAGTATCAGATATGTGGTGGAAACTCCAGTAAGGACAGTTGAGCCTGAGATGTGTAACACCATTAAAAAGATAAATACTTCTGGGGAGGGGATAAAGTGAGGGTTTTTAAATTGTAGGGATGTTATCTGGTAGCAGCAACAGGACAGAAACAAGCCTTTATCCAAACTTTTCAAATTGGTAAAATGATCTAAAATGCCTGATCACCCGTGTTGCATGTGCCAGTGCTTGTGAGCCATGTACCACTGTGAAGTGCTTTCCATGTGTTGCACATACCCGTTCTCTGTCAGCATAGTATCACTATGATGTGCTCTCCCTGCATTGCATAGATCAGTCCACTGTCGTCTGTGTACTCTGTGACGTGCTTTTCATGTGTTTCGCATACCAGTCCTCTTCCAGGTATGTATCACTGTGATGTACTCTCCCTGTATTGCATCTATCAGTCCTCTGTCATCTATGTATCACTGTGATGTACTGTCCCTGTGTTGCGTGTATCAGTGCTCTGTGATCTACATACCACTGTGACGTGCTTTCCATGTTTTGTGTGTACCAGTCCTCTGTCAGCTATGTCCCCACTTCCCTGCAGAAGAAAGAATACCCATTAGGAGGCCAGGATTATGATGACTGCATTACCACTGTCAGTTTCAAATACAATGATTTAATAGTAGATCATTGAATGTAATTTCCAGGTTTTGGCATTTATTCCTTGTGTGTTTGTTTTAGTGAGCGTTTAGCATGGAAGAGCTATCCTAGTATCTGGTGACTTGTTAAAGAGGTCCCGAAGGCTTACAAGCATTGACACTCTGACCCTTTTGCGTCTTCCGTTACGTGCGTGCGAACTCGCATTGCTTTTAGCAGCTTCAAGAGGTGGCTCCAATCCAACATTGTGGTGTCGTGTCTGAACTCTGCGGTTTGCATGACCTGACACGCAGAGTGAAAACTTGGCTGAGAAGCCTGATGGCGGGGGAGAAGAACCAAAACAAGTCGATCATTTGTCAGACAAGGCTGCAAGCATCAGATTGTGCCTGTGCCTGTTTCTTGGAAATGAAAGATGTTTGAAGCAAATCGGGGGGCTGTGTGGCTGGATTCTCCCCCAACCTCTTCCCCAATCCCTCCCCCCAGTTCTGAACATCCTGTGCAGCTTCCAAAATACAAGTGCTTTATACTTTATGAGCACTGCAGAAAAGCTCTGCCACCCAACTTAATCACAAATGGAATTACAGAGATTCAAAGTGTACAATATACCTGAATTTGGAGACTGTTTTCTTTTCATTCCCATTTTCATTGGGATTTTTCCCCCTCTTTCACCCTTCCATCAATCAGGTATACGGCTCTCTGTTCCTTTTCATTCATTCTTGGATGTGGACACCATTGGCCAGGCCAGCATTGATTTCCCATCCCCAAATGCATTTGAGAAGGTTGTGGTGAGCTGCCTTCTTGAACTGCTGCAGCCCATGTGGTGCAGGTCTTTTAGGTCTGTTACATATGTATATGTCAGCTGAATTGGACAGAACTTTGGCTTGTGGTTGTAACTTTCATAGGGTGATGCAGCACAGAAGGAGGCCATTCAGCCCATCCTTGCAATTCTGATTCATTGGCAGAGCTATCTATTTACTCTTATTCCCCTACTTTTATACCATAGTTGTGCATCTTTTCCCTCTTAAGTATTTATTCAATTCCCTTTTGAATTCCCCATTCATTATGCTTTATATCCTTGACCAAATACATGGACATTTGACCAACAGAGACCAAAGGATATATAGTGCATTGTAACATTCAGCAACAAAGTGACCCAACCTTACTCTCCACAGGCAAGAAACTAGGGAGTTAGCTCAAGTGGGACTGCAAATCAGCACCTCACTCTCCTCCTCTGCCAATCTGCCTCATCATCCCCCTTCACTTTCTAGCACCATTCCCTGGGATGGCTATGCTTCTTTTCCTCTCACTCTCCTGTAAGGGACCGTGCAGGCTTCGTTTGGCTACCCCCATCATAGGCAACCGGTCTCTTGGGAAGAAAGAGAAAAGAAGGGAAGATTGCATTTATATAACACCTTTCATCCCAAATTGCTTTACAGCCAAAGAAGTATGTTTTGAAGTGTAATCACTGTTGTGTGTAAGAAACAGGGCAGTCAATTTGAGCACAGCAAGCTCTCACAAACAACAATGTGGTCAACTCTTTATATTCCTTCATGGGATGTAGGCATCACTGGCTAGGCCGGCATGCCCAACCCTAATTGCCCTTGAGAAGGTGGTGGTGCCATATTTAAAGGGCACTGGGACAGTCTCCCTCCTTTTTGCCCATCGCCTGCCTTCAAGGTCCAGCCTCCCCTCCACCCTATCCTCCCACTTCCAGACTTTGCACAGCTTGTGCTACAGGCACCTGATATGAGTCAAGTTGTGAGCGTTCCCCAGGAAGGTGAAAGCAGCTCCTACTCACCTTAACGTTGTGGGAGGAGTGAAGCTCGCCAGGTGCATGCCACTTATACAGAGTCATAAAAGTGAACACTTTAATTTCTCTCTAGCAGGTAACTTAATTTGGAGGGGGATCTTTAATTCTGGCGAGGTGGCCTTTTAATGACCATGCGTGACATGCTAATACATGCAAAAGAGCTTTCCGACATTGTTCGTCAGGAAGCTCGAAGCACCTTTAACCCGCCTTTAAAGTCCGAGAACAAACTTCCCACGGTTCATCCCGACCTCGGGAATCAGATTTTTGGCCAAACAGCTCCCCCACCGGCCACGCTTCCTGCTGCTGGTGGGACTAGAAGATTCCGCCCTTAGTTCTAAGTCAGGATGGTGAGTGGCTTGGAGGGAACTTGCAGGGGTGGTGTTCCCATGCGTCTGCTGCCCTTGTCCTTCTAGGTGGTAGAACTCACGGGTTTGGAAGGTGCTGTCCAAGGAGCTTTGCTGAGTTGCTGCTGCAATGCGAAGGTGGTGGAGCGAGTAAATGTTTAACTTGGTGGGTGTTCAGCAGAGCAAGGGTTAATGTCGGACTGGAAAACAGTACCTCCACGGTATGATGTATGGAGTCACATGATGGTAGTCTGTGCGTATTAGACTCCGGAAGGAGCCAGCATGGAGACAACACCTGTGCAGGGCTGCACCTTGGATATGTATTTAGTGATGGGTTAACAATAAACAGTTTATGTTCAACCATACAAGCCTCCAGACCTCCACACCAAACAACCTTACAACAATGGTATTCCCATTCATCTAATGCCCTTGTCCTTCTGGGTGGTAGAGGTCACAGGTTTGGAAGGTGCTGTTGAAGGAGCCTTGGCGAGTTGCTGCCACTGTGCAAGTGTGGTGCAAGGAGTGAATGCATAAGGTGGTGGATGATGTGCCAATCAAGCGGAGTGCTTTGTCCTGAAAGGTGTTAAGCTTCTTGAGCGTTGTTGGAGCCGCATTCATCCTGGCAAGTGGAGATAATGTTTTTTTGTGAGGTATTAATATTGGCTAGGACATCAGGGATAACTTCCCCGCTCTTCTTCAAAATAGTACCATGGGGATCTTTTACATCCATGCAAGCAGGCAGATGGGGCCTCGGTTTAACATCTCATCCGAAACACTCCAATGGTGTAGCATTCCCTCAGTACCAAACCAGAGCATCAACATTTGATCGTTCTGCTGAAGTCCCAGGGAGGGACTTTAACCCACAACCATCTGGCTCAGAGGCAAGAGTGCTCCCCACTGAGCAACAACAGGACAGATGAGAGTATATATGTCCTGCCCCAATGTCACATGGATTCTCACTGGAATGCACGCTTGGCATGCATTTGCAAACAATCATTTTTCATACAATTTGTTCCACTGTGGATTTGGGCTAAGAGTTTAATTTTATATTTGCTTTCCACAGTTCTTCGTCCATGACCATTTTGTTTGGGGGGCAGGGAGGGAGGGGCACTGATTTATTTTTACTGTTGCCTAGTGACTTATTTTGCAACCTCACACACCAATCTCCATATCCTTGAGCTCTTATCCAAACTGTCTCTTGACTTTGGTGATAATTTTCTGTCTCCTGGCACCAGATTGGAGCCACATGGGGAATGTTTCTCAGTGAATCAAGTCCTTCTGGTACAGAATGACCACTTCCCCATCTTGCCACTGCCAGCTTATAGTGCCATACTGAGCCAAGCAACAACAACAACAACTTGCATTTATATAGTGCCATGAACAGAACAAAACAAGGGGCCTTACAAGAAGGTTATCAATAAAAACAAATGACACTGAGCCGCAGAGGATGATATAAGGATAGGTGACCAAAGGCTTAGTCAAAGAGGTAGGTGTTAAGGAGCATCTTAACGCAGGAAAGAGGGAGAGAAAGAGAAAGTGAGGGAGGCAGAGTTTTGGGAGGGAATTTCAGAGTTTAGGGCCCAGGCAGCTGAAAGCATGGCTGCCAATGCCAGAGCAAGTAAAATCGGGAATGCACAAGATGCCAGAGATCTCAGAGGCTTATAGGGCTGGAGGAGGTTACAGAGATAGGGAGGGACCAGGCCACGGAGGGATTTGAAAACAATGATGAGGAAGTTAAAATTGAGATGCATAAAAATTAAAATTGCAGACCTGTATGAAACTTATGTAAAGACTATTTCATGGCCGCGCTGAGTTAGCTGACGCGTTGCTACAGTTGGTTTCAGTAACCCCGGGCTAAAAATGGAAACAGGCTTCGTCCTAGAAGTGCATGCGGGTGGATGTAGGGAAAGGACTGTGTTGGGCTTCATTATGATAATGCCTCCCCACCCTCACCAGTCGATCCATAGCCAGTTTAACTAGACTGACAGACGGCAGCTGTTGTTGATGTTTTTGCTACTTTTCCCATTTACACCTCTTTTAGACCCATCCCTTGTTTCATCATGTTGCAATATGCCTGTTCACTTCTGTTTTGAGCGGAGTACAAACAAAGCTCTGATGTCTTCGACGTTTTACCCGCGGGCCACAATGGCGGGTTTTCACGCTGTATCGCCCCAAACCTGCCACGTTATTTATGCATTCCCAGGAAACATGCCGCTTCGATGGCAGGCGGGCTCTCATTTGCCCGCCCACCATCACCTCGCCGCTTCATTACGCTGGGCGCCTATTTAAAGTCCAGCCGCGCGCACACACCTCAGTGCTTCCAGCCCACGACGACTGCAGGGAAGATGTCCACGAGAGGCAAAAAGACTGCAGGCCCCAGGTATAATGATGTGTCACTGGAATGCCATTTGGTTGCAGTGGAGGCCCCACCGCAGTGTCCTCTATCCCAGCTCTGACGACAGGATGGGCAACGGCATCACCGGCATCAGCATGGCAGATAGTGGCAGCGGTAGTCAGTGCCAACGCTGCACAGGAAAGGTTGGTCATCCAGTGCAGATAGAGGATGAATGATCTCATCTGTGTATGGCAACCATCTCATTACTCTAAACTCACACACTCAAGCCCATCACATGTTCACTGGCATCTCAGCCACTTCCAGCTTAAGGGACATCACAACCCATTCTCACACACATACCCTCACATGTCCATCTGGCCTCATCTCCTCTAGAGACTACTTCCTCAGCCCTCAACATCTTGAGGCCTCTTGCACAGATCAGCATGCGCCTCCACACACACCCTGGGATACCCTCCTTCCCCAGTACAGCTCTCACCCGGCAGCCTCTTCCCTTGCCCAAGGCCACTTCTCCCCCTTCCCCATGCAAGACCATGCCATGTAGCTGTTGAAAAGTCACCCATGTATGGTTGATCTGGTAGGTAGTGACCTACCCATGAGCCCCCTTAAAAGTGGTGTGGTGCTGTCTGTGAGGCCTGGCGCTGATGACTGTGAATGTTGACCAAAACAAGGGAGGAAAACAAACCTTGAAGTTTCGAGTGAAGTTCAGCCTGCCCGGTGCACGTCACTTATGTGCTTTCGTGAAACACGTCAGCGTGTTTTCCTGCCAACATGAGCCGAGGATCCAGCAGGGGGATGAGTCGGGCGGGCTGGCCTTATAATTATATGCTGATCTATTACAACAAGGTTTCCAATGTCCAATGGCGGGAAATGCAGCCTGCCATCAGCGGGCTGAATGGACAATCACAAACTGGTTTCACACAGTCATGAAATCAGTCGAGCCATATTGTCCGCTCATGCCACTGAATGCACCCGACGCCGGTGGTCACGGAAAATCCCAGCCTATTTGTTTATCAAATCCCTTACGAGCAATTGGTGCCTTGTGTCTTGTACAGTAAATAAGTCCAAAGTATCATAAACGTGACATGGTGGTAGCGATGAGATGAGATGTGGCAGCAGGATTAACTATGAGGTACGACATGGCGAACGGCCTTAGGTTGTGCTACATGGCATGAGAAGACCCTTGATGTTTAGACCAAACTACAATGAAGTTGCAGCATCAGGGAATCTTGAAAGCTCAGCACGTGACTATGAAGAAAGGCTCTGAAGACATCAGAGCTGTGTGTGTGTGCTCTGCTCAAAACAAAAGTAAAACTAAGATTGGATCACATGACACATTTCCCCCCTCGTGTTGTCATGCTGGTATCCCTTATGTGAAGTGGAATATCGAAAACCCTACTTGTTTTCCTAATTACCCAAGATGTAATGGCCTAGCTGAATGAATGATTCACGTGGTGAAATCCCTAATTCTCAGATGTAGACAGACCAAGCAAGATCTACACATTGTGCATACAAACATACAAATTAGGATCAGGAGTAGGCCACTTGGCCCCTCGAGCCTGTTCCACCATTCAATAAGATCGTGCCTGATCTGAATGTAACCTCAACCCCACATTCCTGCCTACCCCTGATAACCTTTCACTCCCTTGTTAATCAATAATCTATCTAGCTCTGTCTTAAAAGTATTCAAAGACTCTGCTTCCGCCGCCTTTTGAGGAAGAGAGTTCCAAAAACTCACAACCCCCTGGGAGAAAAGAATTCTCCTCATCTCCGTCTTAAATTAGCAACCTTTTATTTTTAAACAGCAAGCCCTCAGGTCATTACACCTCAGGTGTAATATTACACTTGAGAGTAACAGCTTTAATTGCAATTATGCTATCACTGGCAGACCTGTGCGCACCAATTTACCTACTCTTACCCCAGTTTACTCTCAGAAACTAGAAAGCAACTTTTAAAAGTACAAGAGATGACCAATGTGCATGATAAAAATGCAGGCACAGAATTGCCAATTTTACTGTTAGGACAGCCAGTTTGCATCCAGGATCCCACAGAACATATGTGGTAGCCAGACAAGGTGACAAGGATCTGTTCAGAGCCAAAGTCCTATGAAGTCAGTGCACGCAAAGGTGAGACGTAACCAAGGACAAATCAGATCCATTCTGGCTCTTCAACCACCGTACAGTCCTATTGCATCTAGGATAAGATCCAAAATGCAACTAGGAACAACATCCAAGGATGACAATCCCACAGATCACCGTGAGCAATTACAGAAGCCTCCAGACAAGGTTGCCATCAAACCAGCAGGTTACCTTTATGCTTTGGAGACTCTTGGATTCATCATTTCTATGCATTTATGTAATGGTAACTAAACATGAACATGTATTGTAAATAGTTCTACTTCTTTGGAAGGAGGGAAAGAAAGAGGGATGTTGTAATACATCATTAAGGGATATCAGCATGACATTACTAGAAGGGAAATGTGTCATATAATCCAGTATTAGTTTCACTTTTGCTTTCAGCAGAGCACACACACACAGCCCTGATGTCATTAAGCTTTATACCTATGTGTTTTCATTTGTCTATTCTTAATAAATGAACCCACGTGTTTACCCAATTCCTTGTGAGTGATTGGTGCCTTTTGTCTTGTAGAATAAATAAGCTCAGGGTATTATATCATTATAGCAACCAACACATTACTTGTTCCAAATACCATCTCCTTTTGCTTTGCACCATCATCCCTCTTGTCACTTAATCTCTATTAGTGTTTCCCTATCATAGGCTTCCCTTTCTCACCATGCGCACCCCGCCCCCCCCCCAGCCCCCCTTTCCCTCACTCTTTATTGCCTAAAACCTGTTACGTTGCTAATATTCCCATTTCTAAAGAAAGGTCATCAGCCTGAAACGTTAACTGTTTCTTGTCTCAATAGATGCTGCCTGAGTCTCTCCAGCATTTTCCATGTGTACTTATGATGGATGAGGTACAGATGAACTGCTAATGTGAGTTGAACGCTCTGCACAGAACATAGCGTCATCTTCGAGAGATAAAGAACTAAGGAAAAGCATGGAGGAAGTAAAGGGCAGGCAACTTTATCTCAATTTTAAGAAAAAGTACACTTACTTCAAATACTCTGCATTATTTAACAGGGTGCCTTTCCTTCTCTTAGATATTCTCTTCACCTCAGCTCACTGTTGCTGCAAAGTATGTGGAAAGCCAGATCCCATCACCAGGAGGCTAGAAAACAGCACACTGATCAACTTCAGACTTCACAATTTCACCTTCCATTGGTAATAGAGGGAAGGAGTGTTTGCTTCACATAAACACGGTTTTTGGCCAGTATTAGCGTTGCTCCAATTTCAGTCTCTCTCGCACGCTGTTGACTTATTTTGGGCCTACATTCGAACACCCCCTTTCCACCCATTCCTCCCTCACAGAGTGGAAACACTGGCCTGAGGTACGTTTGTTTATAATAAAAACACAAAATGCTGTAAAGATGCAGCAGGTCTAGCAGCATCTGCGAAGAGACAAACAGTAAGTTAACGTTTTGAGTCCACATGACTCTTCTTCAGAACTCTGAAGAAGAGCCACACGGACCCAAAATTTTAACTCTGTTTCTCTCTCCACAGATGCTGCCAGACCTGCTGAGTTTTTTCCAACATTTCTGTTTTTTTTTTATTTCAGATTTCTAGCATCCACAGTATTTTGCTTTTATCTTAGCATGTCTGTTTATATTAGCTGATGGAGAGGGCTTTTATTTAGCCACTTCAATCAAATAAAGCTGCAGTTGTTATTGGCATTACTGTAAGTTGACTGTAAATTGTTCCCCAGGTCAATTTTCAAAGGTATTCCATAGTTAGACTCATAGCTAATATCATGTAGAGTCATGGGACAAGACAGAATGGATAGCAAACTGACCACAAAACAGAAGAGAGGGAGTAGGGATGAACTCAAACTGGCAAGATATGGGAAGTGGTGTTCCACAAGGATCGGTGCTGGGATTATTATTCACATAGGTGATGTGGACTCGGGGTTTGGATATACAACTTCAAAGGTTGCAGACAAGATCAAAAGAATCAGGGTCCCGATCATTGTCTAGTCATCCCTGTCAGAAAATGTGAGCGTATGGGTGTCAGGTGATTATACTCTTGCCAAATATCCTGTTGATTCTATCGTAGGTCACTTGGTATATAAATATCAGTTGTTGTTGTTGTTAAGGCAGTGGAGGGTTGTGTGCACCAGTGAAACGGTCCCCCATCTTGAATCAGCACCTTCGATAAGGCCCCTAGAAGCTGCTGCTCAAATTTCTGGGACGACCTGTTTAACTTAAATTTGGACATGACTTCTTTGTGTCAGCTTCTATCGGGCTTGCACTGCAGTGAATTCAGGGACACACATTCTCTGCGGAGATAGGCAGAAGTCTCCATGCACTGTTCCTTTAATTCTCTCTGGTTTTGGAATCATTCCATACTCTCTCCCAGTCATTCTCTGAATCAAAAGCTTTCAGCTCATAATCAATTCCTCACAGTGCGCTGTCAAGTGGCCCTCTTGCTTAGTCCTGCATGTGAGAGGCTTTCCAATGTGCTTTACCTTGCAAGGGAGGATATCTGTTTTTGCTGTGTCATGACATGCATAGAATAGCCAATTCAACATTGCAAATATTGCACTTGTAATTAATTATTAAGTTCATTCACTTTTTAAATTTAATTTACATCTTATTAATTCATTTAAAAGTGCAAGCAGGAACCATTGAGGTTCATGTTTCTTCCCAGTGATACCCACAGTGACATTAAGACTGAGAGTTTTTCAGATCTTCAGATCTTAATGCTGAGAATTAAAATGCTCAGGGTTATACATCATCATTTGGCTTTCAATATTTTGCAAGTCGAAGCTTTAAGAGATAAATTCCAGGATAATTGAGATCCTGCTCGGGAGACTCATTCTTTCCTTAAAAGGGAAAAATTACTTATAAATCCCCTTCTTGAATTACAAGGGAGTGGTTTGCTTAGCCACTTCAGAGTGGCACTAAAGATTCCCTCATGTCATGTGGGGAACATATCAAGTAGGCTTGGCAGCTTCCTCCACCTGAAGGAGGGTGTGAGCAGTTGGATTCATGGCTTTCATAGTCATGTTATTTTTTTGCTTGGGCAGCGGGCTCCAAGGGCAAGGCGTTTTAAGTTTCCCCGCAAAGGACTGTGTTTTGCTTTCAGGAAGATTTTAAACATTCGGAGCTGGTAATTAATTATTCTAACTGAGCAAACGGGTGTGTATGTTGAAAGCAAAAAGCGACATTGGTTTGTGAATGATGGCGCCAATAATGAGATGCAAAGCCAAGAAAAAGCTGGAAGTAAAATTGGAAGAAATGGAGGGGGAATCATTCAGCTTGGACAACATCACAAGACAGCCATTATCATATTTGTCTCCAGCTATACGCCCCAGCCAATTATAGTACTGATTATCCTGGGACTACAGAAGCTACTTGGTAGTACAGAACTTGAGTATTGCTGAAAAAAGAGGCATGTTGTCTTGCACTCATCAGGACAGATGCAAGAATACTAAATTTGAAAGGAAACAACAATTTGTACTGCATGAGAAAAGGGTGCTGATTGGTTGGCAAGTGAACTTTAATTGGTCAAGGCATAGCTATGGAGAATGCACCAGGTAACAGTTATCACCCAAGCTTTGTTCAAATTCAGAAAAAGGTAAGTTAATTTTGATTCGTCAATACGTTGCCATAGGGAATGCCCCAGAGAACTGGTCCCCTGTGCTTTGGTTTATATGAAAAAGGCACAATGCCTAGACATATTCTTTCTGTTTGCAGAGGATAGGGTCCTGCTTATTAATATATGTAGCTTCTAACAAGCATAAGTGAGCCACATTGCGAGCTCGACTGAAAATAGTTAAATTGGTCGTTCATGTAATTTTGTGCATACTCAGGATTGTTCTGTAAGAACTGTCAATTGTGGAATCACATCTAATGTCCTGAGTTTTGTTTGAGTATGTTCAGTACTCTGCCTGCTGCAAACAGCCAAAGGGACATCCTGTTTGATATGATCCACCAATCATTGGGACATACGGTCTACATACCTGGCACTGAAATTCATATACAATATTTCTCAGTTGTGTGGTAGGCAAAACATCTTTTATGGCTAGCTTTACCTGTTACTCAAATTTTTGAGGCACTTTACCCATCCAGGGTAATTTGAGGTAGACTAGGCACTTTCAAGACCAAAAGTGACAGCCTTGGGCCATTCATGAGTGATATTCGGAAAGGATATGTCCAGGCATGTGCCTTTTTTCAATTAAACAAAAGCACGAGGGACAATTATTCACTGATGCTTTCCCCATGGCAATGCCTCAACCAATTGGAGTTGAGTTGCCTTTTTTGAATATAAACAAAGCTTGGGGTTAACTGTTCCCTGGTGCATTCTCCGTGGCAACACCTCAACCAATAGAGTTCACTTATCATCCAATCAGCACCCTTTCCTCATGCAGTATAAATTGTTGTTCCCTTTGAAATTTGGTGTTCTTGCATCTGTCCTGATGATTGCAAGGTGAAAAGCTTTGACGACATGTTTCTTTTTTAGAAAAACTCCAGAAGTATTACCGCCAAATCAGCATCCTTGTCCAGGTCACATTTCACCCCCATACTCTGCTACTTGGACTTCAAACACTTGGCCAGCCCATGGGGCCATTTTAGTGGTGTCATTCTGGAAGCAGCCATTTCTTGCAGCATGCAGGAAATTTTCACTCTGTGATGAGCCAAGAAGCAGCATCTGTCCAGAAATAGACCTGCCCAGAAACATCTTGGCAACCTGTCTCCCACCCTCAAAAAAGTTTTGCCACTTCTTCTATGCAGATGACATTTACCAGATGCAGATGTTATAATGAAAGAAGAACAACAACAACTTGTATTTATATAGCATCTTTAACGTAGGCAAATGTCCAAAAGCACTTCATGGGAGTGTTGTCAAGCAAGTAATGATTACTTAAAGGCTTCATCTTGCCATTGCTTGCCAGCGGCTGGTGTTTCTGTCATGTTTGCTTGAGGGTTCCTTGGGGAGTTCTCTCATTAAAAATCACTCAGTGACTGATCGAGGGACCTGTCATCAGGAAGGGCGGGGACACCTGCCTTGCTGATGACTCCCCTCTCCCCTTCCTACCATCACAAACCTGTGGCTTGGGGCTTGGGACCCTCCTTAATCTAAAGCCTCAGGCGGGCGTAGTACAAGCAGCAGCCACCGCCTCCCCCGTGGTGCTGCTGAGTACAGGAAAGCTATCTTCTCACCGGGTAGGACTTCCACCCCAGTGTCCTTGGTCCTGGAGGGAGGCCCACGATTGACTTTTCAAATGCCTGCATGGCACTAAATGCAACGGAGTTTTCCTGAAAAAAGGTGGCACAGGCTCTCAATGGCTCTCCAGCCAGCAGCCAAGACCGCCATTGCCTGCGCAAGAGGACCATGCCCACCCACCAACCCCCCCTGCACCCCCCACCACTCCACCTCTGATTCAGAAGGTTGTGGGTTCAAGTCCCACTCCAGAGACTAGAGTGCAAACTCTAGGTTGACACCTAATATTGAGGGAGTGCTGCATTGTCTTCTTGGATGAGATGTTAAACCAAGGCTCTGTCTGCCCTCTCAGGTGGATATAAAAGATCATTCACTGAAGAGCATCAGAGTTCTCCCTGGTGTCCTGGCCAATATTTACCCTTCAACTAACATCATGAACAACAGATGATCTGGTGATTATCATTGTGTGAGCTTGCTGTGCACAAATCAACATGTCCTACATTACAACAGCAACGACACTTCAGAAGTACTTCACTGCAGCTGTAAAGCATGTGGGATGCCCAGAGGTCATGAAAAGCAAGTCCTTATAAATGCAAGTCTTTCTCTTATTGCTTACTACACTGTCAGCATGGAGTCAGGTCACATCTTGCTGATCTAGGCTTTATCCTTGTGCTTTGAATTACAACTAGCTGAAATCTGTCACTGGCAGTGGAGGTGATTGGTCCTAATGAATTGCGTAAAGCTTGGTGTCACACAAGCTGGTTTGGTTGAATATGACTTCCTAGTCCCACCACTTATAGGGATGTTGATGGCTGTTCAGCAACCATTTGTGGATGACATCACAATGGCAGAATCGTGTATGACCTCATAGTGTCCCGTCACACACCAGTACAATCTATTTGAGATCATGCATCCACCGCAAGTGACAAGTTCCATTTTGTTGCAGTTCAGAGCACAAGGTTACAGCCTGTATTAGCGCGGTGTGACCTGAATCCCTGTCGGCTGGGATTGCCTCTAAGAGGAACAGAGAGGTGGTTTGTTGCTGTGAAATTCAAACAGAGCAAAGAGAACAAAGGGTCCTTCTACGCTGACAGTTTAGCTGCTCAGGCTGAGGTCATTTTGATGCAACCTGTTAGATTCCTGTCAGCCCCATGTGGTATCTCTCACCACACAGCTAGCCTGCCAAGAGTCACTGACATTGTATCAGACAAGATCCCACGCCCATTCCACAGCTTGGCTCCTTCCAGCAAATGTGTGCAGAGATCAAAGAAGCAATGTGGGATTGCATAGAATTTACAGCCCAGAAACAGGCCTTTCGGCCCAACACTCCATGCTGGCATACTCCACTCAAACCTCCTCTCATTCTTGTTATTGAACCCTCTATTGCCTTCTTGCTTATATGCTTATCCAACTCCCCCTTAAGTGCATCAATAGTATTTGCCTTAACTGCTCCCTGTGGTACATTCTCATCACTCTCTGGATAAAGAAGTTTCTTCTGAATTTCTGATTTGAGTTTTTGATGACTATCCTATACAGATGGCTTTTAATTTTGCTCTTCTCCACAAGTGGAAACATCACTCACTCTCTGTCTCTCTATCCACCTCTACCAAAATGTTTCACAATTTTAAGGACCTCTATTTGGTCACCCCTCAGCTTTCTCTTTTCAAGCTTTCTTGGGAGGAATAACCTTGCAGTTGTGATATCATCCCTGTAAAAGGTTTTTGCACTCTTTATTTGCCTCTGCATTTTTATAATATGACAAACGAAACTATACACAGTTCTCCAAGTGTGGGCTAACCAAATTCTATACACATTTAACATGGGAATACAAGTTTAACATTTCACTGGCAGCAACTCGAGGTACTTGAGGTCAATTTTCTGCTGAATTCCCTTGGCACACCTGACTCAAGCTTCAGGCAGTTACTTGAGCCTTTTAAGGGACATGGTTGCTACAGCAACACTATGTCTTTGCATGATCAGAGAGGGTGCAATGATGGAATCAATAAGCTAATGTCATCAGTCAGTCTGTATATTGATAATGTTATGTTTTCAGTCACTAATGGGCATACACTGAACAGTTTTTGGGAAGTAAAGAGCTGGATAGTGTATAACTCCCACTTAGTTGGCTTGCACCATTTGTCTCTTCCTTACTACCTTTTGATTAAAATTTGTTTAATGCTAGCTTTATAAGGATGGATTAGCTCACTTTACTGGATGGCTAGGTATGGTACAATTGTGGATTTAATCTCCATACTAGCTGTGGTAGTTCATGGAAGATTGCTTTCTTACCTTGCCCCATGCTTGATGTGGAGCGGTACCCCTCAAGCTATAGACCTACTCTCTCTCTCTAACAGAGAAAGATGCCTATGATTGCCATGTGGACTATGGCTAGTTCTATGGGGCTATCAGTACAAAGCCAAATATATCATTCTACATGTGTGAGGCTAGACAGCCAGTATCACTGGAGAAGACAACATGGTGCAGGCCTATCCTGTCCTTGTGCACATTCCAATTCAGGGAAGGAGTATGAAACCACCCTATTGCTGAGATGCTAAAGTGAATTATAGAGCACTGATGCTGCCTTTTTTTAACCTTGGAGGACCTTGTAAAGCACTGACATCTACCGACATGGGGTATAATTTTTATAGAGTCTGATTTGTCTGATTTCCAATACTTCATTCAAATGGATGTTCTCCATGTGTGAAACTAGGCAGTGAGTAGCAATGGGCTATTCAGCCTTGCATGGCCTAGTAGCTGAGGTGAGCCAGCCCATACTGGCCCTCTACAAGTGCCCACTTTTAAGTGTAGATAGCAATCAAGGGTAAGAACATTCACTGATTGTCACCAAAACCCACCCCCCATCACCAAGTGCACATGCACCGATCTGACCCTAAGGCCTATAGTGCCAACCAGCTATTCTACTACTGGAGGAGAATATCACAGTCAAACTTAACAATGTATTAACTCAAGGTTTGCACAAGAGCAGTGGTAACAATGAGGAGTGGAAACCCTAAGCGATATTTTTGTGCTGCCAATCTCAGGGGCACTGAGTCCAGCTGGCTGGACTAAGGTTAGTTAACTCAGCAGATTTAGTACCTCACACCAAGCAATACTTTTACCTTTTAAGTTTGGTCTATCCAAGTGCTCTGTATGTTTGATGGCTTTTGTAATAATTGTTTCCATTCAACAACTGCAACTTGCCATAATATGTATTTAAATTAAAAGACATTCAAAGGCTCTTTTACAGAAGGAGAGAAGGGAATAGATAAATGAAAGCACAACAAGCCACAGAAAAGGAGCTCAGAAAATGAACTGAAAGCCTTGTAATACAATGGGTTTCAACAGAGAGAAAACTGGCGGGTAGTTAAGAATGTAAAAACCAGCTGGCTGCTGCTGAACAGTCTCCATGTCCTTATTATACAGTTAGCAATGGCTTTAAAACATTGACTATCTCAAAGTACAGTTAAGTGAACATTATATAAGAACTTCTGGAATAGGAAAAGTCCATTTGGGACAATATTTCAACCCACTGGTGTAATGCTGCCAGAGCGCACAGGAGCAGGCTCCGGCACCTTCTATTTAAAGCAGGCTTGTCTAACTCAATGTGGCCCGAAAGACTTGTTGGACATTCAAGTGACTTATATTTGAAAAAGTTTTTAAAGCTGCTCATCCAATCACAGGCTGGTTCCACCCTGGTTCCTCACTAGATAGCCTATCAACAGCGAATGCAGGGAGAAACCAGCCTTTGATTGGACGAGCAGCAAAGAGAAGGAAGGTAAGTTTTGAAGATACGTTCCAGGGTCCAGGCGAGGCAGCAGGAGGAGCGGTTTCCAGGTGAGGCAGCCAGAGGAATGGGGTCCAGGTGGGGCAGCCAGAGGAACAGGTCCAGGTGAGGCAGCCAGAGAAATGGGGTCCAGGCAAGGCAGCCAGAGGAGTGGGGTCCAGGCAAGGCAGCCAGAGGAACAGGTCCAGGTGAGGCAGCCAGAGGAATGGGGTACAGGTGAGGCAGCCAGAGGAGCAGGGTCCAGGTGAGGCAGCCAGAGGAGCGGGGTCCAGGTGAGGCAGCCAGAGGAACGGGTCCAGTTGAGGCAGCCAGAGGAGCGGGGTCCAGGCGAGGCAGCCAGAGGAGCGAGGTCCAGGCGAGGCAGCCAGAGGAGCGGGGTCCAGGTGAGGCAGCCAGAGGAACGGGTCCAGTTGAGGCAGCCAGAGGAGCGGGGTCCAGATGAGGCAAAGGAGGAGCAGGGTCCAGGTGAGGCATCAGGAGGATCAGGGTCCAGGCAAGGCAGCCAGAGGATCAGGGTCCAGGTAAGGCAGCCAGAGGAGCGGGGTCCAGGCGAGGCAGCAGGAGGAGCGGGATCCAGGTGAGGCAGCCAGAGGAATGGGGTCCAGGTGAGGCAGCCAGAGAAGTGGGGTCCAGGTGAGGCAGCCAGAGGAGTGGGGTCCAGGTGAGGCAGCCAGAGGAGCGGGTCCAGGCGAGGCAGCCAGAGGAGCAAGGTCCAGCTGAGGCAAGGAGGAGCAGGGTCCAGGTGAGGCAGCCAGAGGAGTGGGGTCCAGGCAAGGCAGCAGGAGGAGCGGGGTCCAGGTGAGGCAGCCAGAGGAATGGGTCCAGGCGAGGCAGCCAGAGGAGCGGGGTCCAGGTGAGGCAACAGAATGAGTTGAGCCTAAGTGGGGCAGCAGGATAAGTTGGGCCTAGGCGAGGCAGCAGGATGAGTTGGGCCTAAGCGGGGCAGCAGGGTGAGTTGGGCCTAGGCGAGGCATCAGGATGAATTGGGCCTAGGCGAGGCAGACTTGTCTCCAGACCCCTTGTGATTTTGAACATGTTTAACAAATCTCCTCTCAACCTTCTTATCTCCAAGGAGAACCGCCCCAGCTTTGCCAATATATCCACGTAACTGAAGTTTCTCATCCTCTGAACCAGTCTTGTAAATCTTCTCTGCATCCTTTCTAAAACATTTATATCCTTCCCATTGAGCTTGAACCAATGTTTTATGAAGGGTCATAGCTTACTTTCTTTTGTACCCTGTGCCCCTATTATAAAATCCAGGGTTAATTTTAATTTAACTGCTTTCACAACATGCCCTGACACCTTCAATGATTTATGCATGTATACGCGCAGGTCCCTCTGCTCCTACAATTCCTTTTGAATTGTACCCTTCATTTTATGTCACCTTTCCTCATTTTTCTGACCAAAACGTATCACTTCACACTTCTCTACATTAAATTTCATTTGCTGCATGTCTGCCCATTCCACCAGCCTGTGCCTCCACACACACCCTGGGATACCCCCCCTTCCCCAGAACAGCCCCTGCCCTGCAGCCTCTTCCCTTGCCTGAGGCCACTTCTCTCCCATCCCCAAATGAGCCCTGTCCCTGCAGCCGTTGAAAAGCCGCCCCCGCCTTACGACTGGTCTGGTAGGTAGAGACCTGCCCGTGAGCACCCCCCCCCCCCCCACAACCCTAAAAGTGATGTGGTGCTGCCTGAGAACCCTGGCGCTGATGTCAGCGAGTGCTGCTCGAAGCAAGGCAGGCAAACAAAGTCTCGAAGTCCCGAGCGAAGTGCAGCTCGCCAAGCGCACGTTTCTTATGCACAGTTGGGGAAACATGTAGCTGGATGATCCAGCGTGGCGGTGGGGGATGATTCCGCTGAGCAGGGCTTATCATGAGTTGCTAAAGTATTGAAATTAGGCTCCTGAAGTGTGGCGGTGGGAAATGCGGTGGAGCGGACAACTGCAAACTGGTTTCACGAAGGCATAAAACCAATTCTTGGCCTCCTCTGCGTACTGTCCGCTTACGGCGCCAAACACGCCCGGTGCCAGCGGGCACAGAGAATTCCGCCCAATATCTCCGCCTCAACCAACATCCCTAAAACAGAAGATCTGGCCATTGTCGAGTTGCCGTTTGTGGTACCTTGTGCAATTTGTATGCCAATTGGCTGCTGCATTTCCTACATTACAGCATTGGCTACACTTCAAAAGTATTTCATTGTTGCAGGGTGCTTTGGGATGTCTTGGGGCTGACTCGGATATCAATGCAGGTTCAATCTTCTTTACATCACTCTGGAGTATGCAAAATCTTGCCTGGATTGGTATATATACCTTTCTCAACGCTATCCCTTCCTGATCCAGTATTTTCAGGAAAATGAATCTGTTTCGAAGTCATAATAGCTGAAATCAACCACAAACAAGAGGATAGGGATAACCCTGCTGAGAAACGTTCGCCTCAGCCAGGATAAGACTAAGGAGCCAGGTTTCACCCCATCAGAAGGGAAAAGGGACAATTTTTTGAAAAGTAGTCTGCAGTTCTCAATTGCCATCAGTCTAAAATAGCATATACACATGCGCAAAGACACTGGTCTTGATGAATAGCTTTGGTACAGTAGATTTCTCCCAGTAACCACAGTAGACCAGGTCGATTCGAAAGCAACTCAAAAACCAAGCACTCTCAATCGTGCTGTGTGTCCAGAGGTTTTCAGTCTAACCTGGACTCGAGCAGTTTCTACATATCCTGCAGCATGTTTGTCGAATGGTACGTGAATGGCAGGAACAAGCTGGCGCGTTAGAAGACATGTCTTAGTGAGCTGCAAATGCAAAGCACCAGTCAGCCAGTCAAACAGTACACTGATCCTTGTAAGGATAACGACATAACAGCGTGGAACTTGGCTCACACTGCTTTTAAAACTTCACCGCCTATAACTAACTGTACTGGGCTACAGGGTCTTCAAGTGCGAACAGTCCTCCAGTGCCGGTGACCATCTTCATCCGGGTCAGCAATCGGTAACACTCTCGGAGACAAAAGGTTCAAATGCCACTCCAGAGGCTTGAACAAAAAAATCTAGCATGGCGCCCCAGTGCATTATTGTGGGAGCGCTGCATTGTCAGGGGTGCCACCTTTGGTGAGGCATTAAACCAAAGTCCCTCCTGTCCTCAGGTGGATGTAAAAATCCCACACCACTATTTCAAAGAAGAGCAGAGGAGGTTTCCCCAATGTGCAGACCAATATTTATTCCTCCGTATCAACCCATGCGTAAAAAGATTATCTGGTCATTATCACCTTGCTGCTTGTGGGAACATGCTGCCTTCCCTACATTACAACCGTGGCTACACTTTAAAAGTACTTCATTATCTGCAAAGTGCTTTGGGTTGTCCTAAAGTTGTGAAAGGACTATACAGATACAAGTCTGAGGTATGAAGGTGAGTATTGGTATACTGTAGCTGGGGTTTACCGGCCCTATCATGGCGGGACCCACTGCAGGGCCTGCAGAGGGCCAGCCAAAAGCCCATGGACTTTCGGCAGGATCACAAGATCCCGCCCGCAGGTGGGGCAGGAAAATTCCGGCCAATGACTGGCAGTGTCATTGTGATCAAGCTCGTTTCTGTCCTTACCTGACCCTCACATTGTATATTATCCAGTTTGAGACTCTATACAGCAGGGGCCTATAGCCCAATTGTAGTACCTCATTACTGCTCAAATTAAGAACAACTGACTCAGCAGAAGCTGGGCAGGGACCTTTTGTTTAGTACCACTCTGTGTTATATTTAGTGTTACAGTGTTTAAGAGCATTGTCACAGATTGTTTTTCACCAGATACTTTCTTGCATTCAACATTATTGATCTGTCCTGTAAGTGGACCCACTCTCCCTAGGTTCTGGAGTATGTCTCTTACTGCCCGAAAAATTGATGAGTGATAGAATGACCAGGGATCATAAGAGAGATCCCTTACTCCATATGCCAGCGACTGGAATCCTTCACATGAATTCCCCTCTCTTTATGGTTGGCAGAATGGATAAGCAATCTACTGAGTTGAAACACAAGCTTCAGGCTAATAAATGATTCCATTCACATTTGATAGATGAATAAACAGCATCTAGCTTAATAGAGAGAGAAGATATATTTCCCTACATCTCTTGGTCTTTGAAAACAAAAAAGGACTCAACTAGCTTTCTTTCTAAACATGGATCCCAAATTCAGAAGAATTCATCTGAATAAGGTAGTTGAAGATTTTAAATACAAACAACATTGTGACTCCATGGCTACAAGTTCCACCTTTCAGTCCTCTATTGTTTGAGCTGATAGCTTCTGGGGGCAGACTGTGTTAACCCTTTACGTGCTGATTCTGTCAGCTCGTAGAATTCAAGGTTAAAAATAAAAATTCAGCAACTGGCAAAAATCCATTCGAGCCCGAGGCAAGCAAACACATATTAGTTTTAAATTTCTGGGGATTTATGTGTTAACTAATCTGTGAAGAATGTGGTTTTTGTTCTTTCAAACCTTCTACTGCTGCTGCACATTTTGACATATATCTAACAATTTGTTGGACAGCACAGTATCACCCATTATGTTCCTACCCACAACTACATACAATTGGTCTCACATTCCCACAGCTCAGTTCTCATTGAAAAAGTGACGTGGTTCAAAAAGCAGGAAGATAAACTAATTGGCTGTATAGGTTTTATCGATTGACCTCTCTTCCCCTAAGGTGGATTTTTTTTTAGTCATTTAGCTTTGACAATAACAAATGATTTTTTGCACACCGTTATAAAAATTCATCAACAGTGGAACGGACTGTTGTCTCAGCTTGGACAATCTGCATGGAATCACAGCTTTCTGAGAGGCAGGGAGGGACTATAGCACAATGGAGAGGGGTTGACTATGTCAGTAATCACAAGAGGAGAGCAGTTCATTAAAGCAGTATCTTCTACACTAACTTTGCATTTAAGCTGTTTGTGCTCCTAAGTAGCTGTTCCTTCAGTAGTGCTGGCAGGTACATATATCAGAAACACTAATTGACGTTGCTCTCTCTGGCATCCTGAACCAAACTCCATAGTGGTGTCAGTTATTTGATGGTTAGGAAAGGGATTTGATATGACACAACACAGGTCCAATCTGTTACTACATTTGCCACATTGTGATTCCATGCCAAAATGACACAATTTTACATTGAGTTACAGAGAAGTGCTATTTAGTTCTTAGCTGGTTAAGTTGCCCTGTGATACAAACAGCAGTTTACGTAGAATTTAATAGAGTTTTATAGCACAGTAAAGGGTCATTCGGCCCAACTAGACTGTACTATTGTTTATGCTTCACCTTTATTCCTCCCACCTTACTTCACTAATCTGACCCGAAAAAGCTTCTACCCCTTTCTTCTTCATGCACTTATCCAGCTTTCCCTTAACTTTCCCTCTCACCTGGAGTGCACGTCGTCAAATGTCAGCCCTAGGTTCACTGGTAACTGGGTCTTTGACCTTATCTGCAGAAAACTGGCGAGATGCAGACATCAGGTGGCCAAAGCTTCTGAGTTGGCAGTTGGCATCTTTCTGAGGCATTGGGCAAGATTTTCCCGCACCCTCACTGCCGGGATCTTCCAGGAAATCTGCCTTTTAGTAACGCTGGGCTAGGGAACATCTGGGAGAACTCCCCTTGCTCTTGTTCAGATACTGCCATGGGGCCTTTTACATCGACCCGAGAGGGCCGATGGGACCTCAGTTTAAGTTCTCATCTGAAAGGAACCCCTCCGACAGTAAAGCGCAGCTCCGTCATTGCTGCACTGAAGGGTCATCATTCTGCAGTGGGGCTTGAAACTTCTGCACCGCCCTAAGAGTGCGTCTGCACTCGCAACATCATAAAAACACACCCTACCAAACTGCCTGATCTTTCCGTATCCCATATCAGGTGCCTCAAAGTGGGACTGCCAATTCATAATTAAATTATGGGCAGTTGTAAGTTCTCCTTAGGCCCAGGTATACCCACTGCAAGTGATTGAGCCTGCCCAAACTTACGTCTAAATTATAAGAAGGACCATTAAAGCCCATTAGAGAAAAGTTTATTTCTCCCCTATCTCGGTTGGATTCGCCCTAAAGAGGAAAAAAACAAGTTAATTATAAAAGCAAAGTGCTGCAGATACCACAAATAAAAACAGAAAGTGCTGGACAAAACTTAGCAGGTCTGGCAACACCTGTGGAGAGAGAAGCAGAGTTAACTTTTCAAGTCCAATATGACTCTTCTTCAGAACAGAAAAGAGATAGGAATGTGATTGGTTTTATGTTATTGAAAAAGGGGGAATGGTCAGGTGGAGCAAAAGGGAAGGTCAGGGATCGGGAAGAGGGTGGGAGAGATTAAATAACAAGAATGTCGTGGAACTGAAGGCAAAGGGAGTGGTAATGTTTGTAGTAAAGAAACAAAGCATTGGCCCAGAGCAAGTGTTAATGGCAGAATAATGGACAGGTCTGTCTGAAAGCAAAAGCCGTGGAAACAAGATACAGACTGGTGCTTGGCCAAAAAAAAAAAATTAAAATAGAGGAGAGGATTCATGGTCTGAAGTTGTTGAACTCAATGTTGAGTCCAGAAGGCTGTAAAGTGCCTGATCAGAAGAGGAGGTGCTGTTCCTCCAGTTTGCATTGGCTTTCACTGGAACATTGCAGCAGGCCAAGGACAGACAGGTGAGTGTGAGAGCAAAGTGCTGGAATAGCAAGTGACTGGGAGGTTGGAGTCACACATGCAGGCTGGGCAGAGGTGTTCTGCAAAGTGGTCACCCAATTTGCGTTTGGTCTCCCCATTGTAGAGACCACATTGTGAGTAGCGAATACAATAGACTAAAGTGAAAGAAGTGGAAATAAATTGTTGCTTCATCTGGAAGAAGTGTTTGGAGTCTTGGATAGTGAGGAGAGTGGAGGTAAAAGGACAGGTGTTACATCTGCGATTGCATGGCAAGGTGCCATGGGAAGGAGATGAGGTGTTGGGGGTGATAGAAGAGTGGGCCAGGGTGTTGCAGAGGGAAGTGCCTTCAGAATGCTGACTGGGGAGGTGCGGGAAAGCTCTGTTTGGTGATGGCCCTGTTGGAGGTGATGCAAAAGACAAGTTAGCTGGGTTCTGATTGAAGATGCACACCCAAAGCATTGACCTCCTTTTCTCCTTTCAGATGCTAACGCTTCTGCTGTGTATTCCCAATAATTCCTCTCTGCAGCTCAGATTTCCAGCACTTTCTTTTTCAAGACAATATTTGAATCCATTAACCCAGTATTGCATATTTTGAGAATTAACAAACAGTGAACCTATGATTTATAGAACAAATCGTATATTTTTTCCTTTGTGCATTATTGCAGCCACAAATTTTGAATTTAATAGAAGTTTTATGACTTTCTATGCAGGCTACTTCAATTTCTCGTGAAGATTCACAGCAAACAGGTTAAGGTATACAGTCATTAAAATGACTAATGGCATCCTGACAGAGAGAGACATTGGGAAAGATAGTTATCCAGACCAGGGAAGAAAGATAAAAGGAGATTTAAAAAATGCATCACAAAAGAAAGAAAAAGAGGAAAACGATGAAAGAAAGAGCAGATGCTTTTGGGTGAGGCATTAAACGAAGGCCCTATGTGCCCTCTCAGGTGGACATCAAAAATCCCATGGCACTCTTTTGAAGAAAAGTAGGGGAGATCTCCCTGATGTCCTAGTCAATATTTAATACTCAACTAACATTACTAAAGAACAGATTATATGGTCATTTATTTCAGCACTGTCTGTGGTAACTTGCTGTAAAGAGAAAAGAAACACATGCATTTATACAGCACTTTACACACCTGCTGGATGTCTCAAAGCACCTTACAACCAATGAAGCACTTTTTGAAGCGTATTTCACTATTGTAATGTAGGAAACATAGTAGCTAGTTTGCACATAGCAAACTGCAAAGCGATAATGACCAAATAATCTGTTTTTCGTAATGGCGATTGAGGGATAAATATTGTTTGGGACACCAGGAAGAACTTCCCTGCTCTTCTTCAGAATAGTGCCGTGGGATCTTTTACATCTACCCAAGCAGGCAGATGGAGCCTCAGCTGAATGTCCCAGCCAAAACACAGCAGTGCAGGGGAGCGTCAGCATTGATTTTTGGACTAAGGCCTCAAGTGGGACTTGAATCCAGAACCTGATGACTCAGAGGGGAGAGCGCGACCAATTGAGCCATGGCTGACCCACAGTGCATATTAGCTTCCATGTTTTCCTCTGTAGCGCCTCAGAACTAAATCATTTGCCAATTTAGAAGCCTCGGCTGTTGGTGGACAAGATGGCCGCTTTGTGCCCAATTCCCTGCACTCCCCAGATTCACCCCCCAAGATCCAGCGAACATCCAGAAAAATAAACCATCGACAATTCAGCTATCCTTTAGTTATGTATTCTTCTGCAAGCCCAGATCCCTAACCATTTTCTGATTTACTGAATTGTGACCATCTGTCATGGGCAGAGGCATGTAACAACTTAATGTAGATAAGCAGCCCAGTGCAAATGTGGCAAGACAAACAAATCATGACAGGCAGCAGGGTTTCTACCCAGCTAGGCTGCCGCTGGGCCATTCAGAACTTTGGGTGGAATTTAGCCCCCGTCGGGCGAGAAGCCAAGCGCCACCTGCGATCGGGGCCGGACTGCGATTTCACGCTGGCCGGCCAATCGAGGCCCACCCGGCGGGAATGCCAGATGGAGAACCCCAAGAGAAGATGCGGGCGAGGACAGGGGCCTATGGTAACCCAGTGGCCGGTTCAAAAACGGCGCTGGCAGCCCGAGGGAGGGTGTCCATGTCGGAGTAGCAGCAGTGACGTGGCTGCAGAGGAGGATGCAGAGAGACCAGGCAGGAGGTGAGGTTGGCTGGGTACTCGGCCCCCTCCTCCCCTTACACTCCCCCCACCACCGCGCTCCCCCGCCCCCGTTTTTCCGACAAGTGCCTCGCCGCCCTCCTGGAGGAGGTGGCTGCCAGAAGGGACACCCTTGTCCCCAGATTTGGGAAGAGGAGGCCACCGCACCTCACAGGGAAAGCTTAGGAGGGGGTGGCAGCCAGGTGAGCAGCCACGATCTGGTGCAGCGCACCTGGGTGCAGTGCCGGAAGTGTTTCAATGACCTGCTGAGCTCAGGAATGGTGAGTACCGTGTAGACATGGGTCAGTGTGTTGAACGATTTTGGGCTGGCCAATCCCCCCATGGAGCTCAGGGGTGTTAGAGTCTGAGTGCCAACTGTTAGTGACGCCGGAGCTGGCCAAGGAGCTGAGCCCTGGCTGCTTTGATTGAGTGCCTTGCAGCTCGAGGGTCACGGCTCGGATCTGCCCTTGTAAGGTTCTCCTCAGCTGGGGTTGGCCAGGCTGCAGGGGCGCTGCAGGTACAGAGTGGACTAATCAATTCTACTCCGTCCTTTCAGGAGAAGACATCCATAACAATATTGAGAGGTCGCGGACTGGCAGAGGACCCCCACACCTCCTCATCCTCTCCCAGTACAAGCAGGAGGCCTTGGAACTCGAGAGGTGGCATGCACCTCAGTCAAGTAGCCTCAGAGAAGCTGGGGTTTCAGATGAAGGTAAGAATGCAGTGCACATAGGTGAGAATTTTGGCTCATGCAACCATTCTAGTGTAGTCTCTTCATTGATGTGAATCTCAAACCTGGAGTCCCCATTGATCATTGGAAGACGAGGGCACCATGATGCAGATCTCCATTGTCTGTCCAGGGTGCCTGGCATGCACAGTGACAGTGTGATGACTTTACTAATGACATGACCTTCTTCACTCTTTTGGCTTCACCAGCAGGCATTCAATCTCCGCACCCTTAAGGGCCACCCCTGACCCAGAGGACCACCATGCTCCCCATGCACCTGAGTCTCACTCATTCTTTCAAGCAGGCAACAACACAGATACCAGCACCTCGATGGGCATTAGTTCGGCAGCTAGTATCTCTGTGAGTATAGTGAGGGCATTTCACACTCATTTGAGGTGCAGGCAGAGGCAGAGAGTGCCCAGGGTGCCAGCAGTTGGAGGACTGTTGGAGACCAGGACGATGCTCAGTTGATGGGTGATGATAGACCTTTGGAGTCGTCCATTAGACAGCAGATGCTGGATGTCCACCGGGGTGTGCGGGAGGATCTGGCGGAGATCCAAGAGAGTATGCTTGCCATGTTCCCCATTGTGGAGGAGTCCCTGTGGAGCATGAGCAATGCATTGACCCTCATGGCCGAGCACAATTCCTCCTCCATGGAGAGAGTGGTGACTCTCATGGACAGGCTGTTCCAGGAACAGAATCATGGATTCCTGGGGTTGCACTTGGACCTGCAAGCCCTCATACAGGCACTGCCCTCAGCTGGTCAGTGTCCATGTGTGAGATCGATGGGGCACCCGGTGTCCCAGATAGGTGTCCGTCAATCAATGGTGAGCAGGGAGGTCCACAGCGACCTTGCATTGGCACACGAGCTGCTTGTCGTCTCTGCAGGCTCCTCTCAGGGTGCTCTGGATTATAGCAGCAGCTCCTCTGCCCCTCTGCCAGTGACTGGTGCACCTGATGAGGCTGCAGCGACTGGGGAGATGCCAGCCGTGGCACTGGCCACTCCCTCCCAGGTAGGGCAGCATGGGCTCCAATGGTCAGAGGACAACCGCCAAGGTCATCAAGGCCAACAGGACAGCAGAGTCAGCAGGCTGTCTCCAATGCCAGTGCCAGCAAGGGGGGATACCTGGACATAGCACTCGTAAAAGTAGGATTAAAGCACCTTAAGCACAAGAGGCACTGGTCACGGGTGATCTTTTAATAGTGTGACGACCAACACAGGACATTGTTCTGTCCAAGACTTTGTGAGTTCCAATGTTAAATTACATTTGCTTTTGCATTATTGGCCTGAGAATGCTTCATTTGTTTTGGAGGTGCAGGGTAGGCCAATAGGTAACGCTGGATGTGGGTGGCCCGAAACTTTATCGCACAGGCACTGAGTGTATCTTGGGGGCCAAGGAAGGGGTGATTTCTGTGACCCAGGGTGGGGGTGGCAGCCCTGGCATGAGGTGGTAGTCCTTATTTGGTAGCCCAGCTGAAGGAGTATTGGATCAAGGCATCCCTGGTGTCCCTGCCTCCCTGGAGATTACTGAGGTCTGCCTCCATGCCCTCAGCATTCTCCTTGCCGTGCTCCTCTTCTGACTCACTACTGGACTCATCATCTGTGGCCTGTGCAGCTGCGTCAACATCCTCTTCCTCCAGTGGCTGCGCCCTTGCCAGTGCCAGATTGTGCAGAGCGCAACATGCAACCACTATCAGTGACACCCGCTCTGGGGGGTATTGCAGTGCGCCCCCTGAACGGCCCAGGCATCGGAAGCGCATCCTGAGAAAGCCTATGGTTCTCTCTACCACCGCCCTATGGAGGCGTGGCTCCCGTTGTACTGCTGCTCGGCCTCTGTTCTTGGGTGGAAGAGAGGTGTCATGAGCCACCTTTTGAGCAGAGAGCCCTTGTCACCCAGCAGCCATCCATCCAGTCGGGCTGGAGCACTGAAGAGCCTCAGCACTTGGGAGTGTCTCAGGATGTAAGTGCCATGGGAGCTGCCAGAGACACAGACTTGCAGAATCTGCATTCTGTGATCACACACTATCTGCACGTTCATGGAGTGGAATCCCTTCCTGTTGACGAAGGCACTCGGCTGATCCACTGGCACCTTGATGGCCACATGCGTCCCCTGGACACGGGGGACCCAGCAATTACTGCAAAGCCTTTGGCTCGCTCAGCCTGGCTGGCCTCGTCAGTACCAGCCTGAGCAGAGCTTCATGACCAGCTTGATGCAACTGTGCACAGCTGATTGGGAGGCTCCACAAAGATCCCCCACTGTGCCCTGGAAAGAGCTGGAGACATAGAAGTTGAGGGCAGCTGTGACCTTCAGAGCCACTGGCAAGGGGTGTCCACCCACACAGTTGGAGCTGATCACAGGCCCAATCATCTGACAAATGAAGTCACAGTCTCTCTAGAGAGACTGAACCTCGTCTTGGCATTGCACGTCGGACATAGTGAGGTAGCTGCATTACCGCCTGTAAACCCTGGCAGCAGGATAGTGGCATCTTCTGCTGCCCCTTCCACCTTGGACTTCCTGCTAGCCCTGTGCCCCTTGTGCCTGCGCCTCTTCTCCCACAGGTCCCTCTCCTGGAAGCTGCATGGGGACACCTGGCCTCCTCTCCCTTCTGCCCCTCTCTTCCTCCTCAGAGGAGGTGCCTCCAGCGGAGACCACAATCCCCATTACCAGGGCAAGGGAAGGCTGTTTGATACCTGAAAGGGTCCACACGGTCCGAATCCTAAGGGGGCCTGGAGGACACCAACGAGTCTTGAAATGAAGCCTGGAAATGCTGAGAATGAAGCCCCCATCAAAGGTTAAGCTGACAAGTATCAATAAGCACCAGTAGCAAGTTATTTCCAAATCTCCTCACTACTCACATTGACAATACTGTTGATCCTTCTTATCCTGCCCATGGATGAGGTTTTGCAAATTGGGGGCTGGCTTCCTGCCCGGTGTGCTTGTGCGACGAGTGAAAGATCGCACGGGCAAGGTTAAATTGCCATCAATTGGGTTGTCAAGGGCCTTAACTGGCCTCTTAATTAATGGTGGGCGTGGCTCCAACTCCCACGTGCGCCTGCCGAGTGAAATATCACACGGGTGCGCAATGATGTCGGGACGCTCGCCCGATGTCATCACGCATCATTTTACTCTCCTTCGGGTCAAGCACGCGCCCACCCAACGAGCGAAAAATTCTGCTTTTGTGTATGTGTTAAAGGAGTGAAAGGTAAAGCTGCATAAACAACACTAACAGTGTAATAAAATGAGCCATATTCAATACCCGGGAGTGATTAGATACCTACAATTATGAAAGAGCTCAAATCATTTCATGATCAAGGTTATAAAGTTTGATCAATTTATAACACAGATCTGAGCCTCAGGGTTTGACTGGCACTTTGAGACCACCTGAGGATCTCTTTCATCTGATTTTTTTTTAATATACTATGAATTTTATCAAGTTGGTTTTACTTAGATTGGGGTCAGGGTTTTTTTTGGGCTGCAGGTGACTATCAGTCCTAAATGACTGTTGGTGCATGCCAAAGTTGTTGATGGTCACAGTGAATGTGTTAGTGATCAGGATATCATTATTGCAAGGTTTAATTGGCAAATATACTGTTGTTCTATACTGCAGGACATCACTGCAGGAGTTCCTCAGGGTAGTGTCCTCAGCCCAACCATCTTCAGCTCCTTCATCAATGACCTTCCCTCCATCATAAGGTCAGAAGTGGGGATGTTCGCTGATGATTGCACAATGTTCAGCACCATTTACAACTCCTCAGTTATTGAAGCAGCCCATGCTCAAATGCAGCAAGACCTGGACAATATCCAGGCTTGGGTTGACAAGTGACAAGTAACATTTGCGCCACACAAGTGTCAGGCAATGACCATCACCAACAAGAGAGAAACTCACCATCAACCCTTGATATTCAATGGCATTACCATCGCTGAATCACCTTTTATCAACATCCTGGGGGGGTTACCATTGACCAGAAACTGAACTGGACTAGCCATATAAATACTGTGGCTACTAGAGCAGATCAGAGGCTAGGGATCCTGTGGCAAGTATCTCACCTCCTGACTCCTCAAAGCCTGTCCACCATCTATAAGGTGCAAGTCAGGAGTGTAATGGAACACTGTCAATTTGCCTGGATGAATGCAACTCCAACGTCACTCAAGAAACATGACACTATCCAAGACAAAGCAGCCTGCTTGATTCAAAACCGTTCCACAAACATTCACTCTCTCCACCACCAATGCACAGTGGCAGCAGTGTGTACCATCCACAAGATGCACAGCAGGAACTCACCAAGGCTCCTTCGACAGCACCTTCCAAACCCACTACCGCTACCATATAGAAGGACAAGGGCAGCAGATAGATGGGAGCACCACCACCTGGAAGTCCCCCTCTAAGCCACTCACCATCCTGACTTGGAAATATATCACCGTTTCTTCACTGTCGCTGGGTCAAAATCCTGGAACTCCCTTCCTGACAGCACTGTGAATGTACCTGCACCACATAGACTGCAGCGGTTGAAGAAGTCAGCTCACCACCACCTTCTCAAGGGCAATTAAGGAAGGGCAATAAATGTTGGCCTAACCAGTGATACCCAGATGCCGAGAATTAATTTTAAAAAACCAGTAGAGAAAAGAATTACCTGCAGCCAGTGTAGTGCATAATGGGGTGAAGTTAATAGTGGGTGGAATCATCCCAGATTTGCACTAAGTGCGGTAGCCGGCAGAAGAAAAGATGTTTTAACCATCGGCCGCAATGGTGGGTATTTACGCCATATTATCCCATTCCTGCATTCTTGGGAAACACGCCGGATCACTGGTGGGGTGGCCTCTGATTCGCCTGCCCAGCCGTCACCTCAGGCTTTCAGTGATCCAGGAGCCATATTTAAAGGGCACCACTACACAGAGCTTGCACTCCTCTAAGGGATCGGAAGCTGCTAGAAAGTCATGGCTGCTAAAGGGAGGATAAGCTGCCCTTCTCATCGCTCTCAACTCACACACTCACAAATCCATCACACCTTCACAGGGATCACTGTCAGCTCAAGGGACATCACCATTCATTTTCTCACACACATCTTCACCTGCCCTGTGGATTGTGTCCTCATCCCGTCCATGGTGCCACTCACCACCCACACATGCCAGGCATCCTTCTCATCTGGCCTGGCAGGCCTCTTGCTTACACTCCTTCCATCTGTATTCATGCAGGGCAAGGTGGCACACAACAAGAGGGAGAGGTCACAGACTGGTTGACGAATGCCCAACATCAAGGTCCTCACAGACTTTGAAAATAGAGTCATCCAGCTGACCAGCAATGATCTGGACCTTTCCTGTGCTGACGGTGAGGTCTGCGACACTCAACCAAGTGAGGATCCAGCAGTGCAGCGTCCATCAGACAACCAGGCTGTGAGTGAGTTCCCCTGTTCCACAGTCCCTGCCTTGCACTAATTGTCTCTCCTGGCTTTCGCAGGCACATCTGGGAAGCAGCCGAGGGGGTCCATGATCCAGGTCCTCGACTCAAGCCCTGAAGACACCTCAGAAGAAGAATCTGATGACACCCTAATTGAAGACCCATCACAGCGCTCACCCATACCCTCCACCAGCACAGAGACACACACCCCGAGGGGACGTAGATATAAAGCAGGCTCGGGCTCACAATCTGGTGGTCACCGCACGGACACATGTCCACAGCAGGAGGAGGCAGGGTCAGCTCTGCTCCCCAGCACTCCAAGGACATCCGGGGAAGAGGCATCTGTGAGGTCCAAGTCAAATGACGAGCCCCTGGATTTGGCCTTCCAACTCATCATGGAGAGTCAGCAGAAGGCGGGGGAGAATCACGCAGCTGTTAGAAGCCCTCAGCAGAGTGGCACGCGAGTCGAAGGAATGCATCTGCCTGCATGAGGGTGAAGTGGCGCCCACATGGGAAGGATGGTGGACACCATGGAAACCCTGGTCCAGCAGAATGTGGAGATGCGCGCAGACCCACACTCCATTGCGATATCCAAGGGCGAGTTCCTACAGTTGCAACGTGAGAGGGAAACAGAGCACCTTGACATCCGCCCAAGTGCTCCTTCCCCTGAAGGAGTCACGCAGTGGCCCTCGGACACCCAAAGGGAGGAGGAGCGGCAGCTGGACATCCCTGAGCCATCCACTCAGGAATCTCAGAGGCTGTCCACTCCCTCCCAGTCCCCCTTGCCTGTAACCCCCTCAATCTCATCCTCTGTCACCACAGAGGGAGCAGCTGGCCCACAGGAGGACAGCCAAAGCAAGCCGGGGTCCTGAAGGCCTCGGCTCTCCAGAGGACGCACACCAAAATCATCAGAGGCAACAGGGCCAACTTTTGCACAGGCTGTCTCCACCCCTGCTGAAGATGTCAGGGCAGCACCTAGAAGAAGTGGTAGACCTAGAAAAATTAAGAAATTTTGATCACAAGTGGTTGCACGGGGAACATATTTTGTCACTTCATAATCTGAAAATATATTCACTTTCACTGAATAATGTGTGATGATGTCTTTCAGCTTAATTGGCAGGCTTCATGGCATCCCACCTGGACCACAAGTGATTCTGGAGGGAGAAGTGTGTGTATGACAGAGCCTTTCGGAGCCTCATGTAAGCACTCTCCAACATACGCAGAGCCTTCATCCATCACACTCACCTTACTGTTCCGAGCATTTTCAGTGCTGTCTGCTGAGGTTCTCTTTCAGTTGTCATCTGAGCTGACCTGTATCTCCGCCCACCCACTGCATTCCCATGTGCCCGTCCAAAATTAGGCTCCGCTCACTTTCGATTCCTGCAAAATGGTTGTTGTCAAGTTTCTCCCTTGGTCACCTGCGTCCCTTCCCCCAGCTCTGTCTACCCCCAGCATCACCTTCCACCTCCCCAGCATCACCTACCGACCAGGTAGGTTGCCTTTCCAGGATGTCCAGGTGAATGTGCAAGCTCCCTACCTTCCTGACAAACCAACCCCCATTCACATTGGCCTCCCTGACCTCCTCTTCCCCCCCCCCGGGGACCGTGTCTGCCTCCGAGTCACCACCAACCACTCTCGCCATTCCTTCTACTGCTACCAACACACCCTCACCCTCCAACCCTTCCGGCTCCCTCTGCCCCCTCTCATACTCACCATTCACTCCTACCACGGCCACCCTGAGTTCGCCACCACCCCCCCGCACCGGGAGGTAGTCATTGATTGACTCCACTGACCCTGGTCGGGCCTTACTTTGCATCCCATTACTGGGTTCACGCCGGCCTCCAGCGGGATTCGCATTCCACAATGACGGACACCATCGGATGATCGCACCGTGATTTCACACCAGCGTGAAACCGGTTTCTGCCCCTCATGCCAAATTGTGCCCCCCTTCCTCCCCCAACGCCAACGGGGCTTGAAAATTCCAGCCTGTGTCTCAGCAGTGGCAACACTCTGACATGTTACTTGTACATGTTTTGTGTCATCAATACAAAATGAAAAGCTAGCACTTCTTCCTGAATATATAAACAGTGCAAGTTAAAGAAGTAAGTTCTGCCTGATTGCCTCAGAATTCGATTTTGTAAGGAGAAATTATACAACACAAGCACAAAGACACAAGTCCCAATTGCACAAGACAATCATTAGCACGCTCTGACTTACCATAAAATGTTCATTTACAGCAGCGCTCTGTTGCGTGACATAAAGCAAGCACATCTTTCTCTCACCGATACGCTAATGTTGGGGGCCAACTTCAGATAAAATGTATGTGTCAGAAATTGGACCTATTTGCATTCGTGCTTTTGGGCACCACAGGAGCTGTTCGACCTTCAAAATGCCAGGCGTGCGGAACCCTGGGGTAAATTGTGTGAGCTACCGTTTTGGTAAGGGTCTTGGCGTAAACGCAGCAAGTGGCCCATGAAAGCACGCAGAGCGGGCAGATCATGGCGTTAGACAGCATGCAACACTGATTTGATGCCAGCTTGGAGCTCAGTGCTGCAGCTACTGACCTCGCGAAGCCTCGCATGGCTGAACACATGCAGGTGCCGACTGGTGCTACTTAAAGGGGTCATCACTACTTCCAGGTTAGCCGCTGGCCGATTTCTTCAGGCTGTTGCTCCAATTCTACAAGGGTTTTGTACTTTCTATAGTTATTTCAAATTGCAAAGGTCTACCGGGAGTGGTGTGGCAGATGCTGTTGCATTTTTTGCTGACTTCAAGGCTTCTCTGCAAACCAGTTGCTCCCAGACATGGATTTACACGTAGGCATTCCCTTTACATAAGAACATAAAAAAATAGGAGCAGGAGAAGACCATAAGGCCCATCGAGCCTGCTCCACCATTCAGTATAATCATGGCTGACCTTGGGCTTCAACCCACTTTCCTGTCCACTCCCTATATTTAGAATATAGACTTGGAGGCCATAAAGAGCAGGTCAGAGGCTGGAAGAGGCAGGGGAAGGCAGGGAGAAGGGTTTCAGCAGGAGGCCCAATCTGCCCAGGGTGTCAGGGAGCAATTCTCTGATCTGAACATCAGGGAGGAACAGTGTGTCAGACATCGTGCTTCAGTACAGAGGCCCTCACTGAAATCTGCCACCTGTTACACCCACAGCAGCAACTTCAGATCAGGGTGAGGACAGCATTGCCAGCGGCTGTGAAGGTGACTTGGTGAGGAACCTTTCTGCATCTGGCTCCTCTCAGGCTGCATCTGCAGAGTTTGCAGTTTACTGTCCACTGTTGCATTGGGGGGTGGGGGGGGTGCTGTGGTTGTGGTAGGGTGGTCATTAGGGATCTCTATTCAAAAAGAGGCAACTACACTTCAATCTCTCTGGCTACAGATAAACTGACAGAATGATCTTGTAGCTTCACTAAGATTGCAGACTTCCTCACGGAGCATGATCATAAAATCATTAAAAATAGGAGCAGGACTAGGCCATTCAGCCCATTAAACTTGCGCTATTATTCGATCAGATCATGGCTGATCTGATGTGGCCTGAAGTTCACTTTCCTGCCTGCCCCCCATAACCCTGGACTGCTATGGCAATCAAAATTCTGTCTAACTCAGTCTTGAATACATTCAATGATCCAACCTCCACTGCTGTCCGTGGAAGAAAATTCCAAAGACTAATGACCCTCTGGGAGAAGAACTTCCTCCTCATCTCCATCTTAACTGGGAGGCCTCTTATTTTTAAATTGTGCCCACTAGTTCAAGATTCCCCCATGAGGGGAAATATCCTCTTAGTATCCATCCTGTAAAGACCCCGCAGAATCTTACATGTTTCAATAAGATCACCTCTTATTTGTCTAAACTCCTAAGGGTATCAGCCCAATTTGCTCATCCTTTCCTCATAAAACAACTCCTTCACCCCAGGAATCAGTGTAGTGAGCCTTCTCTGAACTGCTTCCAATGCAAGTATATCCCTCCTTAAGGAAGGAGACCAAAAATGTACACAGTACTCCAGGTGTGGTCTTACCATGTCGTGTATAGTTGTAGCAAGACTTGCCTACTTTTATACTCCACCTCCCTTGCAATAAAAGCCAACATTCTAGTTGCTTTCCTAATTACTTGCTGTACCTGCATGCCAACTTCTTGTGATTCATGTACCAGGACACATGGATCCCTCCGTAATGGAGCATTCTGCACTCTCTCTCCATTTAAATAGTATTCTGCTTTTCTATTTTACCTGCCAAAGTGGACAACCTCATATTTTTCCACATTATACTCCATTTGCCAATTTGTTGCCGACTCATTTAACCTGCCTTTATACTTTGCAGACTTCTTGTATCCCCCTCACAACTTGCTTTCATACCTATTTTTGTACCAACATCAAATTTGGCTATGGTATAGTCTGTCCCTTCATCCAAGGCATTAACATAGATTGTAAATAGCTGAGGCCCCGGCACTAATCCACGTGACACTCCACTAGTTACAGTTTGACAATCTGAAAATGACGCATATATCCTGGTTCTCTGTTTCCTGGTAGATAGACAATCCTCTATCTATGTTAATATATCCCTCCAAACTCATGAGCTCTTACCTTGTGCAGTAACCTTTTATGTGGCACATTATTGAATGACTTTTGGAAATCCAAATGCACCATATCTGCTGATTCCACTTTATCCACCTTGCTTGTTACATCCTCAGAGAACTCTAATAAATTTGTCAAACATGATTTCCCATGCTGACTCTGCCTCATTGTATTATAATTTTTTTTAATGGCCTGCTGCTACCTCTTTAATAATGGATTCGAGCATTTTCCCAATGACAGATGGTGACTAACTGGCCGTTGACTTCCTATGATATTGGTACCCACATAAACCATGGCAACTGGATCCTTCTACTCCCACTCCAAGTTTCTCTCCAGCTCTGAGGAGATGTCACTGGGCAGGAAACACAACTTTCAGGACTCAAGCTCTCGGTTGCAAAGAATAGTATCTATCCCCGAACTATACAGGCCCATTGTGCCATGACAGCACATATATTGCTTTGCGGATGCCACATGTGAACTCTGCTCTATATCAGAATGAAAAGGAATTCCACTCCGTTAACATCCAGGGGTGTTACCATAGATCGCGAATGATGGAAGCCTGTGCCCAGTGTCCTGGCAGCAGTCATGATACCTTTATTCTGTGCAATCCACTCTGCCAACTGCATTCAAGCCACCACAGCAAACCAAAGGGTGGCTACTGGGTGACCAGGGTTACCTGACATGACTGATGACTCTGTGCAGAACTCGCAACTGCATACAATGAAAGACACGCTACAATATGAAATGTGATAAAGCAGGCTAAATTGCGACTTGAAACGGCTACTCTATCAGCAAGGTCCGGCACTTTCAGTGTGTTGAAACAACATCTAGACCACTCCAGAGCATCCCTGTAGTGCTTGTAGAGTGTTTGTCAAGGTTTCCGGTGGTCTGCTGCATGCTGCACCAACCTCACCACATGAGGGGGCAGCCCTTGCCACCAGCTATATGGCATGGAGCTGAAGAGCAACAGGAGGAGGAGGAGCAGAAGGATGAGGAGGAAGTCTTGGAAGAGGATGAGAGGGGACAACCTAGGCATCAATGCAGGCTTTCTTGGCAGGCTTCCCAATGCTCCATACATTTTATTGTGCATTCCCGCCATTAGCCCACTTGACTGATGCTCCATCCACTATCAATTTTTTATTCATTCATGGGATTTGGGGCACCACTGATTGGCTGGGTGCTGAAATAATTGAAATGAGCAGGCAGCACAAAATTGGTGCACTGCGTGCATCGCATTCAATGGATGGGGGTTAGTCGTGAATAGTGACCCCTGCGTCTATTTTCGGGCACTGTCAGATTTAGCCCCCAGTGTCTCAACAGGAGGATTAAGCGCCTCAAACCAAATTGTAAATAGGCAACTAAAAGTGCTGGACCTTGCTGATAGAGTAGCCGTTTCAAGTCTCAATTTGTGCAGAAAATATGACATGAAAGGGGACTTTGAAGAGCTAATCTGTTAGCATGACCTTTATGAATAGAATTCTCTGGGCCTGTTTGGTGATTTCATTACCTGTGTAGTTTTTCTTGAATATGAGTCAATTTTGTTAGCTTCATTTTTTTAACTTATCAAGGTGAAGCATATCAGGGCAGAGGAATGAATGTTTTCTCAGATTAAGCTCTTTGTGTCAGCATCAGGTCACAGGCCCAGCTTCAAGAGAGTGTTCTCCAGCATCTGCTTTTTGAATTTTCCCTTTCATTTCCCAATCCTTTTCATCCTTTTCTCTGAATGCGGTTGACATTTACTGCTGGATTATAGGCAATTTATGCTGTGGGACCTATGCTCCCTGGGGACTGGATTGATACCTGCTCGAACTCATTTCAAACGACCCCATACTGGAAAGAGACTCTTTGACCCATTGGTTTGACAGCTGGACTCAAACTCAGATCCCCAAGGTGACAGGACAGTGTGTTAACCCACTGCACTACCCGCTCAAGCAGTAGTTTAAATCAAAAAGCAATTAAAGTAACCCTGTGCCCTTGTGTCGCTCATATTAGGAACACGTCTGGTGGGAGTGGAGGTCAGGAAGTCTTTGTCAGACGCTTCACTTTACCAACAAGGCCCTACTGCCAGTCAGCTACTTGCCTGTTTTGGAAGTAAAGCCAAAGCAGCGGCCAACAAAGAGGAGGGAAAGACGATGGAAGGGAGGCTGCCTCCCAGCACCGAGGGAAGGCTGCCACAGGATGATAGCTCCAGGTTTGTGGAGTTGGAGGGGTGGAGGGGTAGGTGTGTGGATTGTCTTGTAGATGAGGGAGCCTGGAGACCAGACAACAGAAGCCTGGGCTTTCCATGTGGGGCCTTAAAGAGAACTCCTGTTCTGCCTGGCCTCACTGCTCTCCTGACAGCTCATAAACCTGTCAGGTTTATAATGCCTTTGGGGTCGCATTGATGTCACAGGACCCCAGTGTGCATTCATTAATCATGCTCCTGCTGAAATCTGGCAAGAGCCTCATCCACTGGCAGAACCAGCAGTGTTAAAATGGAGAAAGAGTGGGAAAGCAGAAACATTCCATATTAACTGCTCTCTCACTCCTTTCTGTTGATCAGGATATTTAAAATCACCTTACTGCCATCAATTTGATAAATTCATGAAGTTAAATATGTATCTATCTATTTAATTTTCAAAGGAGAAAAGTGACCTGCCTTGCAGTCATTATAGGTGAACAAGTGGGCTGTAACTGGGCATTACCCACCAGTACCAGCGTGGTCCCATTCTGCCAACAGTATGTTGTTCATTAGCTGGGGGGAATGTGAACCTGTAAGATGTTCCTTCCCACCAATGTAGGTGTAGAAGCAAATGAGAGAGTGTGGAGTCTACGAGGATGCCTATTTTACAAGTGAATATTTTAAGAGAAAGTGAAAGATACTCCTGGCTCACCTGGAGGTAGTGCTTAATGTCCAATGTGTATGGGCTCCTCTGCAAAAGCCTCATGAAGTGAAGAAACTGGTCAGTACTGTACTAGAACAATCTGGGCCTGGTCTATACCAGTTTAACTGATCACATCACCAGTGGGGCACCAGTTGGGTTACTTCAGTGCTCCTGGGTTTGGTAGGGGAATTTGTGGGGGAGCATGGAGGGAATTACCCAAAGATCCTGCTGTTGGGTCATTGTTCAATGACCCCCTGCTGGAAAACAGCCATTTTGATTTCTTTATTCTTTCCTATGATGTGGGTGTCGCCGGCAAGGCAGGTTGCACAAGTTGCCCATCCCTAATTGCCCTTGAACTGAATGGCTTGCTAGGCCATTTCAGAGGCCAGTTAAGAGTCAACTACATTGCTGTAGGTCTGGAGTCACATATAGGCCAGACCATGTGAGGATGGCAGATTTTCTTCCCCAAGGGACATCAGCAAACCGATGGGTTTTTACAACAGGTGCCATGGTGGGATTTGAACCCGTGACCCAGAGCCTAGGCCTCTAGGTTATTAGTCCAGTGACATTACCACAATGCCAAGCCTGACAGAACAGGCTCGCCAAGTCTTGCTGGATGCATTCCTGGAGGTTTCACTATCCTAGAGACGTCTCATCTTCAACAGCCCTGCACATTCAAACGCCCTTTTCACCCCCTATTTCCAACATTTCCGTAACTGATGGCCCTACGACTTTTCTCTTCTACTGCTCCCGACAGTATCCTCAATTCCTGGAGACTCCAGAGTAGCCCATGAGGTTTGGTGACTCCATGACAGCAAGGTCAGAATGGTTTCTCCACGCAAACAAATGTCCTTCTGACAGTCACCATTGAGGTTTTCAAGTGTAGAGTGGTCAGTTGCACAAGGAATGGCAGGGCCCGTGGAATTGTATTCCCCAGCGCGACTTCAGGAGAGGGAGAGGAAATTAGGGAGACACGCAGTATGTTGTTTCTTTCTCCAATCGCAGATCTTTCAGCACATGGGGTAGGACATCCCACGAGATAGTGGTATCTGGAGTGCAGGATTTACTTCCTTTTCCTTCCTTCTCTGGCACCATTCTACCTCATCGTTAAGGCGCTGTGACTCAAAGTGCGATGCAGCTTGATGGACAAGTTGTTGCTATTCTAAACAATTGGTAGCAAGCTCCTCCCAGTCAGAGAGAGATTCAGAGTGTACTTGAAGCATTTTCTTTGTCGTCCCCTGGAACGTTGGCCATTTGAAAGTTGAGAAAACAGATACCAATGGGGGGAGGGCGTTGGTTTTCAGTCACCCAGACAGAAGTGTCCAGTCCATCCTAGTTGATTTTGCAGAAGTTTTCCCAGAATACTTGCGCAGATGGCTTCAAGAGGGAACACAGGCATTTGGCTGACAGTCCGCCCATTGAAGTAGAGGATCCAGCGGAGACATTGCTGATGAAATTTGTCTTGCGCTCTTACATGTCACTGATACCCAGTCTGGGTCTCACTGCAGTGCCAGAGTGTGGTGGCGACAATTGCTCTGTACAATAGGACCTTTCTTGACAGTGGAGACTTTTGTTGTCAAACACTTGTTGCCGTAGTTTGTAAAAGACTGAGCTGGCACAGCTGATCCCCTCGTCAATGGTGGCCTTTTGAGAGAAGTGGCTGGCAAAGTATGGGGAGTGCTCAATATATTCCAGAGTGTCTCCATCATGGGAGGTGGAATATTTGGCTGACCAGGTGTGGGTTGATACATGAGTTTTGTTTTGGCAACATCCAAAGACAGGCCGAGTCTCTTGCATGCAGAATTGAAGAGAGCGAGAGTTGCTTGCAAATCCGATGCAGAGTGGGCAATGACACTGTAGGCATCTGCAAACTGTAGATCACAGAATTGCAGTGCAGAAAAGGCCCTTCGGCCCATCGAGTCTGCACCGACACGTGAGAAACACCTGACCTACCTACCTTATCCCACTTACCGGCACTTGGCCCATAGCCTTGAATGTTATGGCGTGCCAAGTGCTCATCCAGGTACCTTTTAAAGGATGTGAGGCAACCCACCTCCACCACCCTCCCAGGCAGCACATTCCAGACAGTCGTAGATCATGTATATCTATGGTGGTCAGTTTGGTTTTGGCACGGTAGCAGCTGAGGGCAGTCGATCTTTGATGAGGCAAATAGCCACTGTCAGGCAGATTGCAGTAAAGTGATAATAAGTAGGGATGATAATTGGAAGAAAACATCATGGACTTGGCCACTGAATTTTAAATACATCTTTCTTTTGCTAAGGCTGGAGTGCATTTTTATCCGCATTTGGGGAAGTGTGAGGAAACCGAGTCAATACTGAATAGTACTTAACACACAGCCAGTGAGGTGACAGAGTCAATGGTATTTAATGAGATGAAAGGAACCTAGATTCCATGGTGAGAGAATTGTCCAAGAGCAGATCAAGCTGCAAAAAACGAAACAAGACTCTTAGGCCAGGGTTTTCTGGCCTTGTCATGGCAGGACCCGTTGTGGGAGATTGGGTGGCCCGGCCAAAAGTCCATTGACTTTCGGTGGGACCGGACGATCCCGGCAGTGGGCGGGGCCACAAAATCCCAGCCTTCATCTAGTAATGTATGGGCAAAGTTACTATCATAGGCAGTCAGACAAAATGCCTATTTCCTAACCCCTCCCCCACTTACAATCCGTCTAACAGAGAGGAAAGCATTTTGATGATTTAAAATATGCAGATCCAATCTATCCTCACCTTATCACTCCACACCTAAGTAAAGAATGAATATTTATAGCTCCGATTATACAATCTTAGATTATCTTACTAAAGCTCACGTTAGTGACCTTATTCTGTACTAAGAAGGAAAGAGGCCTGTAATTACACTTCCAAAAAATTCTGCACGACCAAAGAGTCTTAGGTCCGACATTTCTGGCATTTATTAACGTCAAGGAAAATGTCTCCCAAAATAACTTTCCATCCATCAATGCAGAGAGAAGAATAGAACTCACTCCATCCATTACCACTTCTTGGCATGGACTTCACACTGCCATTGTAAAAAATTGCATTCCATTCATCAATTAAATTCAATTCAATTAGAACCACAGCTGTAAAGGTGCATAGTTGGAACAAAGCTAGATTTTTTTTTTGGACGGGTTCCTCGAGATAGATGGGATTGTAAGTTCCATTGGTTTTGAATCTGAGGTAAACTTCAATCAGCATCTGATAAGTCTGGCCCACAAAAACACTAATGGGTTTTTCATGCTCAAAATGATCAGTTGTGCACACACTTTTAGAATCAGGCCCTTTACCTCCTCTCTCTGATTTCCCTCCTGGCATCTGTTTTCTCACCTCAGTTGCTGCAGTCCAATGCACTGAAATCCCACCGGGTGGCTCCTTCTCTGGCCCATCCTTCTGCATTGAAGGAGTTTGGGAGGGAGGTGGCTTAGTAATAGGTAGCACCGTTCTCAACCTCATGACAGCCATAAGTGCTGAAGAGCGCTTAATATAACAGTTTTGAGGCATTGCTGCTATTGTAAATGTAGGAAACCTGGCAGGTTTCTTTTCACAAAGTCCCACAAACAGCACTGAGATAAACAAAGATAATCTGTTTCGATGAGGGCTAAGAATTGGCCAAGGTACGAGGAGGATTCACCTGTTCTTCAAAATATTGTCATGGGATCTTTTACATTCACCTGAGAGGGAAGAAGTGGCCTCACTTTAACGTCTCATCCAAGATATGTCATCCCTGACAGTGCAGCACTCCCCCTGTACTGCACTGGAGTGTCAGACTGGGATTTTTACTGGTATGCTTGCAGAGCTGGTACTTAAACCATGATGTTCTGTCTCACAGACAAGGACACTGAGCCAAGGCAGACGCCTAACTTCCCTTACAATGCAGGAACTCGTAAATGCAGGCACAGTGTCTCAAAGGCGGCGATCACAGGACCGAGGCCATGCCGAATTTTGGGTCTTGCCACCTTTCGGCCGAGCAAATCGGGCTGTGGGTGGTTTGGGTCAAGCCTGGTCAGATGGGGTCAAGGGTCACTCAGAGCGTGGGAATAGAGCGGTGCACGAAGCAGCAAAGCCGATAATGAATCAGGCCCCATACCGCAGTAATGTAGCGCCTAGCCACATTGTCCAGGTAAGGGTTTTAAAAATATTTTTCAATTAAAATTGATGCTTGGAACATCCTAAAAATGTCCGGTTTTCAGACAGCACCAGTTTTTGAGACACCGTGCTGTATAGACAGAACCTTGCACTATATAGCGGAGTATTTGATTCAGAGGTTTATTTATGCAAATTATATTTCAATTCATACAATTTTTCACTCAGCTAACATTTTTAAAAATCGTGATCCATTTAAAATGTCATCAGCTGAACACATTTTATTAAGGACTTTTTCCTTAATTTATTAAGGAATTGCCATGGGGAACATATTACAGAGCTCAGTCTATCAGTTCATTTAACACACATTAAGATGAAATGACACTCAATAAATCTACCAATAAAATGTTGCAGAGAACAGAAATGAGCAGTTTCAGACAGACATTCATCAGATATGGTTGTCTAGGAAAACAAAAATCACTAACCTTCAACTTGGAGTACTTTTTTAATAATGAATTGCTATTGAACAATCACACATGGTAAGTAATGTCCCTCACAGGGTTTTGCACTTAGTCAGTGGAATCAATTTTCCACTAAAGAGTGCCACTTAGTTCTCAGCTAGTGTTACTTACACTAGAGACGAAACAGCAGTTTACATAGAATTTCATAGCACTTCACAGAAGATAATCAGACCATTCAGCCCACCTGGGCCATACCCTGCATGAGCCTTCTCTACCTTAGCTATTCTCAGCCTATCAACCTACCCTTCTATTCTTTAAGGCTGCGTTTGCTGCCTACGCCATGCATGAGCAGTTCTGGTGCTTTACTTTGTGAAGTGATTGTGAGCACCAGAGTAGGCACAGCTGGCAGCCATCGCAATGTAAAAAGGATTGACTTTTGGAGACTGTTTCAAGCTGATGCTCAAAGTTTGTGGTATAGATCTAACGGAATGTGTGTAAATCGAGGGATAGCGAATCTGAAACCTGCTTCACTCTCTCTTGATTTTTATTTCAATTGACTTCAGTGGAATGTGGAGGCACATGGATTAGCAGCTCAAGCATTCACAACCTAATGATTACACATCGGCGCGTACATTGTCCATACTTTGCCAATGATAATTACTGTCTGAGCCAACTGACTCCACATAGGCCATTTCTTGAAGTAAGCTGTTTAACTCCTAACTTCCTAACTGTTCCTGGATTCCTGCGCACGCACAGACCAGTGCGCATGTGCAGATGGATATTGATGGCCATCTTGCACCACCATGTTACATTGGCAGGAGACACAGTGTTCTTTTATTCCTCACGTGTTTACCTAGCTTCCTGTTAAACGCATTCACACGTGTTGCCTCAAATGGGATCTGCAGGTTTTTCCCTTCTCCAGAGCTCGACAGCATTTACACTGACCTGTGTGTGGAAGGAATTTCATGGAGGAAATTTGTCCAATGGTTTCCATTTTTTTCTCCTCCCCTAAAGGCCATGACTCTTACTGGGTGTGATTCTATGGGTAGAACTTAATCCAGGTGAAGGGGATCTCGCCCACTGGCTGGAGAGCCGGCGAGAGGCCTGCGCCACCTCATACGGGGAAGGCCTGGCACTTAGGTGGCCAGCAGCAGGCCTTCCCTGGGGTCAATGACCCCAGGGCTGGAGATCCTTTCCTCCCTGAGAGCTGCTGGTCAACCAGGGGTCATCAGCTGTCCACTGCAGGCAGCACCACCGGCAAGGTGGTGGCAGTTCTGGACAAAGCACCCCAGGTGTCCAAGATCAGCAAGGCACCAGTGAATGAGGGTGGGATGGAGGTCGAGGGTGTGAGGAGGAGGGGTTGTGCGCTAGCTACGTGGGATGGCAGGGTGTTGGAGGCAAGGACAGGGGTGGTAGCTCTCAGGAGGCATCGAGTGCCTGACAATGAGGGAACCCCCCCCTGACCCATACAAACCTGCAAGCAAACTCGACAGAGTTTGCTCTCCGGTCTCAGCTCGTGGCAACTACCCCACCTACCACAGGTTGAATACCACTGGCGGTGGAATAAGACTCTTAAGGGTGCATTAATTGCCCACTTAAAGCTAATTGGTGTCAGGACAGGAAGGCCTTCCACAAACTTTCCCACCTCAGGCTTAATTGGGGCAGAGGTGGGAAGGTGACGTGTCCCCATCCTGCACCCTCTAGCCTGATTAAATGACTCCCACCTCCAAGCTCATCTTTGGTGAGGGTGTTAAATTCTCCAAATCTCCAGTCTCCAAATCTCACCCAAGAGCGCACTCGGTATGCAGCATGGAACAGTAAAGAGTCAGAAGGCCCTCCAATTGGGCCTATACTCCTGGAGTTTAGAAGAATGAGAGGTGATCTCATTGAAACATACAGGATTTGGATGTGCTTTGACAGGGTAAACACTGAAAGGTTGTTTCCCTTGCCTGGGGATTTAAGACTGTCTCAGAATAAGAGCTTGACAATTTAGGATTGAGAAGAAGAGAAATTTCTTCATTCAAAGGTTGTGAATCCTTGGGGTTTTCTACCCCAGATGGTTGCAGATGCCCCTCTCAGGGAATCAAGGGGCAGGGGAGCAGGTGGGAAAATGGGACTGAGGCAAAGATCAGCCACGCATAGCATGGTGCAGCTAGGATCCAGTGGCCAAATGGTCGAACTCCTGCTCCTATTCCTTAACATAGACATTGCTATCTTCACAAAAGCATGCTGCCCAGCAGATGTGACTGGATAATGATTTAACCCGGTAGCTTTCCCCTTTTCAAACACATGAGATGCATTTCAAACATTTAGTTTATTGGCTCTCATTGTCCACACCCTTACATAATCTAGGCTGACACTTCAGTGCAGTACTGAAGGAGTGCTGTGTTGATGGGAGTGCTGGCTTTTGGACAAGAGGTTTAATTGAGGCTCTGCCTACCTTCTCAGATGGGTAAAAAGGATCACACGGCACTAGTCAAAGAACAGCACAAAAGTTTTCCCCGGTATCCTGGTCAACATTTATCCTTCAGCCAACATCGGAAACAGATGAGGTGCCCATTTACTTCGCTACAGCAGCGACTACATTTCATAGGAAACGAGGAATAGGAGTAATTCATTCAATTAGGTCATGGCTGATCCAGTTACCTACCTTAGTTCCATAATCCTTAACACACTTGCCTAACAAAAATCCATCAGTCGCAGTTTTGAAATTTTGAATTGATCCAACCTCAATCGCTTTTGCAAAAAGAGAGCTCCAGATTTAATAGACTGTAAGATGATTTGGAGATCTCTAATAGTCATGAAGGGCACAAGTTCTTCTTTTCATGCGAAACGGCTGCATTTTTTTCTTCTCTGAAATTGGTAAAATCCTACCTAATGCCGTGGATGAATTCCCACTAGAAAATGGATTGAGGGCACCGGAACCAATACCATCCACAGGTCAATATTCTCACCTCTTGCTGGACCACCCTTAATTCTGTTCGAACTATATGCTTAAGTCAGCAACCATTACATGGGTTTGTGGTGTGAACTGAAGAATTCTGCTTTATTGCACCTCTCAGAAATATTCAAGTGCTTTCATCAATTATTTAGACGTGGAATTGACCATTATCACTGAGCCATAGAATTTAACAGGGCAGGAGTCCATTCAACCCAGTATGCTTGAAATGGATTCCCTGAAAGAGCGACTCAGTTAATTCTATTTGCTTTTCTGCTTCACACTTTCAAATTTTTAATTTTCAAATATTTATCCACTTTTTTTTAAAAGGTTGTGGATCTACTTCCACCATTGCAGTACAGAGCACTGGTGAGACTGCATCTGGAGTGCTTTGTACAGTTTTGGTCTCCTTATTTAAGAAAGGATATAAATGCGTTGGAAGCAGTTTTTTTTATTCATTTGTGGAATGGGGATGCCGCTGGCTGGGCCAGCATTTATTGCCCATCCCCAATTGACCTTGAGAAGGTTGTGGTGAGCTGCCTTCTTGAACCATTGGAGTCCATGTGGTGTAGGTACACCCACAGTGCTGTTTGCAGGGGAGATCCAGGATTTTGGCCCAGTGACATTGAAGGAACTGTTTCCAAGTCAGGATGGTGTGTGGTTGGGACGGTAACTTCCAGGTAGTGGTGATCCCATGCATCTGCTGCTCTTGTCCTTCTAGATGATAGTGGTTTGGAAGGTACTGTCTAAGGAGCCTTGGTGATTCCTGAGGTGCAATTTGTAGATAGTACACACTGCTGCCACTGTGCGTCGGTGGTAGATGGAGTGAATGTTTGTGCATGTGGTGCCAATCAAGCGGGCTGCTTGTCCTGCATGGTGTCGAGCTTCTTGAGTATTGTTGGAGCTGCACTCATTCAGGCAAGTGCAGAATATTCCATCACACTCCTGACTTGTGCCATATAGATGGTGGACAGGCTTTGGGGAGTCAGAATGTGAGTTACTCACCGCAAGATTCCTAACCTCCGCCCAGCTCTTGTAGCCACAGTATTTATATGGCTAGTCTAGTTTAGTGTCTGGTCAATGGTAACCCCCAGGATGTTGACAGTAGGAGATTCAGCAATGGTAATGCCATTGAATGTTATGGAGTGATGGTTAGATTCTCTCTTGTTGGAGATGGTCATTGCCTGGCATTTGTGTGGTACAAATGTTACTTGCCACTTGTCCAGGTCTTGTTGCATTTGGAGATGGACTGCTTCAGTATCTGTGGTGTCACGAATGGTGCTGAACTTTATGCAATCATCAGTGAACATCCCCACCTCTGATCCTATGATGGAAGGAAGATCATTGAAGAAGCAGCTGAAGATGGTTGGGCCTAGGGCACTACCCTGAGGAACTTCTGCAGTGATGTCCTGGAGCTGAGATGATTGACTTCCAACAACCACAACATCTTTCTTTGTGCTAAGTAGGACTCCAACCAGTGGAGAGATTTCCCCCTGATTTCCATTGACTCAAGTTTTGCTTGGGCTCCCTGATGCCACACTTGATCAAATGCTGCCTTGATTTTACTCTTAACTCACCTCAGGAGTTCAGCCCTTTTGTCCATGTATGAACAAAGGCTGTAATGAGGTCAGGAGCTGAGTGATCCTGGCGGAACCCAAATTGATCATCAGTGAGCAGGTTATTTCTAAGCAAGTGTCGCTTGATAGCACTGTTGGTGACCACTTTCATCACTTTACTGATGATCAAGAGTAGACTGATGGGGCGGCGGGAGGGGGGGGTGGGGTGGCAATTGGCTGGGTTGGATTTGTCCTGCTTTTTGTGGATGGGATATAACTGGGCAATTTTCCACAGTGCCAGGTAGATGCTTGTGTTGTAACTGTATTGGAACAATTTGGCTAGGGGTGCGGCAAGTTCTGGAGCACAAGTCTTCACTACTATTACCAGAATATTGTCAGGGCCCATAGCCTTTGCAGTATCTAGTACCTTCAGCCATTTCTTGATATCATGTGGAGTGAATCAAATTGACTGAAGACTGGTATCTGTGATGCTGGGGACCTCAGGAAGAGGCCGAGATGGATCATCAGCACTTCTGGCTGAAGATTGTTGCAAATGCTTCAGGCTTATCTTTTAGATTGATATGCTGGGCTCTCCCATCATTGAGGATGGGGATATTTGTGGAGCCCGCTCCTCCAGTGAGTTGTTGAATTGTCCACCACCATTCACAACTGGGTGTGGCAGGGATGCAGAGCTTAGATCTGATCCGTTGGTTGTGGGATCACCAAGTTCTGTCTATCACTTGGTGCTTATGCTGTTTGGCATGTAAGTGGTCCTGAGTTGTAGCTTCACCAGGTGGACACCTCATTTTTAGATATGCCTGGTGCTGATCCTGGCATGCCCTCCTGCACTTTTCATTGAGCCAGGGTTCATCCCCTGGGTTGGTGGTACTGGTAGAGTGGGGGATTTGTCAGACCAGAAGTTTAGAGATTGTGATTGAGTACAATTCTACTGCTGCTGATAGCCCACAATGCCTCATGGATGCCTAGACTTGAGTTGCATCTTGAGTCTTGAGATCTATTTGAAATCCATCCCATTTAGGATTGTAGTAGTGCCACACAACATGATGGAGGGTATCCTAAATGTGAAGATGGAACTTCATCTCCACAATGGCTGTGCGGTGGTCACTCCTACCAAAACTGTCATGGACAGATTCATCTGCAGCAGGCAGGTCAGTAAGGATGAGGTCATGTAGGTGTTCCCCTCCTGTTGGTTCCTTCACCACCTGCCACAGATCCAGTCTATCAATTATGTCCTTTAGGACTCAGCCAGCTCAGTCAGTAGTGATTCTACCAAGCCACCCTTGGTGATGGACATTAAAGCCCCCTAGCCAGAGTACATTCTGCACTCTTGCCACCCTCAGCGAATCCTCCAAGTGGTGTTCAACCTGGAGGAGCACTGATTCATCAGCTGAGGGAGGGTTGTACGTGATAATCAGCAGGACGTTTCCTTGCCCATGTTTGACCTGATGCCATGAGATGTCATGGGGTCCAGAGTCAATGCTGAAGTCTCCCAAGGAAACTTCCTCCTGACTGTATCACTGTGCCACCACCTCTACAGTGTCTGTCCTGCTGGTGGGACAGGATATACCCAGGGACGGTGATGGCGGTGCCAGGGACATTATCTGTAAGGTATGATTCCGTGAATATGACTATGTCAGGCTGTTGCTTGACTTGTCTTTGGGACAGCTCTCCCAATTTTGGCACAAGTCCCCTGATATTAGTAAGGAGGACTTTGCAGGGTCGACAGGGCTGCATTTGCCATTAGCGTTTCCAGCACCAAGTGGTCCATCCGGTTTCATTCCTTATAGACTTTCTAGCAGTTTGATACAACTGAGTGGCTTGCTCAGCTATTTCAGAGGGCTTTTAAGAGTCAACTACATTGCTGGGGTCTGAAGTTAAGTGTAGGCCAGACCAGGTGAGGACAACAGATCTCCTTCCCTAAAGGGCATTAGTGAACCAGATGGGTTTTTATGACAATTAACATAATTTTCATGGTTATCCTCAGACTTTTAATTCCAGGTTGTTTTTTGTTGAATTCAAATTCAATATGGTGGGATTCGAACCCGGGTCCCCAGAGCATTACCCTGAGTCTCTGGATTACTAGTCCAGTGACAATACCACTACGCTCGACTGATACATTGGATGGGGGTGGGGGGGTGGGGGGTTATCTGCAATGTAATGTTTTATTGTAAATATAATATCCCCATGTTTGCAGATGACATAAAACTAGGTGGAAGCGTGAGTTGTGAGGAGGATGCAAAGGCACTCCAAGGGGATTTGGAGAGGCTAAGTGAGTGGGCAAAAATTTGGTAGATGGAATGCAATGTGGAGAAATGTGAGGTTATCCACTTTGGTAGGAAAAACAGAAATACAGAGTATTTCTGCTTTGGTGAGAGGCTGGAAGGTGTTGAACTTCAAAGGGATTTGAATGTCCTTGTTCATGAGTCACTGAAAGCTAACATGCAGGTACAGCAAGCAATTAAGAAGGTGAATGGTCTGGTGGCCTTTGTTACAAGGGGATTTGAGTATAGGAGTAAAGATGTCTTAATGCAGTTATATAGAACCTTGGTGAGGCCGTATCTGGAGTATTGGCTCTTCACCTAAGGAAAGATATACTTGCCACAGAGAGAGTGCAACGAAGGCTCATTATATTAATTCGTGGGATGGAGGGATTGTTCTATGAGGAAAGATTAAATAGACTGGGCCTTCACTCTCTGGAGCTTAGAAGAATGAGAGGTGATCTCATTCAAACATACAAAACTCTTACGGGGTTCGACAGGGTAGATGCAGGAAGAATGCTTCCCCTGGCTGGTGTGTCTAAAACCAAGGGTCACATTCTTAGAATTAAGGGATGGGCCATTTAGGACTGAGGTGGGGAGGAATTTCTTCACCCAGAGGGTGGTGAATCTTTGGAATTCTCTGCCCCAGAGGGGTGTGGAGGCTCAGTCATTGAGTATGTTCAAGATTAAGATCGATAGATTTCTATGTATTAAAAACATCAAGGGATACGGGGATAGTGCAGGAAAATGGTGTTGAAATAGAAGATCAGCCATGATCTCAACAAATGGTGGAGCAGGCTCGAAGGGCGGAATGGCCTACTTCTGCTCCTATTTCTTATGTTCTAATGTTCTGTCTTATGAGGAAAGGTTGAAGAGGCTGGGTCTGTATCCACTGGCGCTTAGAAGAATGAGGGGTGATCTTATTAAAAGATAGAAGATCCCGAGGGGACTTGACAAGGTGGATGATGAGAAGATGTTTCCCCTCGCCGGAGAGACTAGAACCAGGGGACGCAGTTTATCAAAAAGGAGTTTCCCATTTAAGACTGAGGTGAGGAGAATTTTTTTCTCTCAGAGTGCTCTTAGTCATTGGAACTCTCTTCCCCAGAGAACGGTGGAGGCAGGGTCATTGAATTTAAGGCAAAGGTAGATAGATTCAAATAATGTCATGGTCGGTGGGGTATGGAGTGAGGCCACAATCTGATCAGCCATGATCTTATTGTACGGCAGAGCAGGCTTGAGAGGCTGAATGGCCTGCTCCTGCTCCTGGTTCGTATGTTCGTATGCTCATTGCTCCTAGTCCCTAATAACCTTCTGCATATATAAAAATAAATCCTAAATTCTCCTTTCATTTATTTTGGTACTGATTTTAAATATACGCCTCCAGCTGCACATGTTTAATCACTATTGAGTTAAAAAATAATCTGCTTCATTGCATCTCTGAGAGACACCTTTACAAGCTTCGTATATGCTGAATTTGAAGTGAAAATCATTGTTCTCTTACAGAAAAATGGAGCAGTCAATTTTACACAGATTACAAAGCCACAGACAAAAACTGGAGGAATGACAAATTAATCACTTTTTGGCGGGGTTAATTGAGGGAGGAATGTCAGCCAGAAGACAAGGAGAACTTCCTGCCCCTGCTTAACATCCATCGGACCTGACAGAACTTGTAATGATGTCAGCTCCACACCATCCTCCCATCCTACACTGGAATATTGGTTGAGTTTGACAATAACAAGGTCAGGAACTGGACTTGAACCCTTGACTTCCAAAGCGGAGCACTGCAAACTACATTAAATTGACACCCCAATAACATAAGCATGTTAACCCTGAACATTAATATCACTTATTTATCGGTTAGTGAGAAGCACTGCCCCAGATTCATGTGATATTCCACCTTGCATGGCTCAAGAGTGCTAAACGTCATTGTTTTGTGAAGCAAGCCTATTTGCCTTTCTTTTTCCAGCCTATAATTGGTACGCTATTTACTGAAAGACGTTTGGCAGAAGTAGCTTGTTGCTTTTCTATAAAAAGCTAGATTAATATACTAAGGTTACAATGCTTTACAGGTTTGGAAAGGCAACACCGCCTTAATTATCAGTTCCCGACAGTAAGCTTGTTGTAGTAATGCAAACTACCTGGCTTGAAATACAAAACTAATGTAAACTTCTGCATCCGAGGAGTCCTTCTGTGGGTTACACACAATCTATTTTATAACATGTACAAGTCCGCGTTGCACATCACTATGTATTTCAAATCTTTCCAGTGGCACAGAAAAAAAATTACAGATGCACATTTCAGTTGTAATCATATTGAACTCATAAGATTTTTTTTTAAATCTCCTCAGTATCCTCCTCAGCAGCATTCACATACATATTAGTTTACTAGCAGTTTTCAAAAACAATATCGTTTTCATATTCTGTCTTCAATCACCCAGTTTCTAGATTTAAGACACGTTAGAATGGTTGAAATTTTACAAAAATATTAGCCTCGGTTCTGCAGAGATAGCCTTAGGCTGCTGGGTATGGTCTGGGAAAAAGAATCCAAAGTGTGACACATTCCCTCTATCTTCTTTTCTCAAGTTACTCACTGATGTAATGGGATTTGCACATGATATATGGTAAGCCGTGCTTCAGGGGAACAGGTGAATTTGGATCTGCAACTCCGAAAACTTTCCCTTGATGGGGTTTTCCCTCACCTCATGTCCGGGTTTGTTGTAAGCTCATTGACAGAGTTGGGTGCTGTGATTGGACTTACCATGCAACTACCAGAATGGTGAGGGGTGACCGAGATGAACCTTAGCCTTTACTCACCTAGTAATTCGTATGTTTCTAACAATCTACAAAGTAAAAACGATTTTTTTCATCTACTTGCTTAGAAATGCCACGGGGAACTTTGTTGTATGTAAATATGGTTCAGCATTTTAATATAAATGAATTATATTTCCTCTTTCACATTCCTCGAGAAGCCAAATTTAAACTGTGAAGAAGATCAAAAGCCATTTAATATTTCTATGTGTGTTTTCATGTTTCTGAATATGCAAAGCTGGTGATAATGAAAAATGTTGAAGGCCGATGCCACAAAATTCACCTCTTCACACGTGGTTTTTGACTCTACGGCTGCCATTTTGCATCCAAATGGCATCCACAGCATGTGCACGCCATTCTGGTGCGCACTGCATCGGCTGGCTATTTTTGAAGGTGTTAGTGTGTGAGCATGGAGCATTTGCCAGAAGGATGCAGATTAAGCAGACCATAAAGTCAATCAGCATGTAACACTAATTTGCTGCCAGCAGTGTCATTCTGGAGTTCAACCCTCCAACAACATCTTCTTTTACTTTTGTTCAGCAGCACAAAGGACCTCTCTCCCCCCCCCACAACTACACCATCAACTCAAGATCATCAACTCCTTTCAGGTTAGTTCACAGAATCACAGAATCACACAGTGCAGAAGAGGCCCTGCGGTCCATCGATTCTGCACCGACACGTGAGAAACCATTGTTACCTGATTTCCACTGGTTCTTTCTGTAATTTTAGGAGCAGTTTGTAGTTTCTAGACTTCTTTAAGATTGTTAAAGTCTCCAGGGAATGGTGTAGAACATGCTGAAGGACTTGGTTCCCATTTTAAAGATTCTGCACAAACCATTTCCTCAAAGACCCGGGTGCAGCAGGATGCATTTTCCTTGGGCAGATAGAATAAGCAGAGGCAGTACAGAGGAGGACAAGTTGTTGGAAGAGGGAGGAAGAGGAAGCAGAGGCATTGGAAAAGGGCTTTCAGTTAGAGGCCATATCCACTCAAGGCGTTTGGGGGCAGGGCTGCAATTCATCAGCCTGGACCTTAGCGAGGAACAGTGTTTCAAACAGCTGTGCTTCACAAAGGACATTCTCCCTGAAATCAACCACTTTCTGCAGCCACAGCTAGAGTGGAGTAGGCAATATTTTCCCGCAGCAGCCAGTTTTGCTATTCACTATTGTATAAGGGAGGTCACTGAGTCTCTATTCCCAGAGAGCTGAGTACATTTCATTATCTTATGTCAGAGAGGAGCAAACAGAGGGAGCGTCTGGCTTCACAAGGATTGCTGGCTGCCTCATGGTCAAGGGTGACATTGCCTGCATGCAGGTCACTTTGGGGGTACCAAATGTCAACTCGAACATGTGCTGCAAGGAAAAGGATTCCACTCCCTCTATGTCCAACGGCTGTGCAACCATGCTCAGCAAACCATGCAGGGCAATGCTTGGTATCCTGGAAGCAATCATATGGGTGAGATTTTCCGGCCACCACTCCGGCGGGCATCATCATGGGCAGGACAGGAAAATTTGGAGAGCCGGTGTTGGGGCCAGAAAATCCCACCCAATGCCTTCATTCTGCAGCCGTCCACTATAGCATTTGGATTTGGTTTTCCACAATAAACCATAGGGTACCTATTGGATGACAAGTGTTTGTCTCATGACTCCAGTTGTCATGAAGCTATTAATGTACATAATATTTTGGAAAATATTTTTCTTTTAAAATAGAGGTCTAGTTCATGGATGTAGGTGTCACTGGCTAGGCCAGTATTTATTGCCCATCCCTAATTGCCCTTGTTCAGAGGACATTTAAGAGTCAACCGCATTGCTGTGGGTCTGGAGTCACATGTAGGCCAGACCAGGTAAGGAAAGCAGGTTTCCTTCCCTAAAGGGCATTAATGAACCAGGTAGGTTTTTACATCAATCAATGATGGTTTCACAGTCATCATTAGACTTTTAATTCCAGATTTCTAGAATTCAAATTTCAGCATCTGCTGTGGTGGGATTCAAACCCAGGTGACCAGAGGGTTACTCTAGCTTTCCTAGGTTACTAGTCCACTGACAATACTGCCACACCACCACATCCCCTGCATAACCGGGTGACATTTCATTATGTCTTGTGCTGAACTATTTTTATATGTTTTGCCATGTGTGCCCACATAATTTAGGCATTAGTTCCACACAAAAATTGACATAATTTCTTGCAGAATTTCCACGCTAGAGTGATCCAGGAAATTCTGGGTCATTAACTTGAGTGGCTGCAACAGATTTTCTACTGCAGGAAATCACATAAAGGAACCTCCTTTGCACAACTCAGACAATAAATGACTTCCTCTGATGTCCAAGAGCCCAAGTAAAGTACAAATAGTTTAATTTATCAGCAATTTGATTAGCCAGCATATGCGAGGACTCATACAGTGTTTTTTTTTACGGTGATACGTATATTATGAATTGTCTTTGAACACAATCGGTAAATAACATTTGCTTTAACATTCACAATGTAGTGAGAACTTCAGTTTTTATGGCTGGAATAAACTAGCTTAGTTTTCCTGAATCTTCTGGAGATTCTAACCCTGTAAACTGCTCATATGTCAGCGTGTGACCATTGGTTTCATGAATATTGCTGAAAAGAGAGACATGTTGTCGAATCTTCTTCTCATTTTGACTGCATATTATGAAGCTGAATTGCCAATGCGTGCTGTAATTTATTACAACTGACTGAGTGCAATCAACTTACTTTGTATTTTGTTTTTGTAAATGGCGACAAGAATTGAAAATAATTACATTCCTATAATTATACACGCACCTTAATCTTCTGCCCTTATCTATATGTCACCAACACATCCCTTAATGCCCTCAATTAATTTGTAAACATTTCAAGGCAACTTGGGATTTTAATGCACTTTAATACACTTTAATTACCTTCTCGTGCAGGTTAAACAATCTTGATTTCAATGCAATTATCTCAGGCACAACGGGCGGAATTTTCTGTCCCCACCAGCGGCGGGAATCACGGCAGGCGGGCGCACTAAATTTGGCATGATGGAAAAAGTCAGTTTCCTGCCAGCGGGAAATTAGTTTGGAATCCTGTTCTCCCGACTTTGATTGCGGGTTAAAGGTGGGACCTATGTCGGGAACCACATTTGCATTTCACCCGAATGCTCATTAAAAGGCCAACTCGCCGGAATTACGTTTCCCCTCCAAGTTTTCGGGCGGGTGGAGTTCAAGGTCAGCACAAGTGGCCGACAGAAGGGACACCTGAATAACTATAAGGCAACTGGATGTCACAGATGCTCACTTGTGTTCTCCTCTCTAGGGTGAAGCCCGCATTGCAGCAGGTTTGTTCCCGGCTCATGGGTCTCATTACATTCTGTGCCATTTGCCATTGGTTGCAGTCAAAGGCAGAGATGAAGGGAGGGAGGGAGGGAGGTGGGATGCCTCCAAGGGGCACGGCCAGTGGAGGGCAGCCAAATCATCCACACTCCAAACCTCCATCTTCCTGAGTCATGGCTAACAAGGGGTCATGCGGTTAGTCTTCTGTGCTGCTAAGGGAATGGTGTTTCTATAGAGTCTCAAGGATAGTGGAGACAAATGGAAAAGTGTCCTTGTGAGGCTTCTTGCACATGGCTCCCATCAGCCTGGTCAGACAGCAATGTCGCCATACGCATTCATATATGAACGGGAAAAACACCCATATCGGGTCCTCCAGGATAACCTTTACCTGGCAGCAGTGGGGTGGTGGGGGGGATATCATGTCTAAACATTGGCCAGGTGAAGGGCTTAGTTCTTGTCTGCTGGTTTTGAGATGGAGGGAAACCTGTAAAGGACGTGCTCATTTAATGTATCACTTTAATTCATTCACACATCCACTGAGGCATCGATGATGCAGACTGCAGGCAACTATGCCTTGGTAATGGCTCTTGTGCAGATGAGGAGAAGGAGGACCCATTGCCATTTGGCACAGGGCCAGGAGGAGCAAGTGTTTGAGCAGCAGAGGCAGCAAGGCATCTGTAGGTCAAGAGGCTGGCGAACATGGAATGCTGCACGAGTGAGCATTGGCCCCAACGTGGGGGTATCGCCGACGGTGCTCTTACCTACAGATGAATGAAAAGCAATGCAGGAGATGCCCCTCATATGTTCCGGGAAGTGGTTGCTCATATCTGTGAGCTTCTCCAGTAGGACCTGTGACCACAAAGACTCTGGAGAAGTAACGTGGAGCTCCTGGCCTGCAGTGACTGAATGTCTGTCCGGGTGCCCTTTAAATATGACACCAGGACATTCCACCCTATGAAGTAACAGTGGGATGGGTGACTTTCTGCCTGCCCACCATGAGATTCACCAAGTCCCTCAATGATGCATAATTAATGAGCTGTAAAGCAGAAGATCACCCGTGTTCACCCACCCCACCGCCCAAAAGGAATCACGCCGACTTTCCCGTCCACCACTGGACTTAGTCTACAGAATGGAAAATTCCGCCCTGCATTAATAATGCCGCAATCCCATCAAGACTGGATTAAAACTGTTGTGATAGAAACAATGGACCTAATTGCCTCCTGTGCTGTAAGATTCTGTCATTCTATGATGTAGGGATGAGAGTCGGGATCAGCCACTTGTGCCACTAACACCAAACACAAAGACAATTCAGGAGGCAGTTCTTCATTGGGCTGAAACATTGTGATTCTCACTGGCTGGCAATAGGCGATCTGAAGGTGCCATTTCACTAATCCACCTGGGGAGCAAAGGAAAACAAAAAGATCATGAGTGAGAACCATATAAAGCAGGAGAATGCTGTACTGTCTTGTCCTTGGATTATGTATTTATAGGGTACAAGCCACATTTCACTTGATAAATACCTTGCATGATGTAAACATCGAGCCATTCAGACCAGTAATGACCCAAATTTGGCCTGTGGTTTATCCTGAGTCAGCTGGTCATTGCAGGCACAGCAGCAAGGGCAAATATATTCTTAGCGCTTGTGACCATCATGCTGGGCTGCTGTTCCTAATCATAGTGCCATTTGCTGCCAAGTGGACATTGGACACTGAGTGACGATGAGATCGGGCACAGATGTGATAGTTTCTATAGTTAAAAATAACTACCTTGGCTCATATTTAGGGGAGGTGATGACGTAGTGGTATTGTCACTAAACTAATAATCCAGGAACCCAGCGTAATGCCCTGAGAATCCAGGTTGCAATCCCGCTGTGGCAGATGGTCAAACTTGACTTCAATAAAAATTAAAAGTCTAATGACATGAGTCGATTGTTGTAAAAACCCATCTGGTTCACCAATGCTCTTTAGGGAAGGAAATCTGTTGTCCTTACCTGGTCTGGCCTACATGTGACTCCTAATCCACAGCAATGCGGTCGACTCTGAACAAGGATGAATGAATAAGTAAAAACTTAAAGAAGGCCAATTTGAGACAAAGTACTGGAAAAGGGAACACTCTTCCGTTTTATTGCCAATGGTTGGCATCAAGCAGAACCAGTTGCTTCAAAAATGTCTCAACTCAACCTCATTACTGCACTAGTGTGCTAGTTATAGTTCTTACAATAGTCACACCCAAAGTCCTCTCCAGTGAAGTTGCCAATTTAGTATCATTCAGTGCTATAATTTAGCCTGCTTTTTGCTGTGGAATCACATTTAGATGCCTAAGGAAGATCTTCCTTGTTTGTCTTAATATACTCAGCATGATGCACAAGTTCCTTATGATGAAAATAATACCGAACTTTTCCGGAAAGCCTTCTTCTTTTTAGATGGTGAAAACTCAGTTCTGAATGTCCACTGTTCTAACAAGAATGGAAAGATTACGTTACTATGAAATCATCAGTTCTGTTGATAGTTAAGGTTGATCCTCCATCTGAATGGTACCGAATGAGTCTAAGATTTTTTTTTTAAATTCCATTGTCTCTCAAGCAATGGTGAGATTACATAATTATTTTGTAATTGTTGTTATTTGTGCTGCATCGGCTGGTACAATTTGAATTATTTTGGCAGAAAAAAGGCAAGCCTTGAAACAGACATACTATTCCTTTCAGAGAATTCATTTGTAAATGAATTGTAAACAACTGTAGAAATACACAGCTAGAATGGGTGCAGAGTCACCATCAAAAGGCTGCTAACATCTCGCTGAGGAAGCTAATTCTGAGGTTGTGGTGGGATGGGGGACTTGGGGGTGGGGAGTATGATGGTGTGAAGAAGGTAATTGAAGAAATAAATTACAAGTCCTTTTTTCCCTCTGTGGCATATTGCCTAGGAGAGATACCTGAGCCTGGCTCTCTACTGACGTCGTTCCATGGAAGATGTGCTAGCACATCACATGGTGAGGGAGACGCTCGTTTTACATTCTGCCCACAAGGAAGCAGAATTTGCTACTCAATGCCTCTCCGCAATGACATGGCTGAAATCAGAAAGTCACCTGATGAGGAAATCAGTCCTGCTGCTGTCCTATATATCACAGCTTGTCAAATGTCCCAGGCCCTGTTCTGAAGAAGAGTCATACGGACTCGAACCGTTAACTCTGTCTTTCTCTCCACAGAGGCTGTCAGACCTGCTGAGTTTTTCCAGCAATTTTTGTTTTTGTTTCAGATTTCCAGCATCTGCAGTATTATGCTTAAGTCGTAGTGCCAGGAACCACCCTAAGGATAAGACTATCCAAAAAACTAACCTGCAAAATTGTGGAAACAACAAAATTCAACATAATCCAATTACAAGGTCAAAGTCTCAGCTCAAAGATTTGAATATTCCACTTTCAGCAAATTCTGATTAATTTTGTTTTTGATGGTTACTGGGAATACAGTACCCCTCAGGGTAATACTGGGCCAGAGTGTACTGTAGCGTGGCATTTGAAATTAGTTAGACTTGTCCCTGCACTCTTCAGCTCCAAAGTTGCTGAAGGTATGAACAGAGCATTTGGGATCCGAGGGGACAGGGTATCTATCTCTTTAAATAATAAGATTTAAGGATTAAGCAATTAAAAAAAATGCACAGGAAGGACTAAGAGGAAGGATGAAAGAAAAGAGATGAATTCAATACCAAACCAGGGAAAGAAAGAAAGTGAAAGCAGCACTGGATTGAGAGATAGAGAAGCAGTACTTTTTCTCCTCAGGCCGGGATTTTCCACTCCCACCCACGGCAGGTGTCACGGCGGGCAGGAGCGGAAAATATTGTGAGAGCATAGAAATCCGTTTTACGTCAGTGGGAAAACAGGGTCCTATCATCAGCTCCGGGCTACAATGGCAGAGCAGGTTTCCCGACGTGCATTGTCGGTGAGGTGTGTAACTCACCTCCTGGCTCCCCCAGAGGGTCTCCCAGATCATCGTCGTCTGCTGCGCATTGCACAACCTGGCACTGGAAAGGGGAAAGGACTTGCCAGATGCTGACGTGGAGGAGCTGCACATCTCCACCGATGGGGAGGACATTGAAAGGGATGACGGCAAAGAGACTGTGGAAGCCAAAGCTGCAGGAAAAGGATAGCATGGGCCAGGCAAGGCAGGCATGCGAGTGAGGCCCTCTTAGCCACAAGATTCCAAGAGGAGGATGAGGAGTAGTAGTCTGCACCCTCTTGGTCAACTGTCCTCTCTCATGGACCCACATGAACACCAGCGTTGCTAACCCTCTCCTAGCAACCAAGCACTTCAATCTGAGAGTGAGCTCTCAATCACTCTGCCGACCATTGTCCTGGTTCTTTAAGGATGGTAAAGGCTCAATAACACATGTCCTTGTTGTAAGGAGGTCCAACCTGGATGAGGGCATTCCGGCATCACGCATCAAGAGGCACAGCCTCTCGTGATGTCTCTGCATCATTGCAGCCGCCAGGGAAACCTAGAGGAGGCAGGAGCTGCTCCACAGTCCTCAGCGTACTCATTGCTGTGTGCCTTCAGTCTGACAAAGTTCCTCAAGGAGATCCATCTGCCAAAACGGGACTACGCATTCTGTGTCACCTCGATGGTGTAACTGAGAGGTCATACTTGCGCCAAGGCAGGTGAGGATGCAACACAGGTCTTACTCTATTTTTACATCACCCAGGCCTTTGTGCTTCCCTTTTCCTCCATCACATTGACATCTGTCACACTCAGTTAGGGAGGCTGGCATGCATACATCCTGACCTTTCCATGGATTTGGAGCATCTGAGGTTCACCAAATTCACACAGTCAGTCTGCCCTCATGGCCAGCCCTGGCCCTTGTCAGCTGCAAAATGCAAAGATACCATGATCCATTCAAGGTAACACTTGGTTGGTAACAAAGAGCACTCAACAGATTCATTATCTTCTGGGTGGCATCCCATTGGTGCCCTCAAAAGTATCAAAAGCTACCATACGCACTTCCAGAGCATTGTCCAAGGCTCCACTGACCACAACGCATCACCTTTTTTATTTATTTTCAATGACCTCGGCGAGGGTGCAGGTGAGGGGTCGCTACTCAAAACGTAAGGCTCAACTCTGCATTGCGACATTGTGATGAGACCCTTGTGGTCACAATGCAGATAACTACAAGGCTAGAAAGGCAGAAGATTGGAGGTTTGAGTTCCAGCAAAATAAAGTGCCCTGAAGGGTCAGAGCTCTGGCACTTAAAGGTGGAGATGTGCTCTCTCTTCTTGCTGAGCTTAGCAATTGTGCACTGAGTTGGATATGCACAAGGTGGACAGGATCACACGCAATCTCTGAGTAAGGTCTCATGGACAGGAAATCCTGCCAGATGACAGTAAGTAAATGGAGTGTGAGGGTCGATGACCCTTCTCCATGCATTTACACATGTCTTGAGGGAAATGAGACCTTCACCTTACAATAATGCAGACGAGACAGGTGAACATCTTAGTCTCAATCTTAAACAGGCAAGAATGAAAAAGACATCAAGCAACACATCATGTGAAAGAGGTTCCCCACACAGACAGACTTGACATTAAAGACACGACATCCATGATGTTGGAAATGATATGAGAGTGTACGCACACTTTGGTGATGTGGAAGCTGACAACATTGACCCGAGGCACTTAGTTTCGACATTTGCAATAAGTGGGGGTAGGGACCATTGTGTCACACCTGATGGACAACAACATAGCTGATCATAAAGAGGCAACATACACAGAAGTTGTGAAATGGGTGGTATTCTATTTATATTAGTACAAAGTATACAACATGTGCCACAGTCCTAATACTTTGTAACTTTCCTATTCCTACCGTTACGTCTTACTGCATCCCTAACATCCACAGCAGAGGCAGAGGCAGACTGCTGACTGCTACATGCTGTTGTCTGTGATGAATTTGGCGGGCGTCCTCTGGAGGGCCGAGACTTGGATGGCCCCAGCCTGCTTTGGGTCTCCTGCTGTGGAGCAGGTGCACCCTCCTCAGCCCGTGGAACTAGAGGTTATGGGGTCACAGGAAGGGGGGATTGGGATCAGCTGGACACTCCCAGAGTCACCATGGTGGATGGATGGCCCCAGGGTGTCCAGATGCTGGCCCCCCCATCCCTATGGGCGCCTGAGGGCCCCGGGCTGACTACTTGAGGAGAAGCATAAGCTGGAGTGAGATCAAGTTGCCCCACCCTCTCTCACATTGGCACTGATGGATGCTACCAATGTCTACACCAAGCTCCTGCAGCAGAGAAGAACCTATGTCCTGGACCAGGATCTCCATGGCAACCACTATTCAATCAGTGTTGACCTCTGTGTATTGGCATGCCGGTGCTATAACACAGATGGACTCCTCCATTGCTCATTGCAATCTGCACAAAGCAGCTGATAACCCTTCCTGACATTCTTTTGACTGTCACTGAAACTCCACGAACTGTGTTAGGACTGAGTCCAGAGGCTTGTCATCAGACTTGGACTCAGCAGAGTCCTGGCCTCCAGCAATCCTCCAAGCACTGGCAATCTTGGATGTCCCTGCCTCCTTGCTGTGATCAGACAGTGCGATGTGCTCACCAGATTGTGACCCCACTGAAGTTTGTGTTTCTGCGCTGGTGGAGGTGTGAGTGAGCACTGTGATGGGTCTTCAATGGTGCTCTCCTCTTCTCCTACCTCCGAAGTGTCCTCATGACTGGAGATGAGGGCCTGGCTGAATGATGCCCTCAGACGCTTTTCAGGGGTGCCTATGAAAGAAAGTAGAGATTAAGGATGGCAAGCGACTGGAAGATAGCAGAATGGACGCATGGTATGATTGTCTGAGGGATGAGCTGGTGCAGGCTCCTCCCTTGGGTTGGCGCCGCCCATCTCACTGTCATCACATGCATGGTCCCTGTCCTCTCCGGCCAGCACGATGGCACACTCCTCATAGAGAATGAAAGCCTTAATTTCAGCCATTTCACCCCACAGTCTGGGATCTATCCCTCCTATTGTGTGTGAGCTTGTCCTGCAGGAAAACAAATGGAGGGATTGCGAGAAGGACATATGCCAAGACAGATGATAAGGATAAAAACAAAAAACTGCGGATGCTGGAAATCCAAAACAAAAAATAAAAAATACCTGGAAAAACTCAGCAGGTCTGGCAGCATCGGCGGAGAAGAGTATAGTTGACGTTTCGAGTTCTCATGACCCTTTAACAGAATTAAGTAAAAATAGGAGAGGGGTGAAATATAAGCTGGTTTAAGGGATGGGGGGGACGGGGGGGCAGAGAGAGAAGCGGGGTGTGGTTGTTGGGGTCCTCTTTGTTCTTTTGTCTGTGACATCTTTTGGTTATCTCCTCCTATCACTGCTTGCTTGTCCCAACAACCACCACCCCCCTTCTCTCCTCCTCCCCCCCCGCCCCTAAACCAGCTTATATTTCACCCCTCTCCTATTTTTACTTAGTTCTGTTGAAGAGTTATGAGGATTCGAAACGTCAACTGTACTCTTCTCCGCCAATGCTGCCAGACCTGCTAAGTTTTTCCTGGTATTTTTTATTTTTTGGATGCTCGCCTTGCTTGCGCGGTGAGTGGATGGGATGAGGACACGATGTCCATAAGACATGAGGCCAGATGGAGATGCGAAGGTGTGTGTGAGACAGTGAGTGGCGATATGCCTTCAGCTGGCAGTGTGTGAGATCCCTGTGGAGCGTCCTGGTGGGCTTGTGTATGTGTGAGTTGTGGGTGATGTGATGATTGACTTACCCTGCTAGAAGGGATGAGATCATTCGGAGGAAAGAACCACTGAGGTCACGGTGGGGCAGGTGAATCAGGCCCGTCTGCCCACGATCCGATGTGCTTCTGGGGTCTTTGCATCGTTAATGAGGCGAGGAGCAGACAATATGGCCCGCAAACCCGCCATTGCGCTCGACGTGAAAATCGCCGCTCATCCCGCCGGTCACCACACTTAGATCACGGATGGGAAAATCCCGCCCTTAGAGGATTTTAAGAGAAGGCTTGATGGAGGTGATAAAAATCATAAGGGGTTTGGACAGAGTAGTTATGGAGAAACTGTTCCCATTCATAGCAGGGCTGAGAACCAGAGGGCACTGATTTAAGGTGACTGGTAAAAGGACCAGAGGTGACCTGAGGAAAAACGTTTTACACAGTGGGTGATTAGGATCTGAAATGCACTTCCTGAGAGTGCAGAGGAGGCTGGTTCAATTGTGGCTTTCAAAAGGGTATTGGATAATTAAAGAGAAAATGTGTGGAGGGCTACGGGGAACAGGTGGGGGAGTGGGACTAAGTGACTTACAGTTGCAGAAAAGCAGACATGGACACAAAGGGCCGAATGGCCTCCTTCTGTGCTGTAGCCATTCTGTTATTCTATGATTCTAAAAAAGACTAAAAGGAAAAAGTAAGAATAAAGCATTAAATGTACATATATCGATTTTTATTTTTGATGCCTTGCCAAGCATATGGCATGGACAATATTGCCTTCAGTCCATGCAACCTGTCTTTCCAGATTATGAATAAGATGGCCACAGACCAGTTCTCTCAAAGCTTCCCATAAAGGGGCCTGGGGGAAAACATGAGCAGTCAGTGTAGCATTTCCTTCTGCTTAGCGCATGTAAAAAAAAACACAACATTTGCACATTTTTGTCTGTCCTTCAAAAGCACTTGCAAGTTACTTTTAAAGCAGTTGTTTACAATCACTTGTCATCAGCGGTTTTACACAATGCACTGGGCCAGTCAAATGCAGAGAAAGCAGATTACTGGAATACTTTGGAAGCAACTGGCAATCAAGTGGCTACTTCCGCACTGAATCAGTTGCAACATCGGACAAGGTTATTACATGGCAAAAATTGGTAAACGCACCCTCTGGCACAGTGCCTTGTTTGGTCTCTTCTCCATGCATAGTTTACTAAGGAAGATGCAGGCGACTTGACTGTGATTGGCATCCCAGTTCCACGGGGCGTCGAGAGGGAGCTGTCAGTTGCATTCACTGATCGTGACTGTTATGCGAGCCGGGGTCGCCGAGTTGGGAGATATCCCGGCTCGGCGAAACCGACATTTTAAAAAGGTCCACGTGCAGGGTGGAGTTCTCGGTCGGGCTGGGGTTGGGTGGGGGGGCAGTGGAGGCCGCAGGCTGAAACAGGGGTCAGGTCAGGCAAACCCGGAACGAATGCGCAGGCTTCCCGGTGCAGAGGCGGGCTGGGCACAAGTCCCCCGTCTCTGCCCCGGCACTGTGTTTAAATAAATAAAAGACAATAACAAAACAAGAAAGCATCCTTCCAGACCTTACCCCTTGCCCCTAACGCACTCCCTATGCCCCATCCATGCCAACCCATGCACCCCCCCCAACCCCTATGCCAACTTACTCCACCCACCCCCAATGGCCATGATATGGGGGCCATGGCTCCCCACCCGCTGCCAGGGCCCCAATACCATGGTCACCTGGGGTGGGTGGAGTGGGGGAGGGTCCCTTGTTTAAAGGGACTCAGTGCCCGATCGAGAGATCTGGCATCAGGAAGGGGGCAACCCGCTGAGAGCCACACCCTGTCCTTGCGGCCAACACATGACCCCCCTCAGCCCGCCACCCCTTACCCCCGGCCTGGGTCGTTCTTCGGTCTTGGGCCTCCGGTGGATGTATTTCCTGTAGCCGCCTATGCCTCCCCGGTGACCCTGCTGAGCAAAGTAGCCCTGACTGGCCGGCAGCTCTCGGCAGGTGGGATATCCCATCGCACCTCTGGGGTCCTGATCCCGTGGAAGGCCCACCAAAGGTGGCCTTAGGTACCTGATTTACTTGTGACTCTGCAAGCCTTCCCCAGCGGAGGCAACATGGGTCTCTCACCGGCTCTCCAGCCAGCAAGCGAGACCCTCGTCACCTCCATAAAATTCCCCCACCCCATCTGCATTTCTCGCATGCTGATTGTAAAAATCTGGCGGGCTTACGGTAGGGCCTGAGCACTTGACTAAAACAATGATTGTTCAGAGACAAATTTCCTGATTCAGAGCCTGCAGCAGTTTAGCTCCAACAGTTAACGATCAGGTGCCTTTCAAGGAGGCTGTGTGTTTTTCAGAAGCTAATTGTGTGATCAGTCACACACCTTAGGACGCTGTTTGCAAGAGGACAAATAATGCCAGCGATGGAGTGTACGTGTGGCTGCGAATTAACCGAGCTCTTTGTCCCATAATCATTAAGCAATTGAAGATAGATTGTAAACTGTGGCCTACAGCCGGCATCGTTGTCACAAGGGTTAAGACACCTTTGTTGCTTTGGAGCTCAAAACTAATCGGGGGTAACACCTTCGAGGGGAACATTCCAACTTCCAATGAAAAGCACCCTTATAATCCAGGGACTTTCAGCTGGGAAAAGACTATATTCAGAAAGTCCGGTCTCTTTAAGAACCCGTGATGAGAAACTGGAAGAAAAGGAATTTGTTTTTAATATAAAGCAGCTGAGCCGATTTGCAGGTTTAACTATTGCAGCGAAATATGAAAGAAAAACTTTGCATTTGCGTGGCGCCTCTCACGAGCACTGGACGTCTCAAAGGGCTTTACAGCCAATGGAGTGCTTTTTAGAGTGTGTCCGTTGGTGCAATATGGGAAACACTTCGGGCCGTAGCTTCCTGGAGGGGCAATCACCGTTGGATCGCCACTCCGCGCCCAAATACTTACAATAACTTTCTTCCATGCCTGTCTGGTTGGACCTTCCAGGCGAGATTCAGGCAGCGCAGCTGGTCTCAAGGCCCAGCGTCACAGTTCAGCAGAGTCAAATTGAAGAAGGACCACCCCCACTTTTTACAGAAGGGTGGGGGGGGGGGGGGGGTCACGGGGTCAGGCCCTGGAGGGGTTGGGGAGGGTCAGACCTCAGGGGGTGTGGGCGGAGTGGTGGTCGGACCTCAGTTGGGGGGGGGGGTGAGGGGGTGATCAAATCTCGGGTGAGGGGGTGTCTGACCTCAGAGGGGGGTCGGACCTCGGGCTGATTGGAGGGGTCGGGGATCGAGGGTCAGGGGGCGGGGGGGTCGGATGTCGAGCAGAGTCAGGTCAAGTCAGGTGGGGTCGGCAGGTAGTCCCGTTTGAACCTCAGAGGGGGTTGGGAGGGTCAATGGGGGGGCAGGGAGGGTCGGGCGGAGGTCGAGGGGAGTCGGGTCAGGTCAGGTGGGGTCAGCGCAAAGTCCTGTGCTGGTGGGGGAAGCCCATGGAGGGCCAGCGGTGTGGGGAATAATTTGTAGGGGGTGGGGGGGATGGTTAGTCAGGGGGTCAGGGGGTGGGGTGGGGAGCTCTCTGGGGGTGTTGTGGGAATCCCGTGGGGGTGTCGGTCTGGGTCTTCACAATAGTTACCCAGAAGTTAGGTGAGTTTGAATTCTTCTAACTTTTTCTGGGTAACTATTTGTGTAAAACAGCCAGAGCCATCCGACATTTGCAATTGAAATCGCATTTTCTGCTGGGTTCCCAGAGCAGTGCTATTGCCCAGAGGGGTTTTGCACTTCTGGGCAATTGCCATGCAAACCTTTCGCTGTGAAGTTCCGAGAGGGAACTCCAATCCTCCAATCCGACGTTAGGGAGCTTGGAAGTTATGGCCCATAATACCTTCTGAATACTATTTTATTTGTAAATAAATGGGGACAGCATCTGAGCCTGTATGACGTAATACACCTGTGTAATTGCTATATTCTTGCTACTGTGACACATACAAGACAGAGACTCAAGACGATGATTTCACCTCACCAAAGACTCTCCCCATGGCAAGCTTGGTCTGGCAGGAAGGTGGCAGGTGAGGACCTTACACCTTTCCGCCTCTGGCCTGATTAAGTCATCGACAGGAAGGTCCGTGGATGGCTTTCCCACCCCGCTGCCAGTTGAGGACCTGTGGTCCTCAATGCCCACTTAAGGGCCTTATTCCACCACCGCGGGTACTCAGCAGCAAACAAGGGACATGCAATGCAAGAATCCCAAAAAAGTAAAGCCTGTCGGGATTGCTTGTGGGCTCCAGGAGTGGGAGGGGAGGGGTTGGGGTCCAAAGGCACTCAGTGCCTGATCAAGAGACCCATCATCAGGGATGGGAGGGCCTGCTGAGAGCCACCCCTTTCCATCGCTGCTGACAGCTCAACCCCACCCACCCCGCCCCCACCCAGCCATCACTCACCTGTGCCTGAGTCCATCAGTGAATCTGGCCCTAAGGCGCTGCTGAGCGAAGAAGAGCTGCCGGCCCCTGATTGGCTGGCAGCTCTCAGCTGGTGGGACTATCTTCCCCCCAGAGTCCTAGATCCTGGGGAAGGCCAGCAATAGTGGCATGGGATCTCAAACGTCCACCCAAGAGGGCCTAGATTTACCATCTCATCTGAAAGTCGGTACCCTCCCTCACCGTGCAGAAACATCCCTGTACTGCACTGGAATGTCAGAGTGATTTTTTTGTGCTCAAGTCCTGGAGGGGGACTTGAACCAGAAGCTTCCGGTCCAGAGGCAAGACCGTTACCAAATGAGCAGAGCTGAGTGTGCTTCGGGACACCCTGTGGCTATGAAAGGCACTTTATAAATGCAAGTCTTTCTTTCTTTCCTTTCTCACTGGACATCTTGACCAAAGAAACCAGCAAAATGATTGAAGTGGAGAATAGAAAAATTATCTTCAACAAGTGGATTGAGGCACATGGGCAGGGAGATTAAATCCTGCAGCTGATCACCTAACCTGAGAGTATTCAATGTGAGCACAGTGATAGAACTGTTAAAAGTATTCCACTCCCAACCTGAACAGCTTTCACCTGGAATACAAATTTCACCCCAATTGTTTTTCTATTAAAAGGAGTTTTTGTGAAAGGTCGAATTGTAACACTGGAAGATTAGATAGGTCATGTTTCCTATTTGTTCGTGTTCGGCTATTCTTCAATTAGCAGCCTACACAACTGACAGATTCAATGCAAAGGAGGCACAAAAGGAGGTCCCATTTGAGCTGCTAAACCAGCAAGCCATCACCCACCACCGCCCCCCCCCCCTCCCACCACTCTATACATAATCTTTCAGTGCACATCAGCTGCACACTCCCTCCAGCCCTCTACAACACAAAGCCATTTCTCAACCAAAGCTAGAGAGACAGATGTGATTGGTTCACTATCACATCTGTTACTGCGCCTGACCCTAAAAAAATACAATTAGGCCAATATAAACAATAGGAAACACACTACCTGAAAACGTATCAACAAAAATAAAATTCCAACTCTATACTTACTTGCTAGATGCCCTGATAAGTGAAAGATGAAAAGCTACGCCGACATGTCTCTATTTTTTTTACTGCAAAACTACATCGTTATTTTTGAAAAAACTGAGAGGAAAATAAGCCTTCGCCTCTGGTTGGGGGTCCGTCTATACAACCCAAGGCAGAGTTTTCCATGCCTGTTGGTGTCGGGCATCATGGCGGATGTGGGCGGACAATATGGCTAGACGGCCAAAAACTGGTTTCATGCCGTCGTGAAACTAGCTTGCAATCGTCTGCTCCACCCGTCAATGACGGGCCGCGTTTCCCACCACCGCGCGTCGGGAGCTTCATTTTCATACATCTGCTTATCATTATAAGCCCAGCCCGCTGGAATCGGACCTCTGAAGAAGAGTCATGCAGACTCGAAACGTTAACTCTGTCTTTCTCTATGCAGATGCTGTCAGACCTGCTGAACTTTTCCAGCATTTTTTGTGTTTGTGTGAGCACTTTAACGGACTGCAGGACAATTGGACAGCTGAGCACATTGTTCAATCTCCTTGTGAAAGTTCGCCTTGGAGCAGTCACTGGTGGAGGTGCTCACAGCCCCTCATATTGTCTTCATTCAGTTTTGGACCAGTCTCCCCCATGGTTCAAGCTAACAGTGCAGCCTTGCAGCGCGGGTTAGGAGAATGCCTGCATCTGAGCTGAGGGCACAGCATGCAGTCCAATGGGAAAAGCTGCTGCCAATTGGTCAGGTGGAGTGGGGTGAAGTAATTGGGATTTCGGGCAGCCATGCAGTGCACTAAACTCTGGCCATCCAAGTGGTGGCCAGCCTTCTCTAGGATGCATTAAAGGGCCTTCAGACTCAACCAAGAAAGGTTCTTAGTACACCCAAGCTAACCCATGCGTCTCTCTCTCTCTATGGAGCCTGGTGACCTAGCTGTATGCCTCATGGCTTACAGAGAGCAGAGATGAAGGGGAAAAGAGCAACAGAGGTGCCTGGCTGGGAGGAGGGAGGAACAGGACCTTCAGGAAGAAGGGGCGACTGGGGCTCCTGCGCATGCTACTGAAGAGCCACAGCGAGCCATCACTGGTTGGTGCATAGCTAGAACCAGGGTCTATAGATGGTGATTGTTATTCCTACAGATGACTGAGAACCAATGCTGCTGAAGATTGTGCATGTCCAGGGAACTGGTCAGTCACATCTGCCACCTGCTGCAGGATTTGGTGTCACGGGGACATAGAGGGCATCCACTGCCAGTGGCTGTGAAAGTGACCACGGCGCTCAATCTTTACACCAGTGGCTCTTCAGGGTTCCACAAGTGACCTGTATGGGATATCGCAAGCCTCCACACACAAATGCATTCATGAGATCACGGACGCCATATTCACCAGGAAGTAAGAGCGCTGGGATTTGTCCAGATCTCAGGTTTCCAACAGGCGCAGGGTGCCAACGACTGCATTCAAGTGGTGCTCAGATCTCCATGGCAACAAGCAGTCAACTATGTCAACCGCAAGGGCTTCCACTCATTGAATGTTCAGCTCAAACACATCCCGGAGACCTTTGCACAGTTCCGAGGCAGTGTCCACAACTCCTACATTCTCAGTCGGTCTCAGATTCCTGATGTCTTCCAGGGTCCAGAGAGGCTGCAGGTTGGCTCCATGGGGACAGGGGCCAGAGGACATGGCTGATGACACCCGTGCAACAGCCTCAGTCTGCACCAGAGAGAAGGCTCATGCTGCAAGTCACACCTTGGTGGAGCAAACCATCAGGATGTTGAAAATGAGGCTCCAGTGCCTGAACCGGTCTGGTGGGGCATGGTAATACAGTCCACAGAGGGTGTCACACATTGTTGCTGCTGTGGCCTTCACAACCTGGCACTGCAACAGGGTGAGGAGCTTGTTGAGGAGGAGATGGAGGCACGTTGTTGAGCATGTCGCCTCCAATGAGGAGGACCTCAACGAGGATGAGGGTGAGGAGGACCTCGAGGACGATAATAACAGTGATGAGGCAATCACGCTGGTCAGACGAGGCAGGTGCACTCAGGAGGCCCACATAGCTGCTAGATCTGTGGAGGATGATGATGACATGCAGTGGGGACACTCCATAGATCCTCACACAGCCTCTGAGAATGTCTGACTCCTATCTGGCTGATGGCAGATTGCTTGTGCTCTGTGAACAGGGTCATATCATGAAGATGCATTGGGGAAACTCTATCTTCTCCTGATCCTATGGCATCCTTTGTGAGCTGAACCTTCAGGACCACACTATCACTGGATACAGATGCTGATGAGATGGGGGGAAGCCACATCTCAAAGGTCCTGAGAGCACAGAGAGAGAATGATGGAACTCTGTGCCACCGGCCCAGGACATTCTGGCAGCAATGATAAGCCCCATCGAGGTGCAGGCATGACTGATGTGTCCAGTGACAGTGAAGTCTCACCATTAGTGTGCTGGGAAGGTTGCACAAAGCACAGGGAAGAGGCTCTGGACTGAGACACCTGCCTTTATCTTGTGCAGGGACCAAGGTTTCACATCTGAGTGACACAAACACTGCTCATCAGAACAAGGAGCCATAGGCAGGGAGACATTCTTGGGAGTTTATTAACAAAGTGAACATTATGTACAAGTGATTAACACCCGTGTCCAGGCTGTGCAGCTACATCTTCTTAACCTTCTTAACTCTGCCGCTACGTCTTGGTGCTCCCCCAACATCCACAGCAGAGGTGGATGTGCCTGCTGACTGCTATGTCCTATCTGTGATGACCTTGACAGGCGTCCTCTGGATGGTCAAGACCTGGAAGGCTCTGGCCTGCTTTTGGGGTCCCACTGTGTGACAGTGGCACCCTTCTATGACGGGTCTTCAATGACGGTCGATAGAGCTGGAGCTGCTTGGTCACAGGAAGAGGGGATTCGGATGAGCCGAACACAACTGGAGTCAGCTGAGTGGATGGCCCGGGCTGTGCCCGGGGGCATAGAGTTCCATCATTCTCTCTGTGTGCTCCCCACACCTATGAGGTGCGGCTGGCTCCCCCACCTCATCAGCATCTGTGTCTGGTGACAGTGTAGCCCTGAGGGTTCAGCTCACAATGGATGCCATAAGATCAGGAGAAGATAGAGTTTCCCTGCTGCATCTTCATGATATGACACTGTTCACAGAGCTCAAGCGATTTGCCATCAGCCAGACAGGTGTCAGACATTCTCAGAGGCTGTGTGAGGATCTATGGAGTGTCCCCACTGCATGTAATCATCATCCTCTTGGAATATAGGGACAATGGGCAACCGCTGCAGCTCCGTGACAGGAGCCTTATCACAGAGGATATGTGCGCTGCCATCAGCCGGACAGGAGTCAAACGTTCACAGATGCAATGTGAGGATCTATGATGTCCCCTCACTGCATGTCATCATCGTCCTCCACAAATCTAGCAGCTATGAGGGCGTGAGGGCCTCCTGAGTGCACCCGCCTCGTCCGACCAGCGTGATTGCCTCATCACTGTTATCATCGTCTTCGAGGTCCTCCTCACCCTCATCCTCATCGACGTCCTCCTCTTCATTGGAGGCAACATGCTCAACAACGTGCCTCCATCTCCTCCTCAACAAGCTCCTCATCTGTTACAGTGCCAGGTTGTGAAGGCCACAGCAGCAACAACAATGTGTGACACCCTCTGTGGACTGTATTACCATGCCCCACCAGACTGGTTCAGGCACTGGAGCCTCATTTTCAACATCCTGATGGTCTGCTCCACCAAGGTGTGACTTGCAGCATGAGCCTTCTCTCTGATGCAGACTGAGGCTGCTGCACGGGTGTCATCAGCCATGTCCTCTGGCCCTTGTCCCCGAGGAGACAACCTGCAGCCTCTCTGGACCCTGGAAGACATCAGGAATCTGAGGCCGACTGAGAATGTAGGAGTCATGGACACTGCCTTGGAACTTTGCAAAGGCACCTGCTGATCCTCTTCCCTATGGGTGCTCGAGGGCTCCTGGCTGACTCCTTGAGGAGAAGGGGTAGCTGGAGTGAGATCGAGCTGCCCTGCACCCCTCTCACGTTGACACTGTTGGAGGCCAACTATGGCGTCAGTGATGGAGTTCAGCCCACATAGCAGTGCAGGAGTGATGTCCTGGACCAAGGTCTCCACGGCCGCCATCTTATCAATGTTGACCTCAATGCGTTGGCATGCCGGTGCTGTCAACTCAGACTGGAGGTGGACGGACTCCTCCATTGTGCCCTGAAATCTGAGGGGTGCAGCGGACATCTCTCCCTGATGTTCCCGAGCTTGCCTTTGCAGCTCCAGCAACTGAGGTATGACCGAGCCCAGAGGCTGGTTATCCGTTTTGGACTCAGCAGATTTCTGGTGTCGAGCCATCCTCCGAGTGCAGGAAACCAGGGAAGTCCCTGCTGCTGCCTGCTGTGGATCAACCAGATTGTGACTCTGACGCTACTCTAGAGCTTGGTCCCTCGGAGGTGTGTGTCTCTGCGCTGATGGAGGCTGTGGGTGAGCACTGTGACGGGTCTTCAATGATGGTTTCAGAAGATTCCTTTTCTGGTGTGCCTTTGGGGCTTGAGTCAAGGACCTGGGTCATGGTGTTTCTTGGCTGCTTCCCGGGTGTGCCTGCGAAAGCAAGGAGACATAATGCATGGAAGTGGCCTGTGAAAGAGGACCTGTCACTCACAGCATGGTTGTCTGATGGATGTTGCACTGCTGGATCCTCACCTTGTAGAGCAGCGTCGACCTCACTGTCAGCACAGGAATGGTCCCGGTCATCACCGGCCAGCTGGATGGCTCCATTTTCAAAGTCTATGAGGACCTTAATTTCAGGCATTCCTCCACCATTCTGTGACCTCTCCCTTTTGTTGTGCGCCAGCTTGCCCTGCATGAATAGAGATGGAGTGAGTGTGAGCAGGATGCCTGCCAGGCCAGGTGAGAAGTATACCTGGCCTGTGTGGGTGTCGAGTGGTCCCATGGATGGAGTGAGGACAATGACGGTGAGTGTGAGAGAGTGGATGGTGATGTCCCTTGAACTGGCAGTGAGTGAGATGCCTGTAGATGTGTGATGGGTTTGTGAGTGTGTGAGTTGAGAATGATGAGGAGAGTGACTTACGCTGGCTGAACGGAGGAGATATTCATCCTCTTTCGGTACTGGGTGGCTGTCCTCTTTTGCAGGACGGTTGCACTGACCACCACTGCCACCGCCTCCCTTGCTGGGTTTGTCACCTTGCTTGCTGGCCTTCAGCCAGAGCGGGGTTAGAGGACATTGCGGTTGGCCTCCACTGGCTCCAGTAGGCACTCGAAGGAGGAGTCGGTAAGTTTGAGGGCAGCACATTTCCTCCACCACATTTTCTCAGCCATGACTTTGCAGCAGTTTCCGATCCCCTGATGAGTGCTATGGCGCCCGGTTTAGTGAAGGTCTGCTGTGATGGCAGGGTGGGCAAATCAGAGGACCTTTCCCGGGAATGCACGACTAATGAGGCTGGGTTGGGATGATACGGCGTGAAAAGCCACCATTGCGGCCGGAGGGGTAAACATCCTTTTTCCTCACCTGCCTACCGCACTTAGTGCAAATCTGGGACGATTTAATCATTTCAGGGAAGTTGAGGCATTGTGGAATTATTGCTCCAATGTTGACAAATTGCCCGTCCAGTTGAGCTCAGGAGTGTTAACCGTTACTTTAGTTTGAGCCTCTTGCTACCAGGTTCTGTAGTTGGTTAGCAAAGAACAGGGTGAAATGCAAAATGATCTCTCCACCCCGATTCCGCTTATTTAAATGCCAGCCAATTGCCCGGTTATCGGGTTGTGGTGAGGTGGGGGGGTGGTGGGGGGGAGTGGGGGGGTGCGGGGGGAGGGGGGCGGTGGGGGGGGGTGGTGGTTGGGGTGGGGGGTTGCGTGGCAGTGGGCGGTGGGGGGGAGGGTGGGGAGGTGTGTAAAGAGGTAGCAAAGTACTTTCACAGAAGGAAGAAACGAAAATTCTCTCCGTCTTTTGCATGGAGGGGGAAAGAAAGAAAGCGGAAGGTGCTCCCTGCTACCCTTGCATACATCCTAGTGATTAGAGAAAGGAGGAAAGAGAAGGGAGAAAGGGAGGAAGCAGATTAATGAATAAAATGGGTGTTCGAGGGATTACTAAATTGATTTTTCATTAGAGTTTGCGGTGGTGACATTTTGCAGACATCCTAGTGCCATGCATTCTGGCCCACACCACAGTGATAATTGCTCTGGTCATTATCCTTTCCAATAATACCTCTTTCTCTCCCCACATGGTAATGTATAATTAGAGAATCTTGAAACTATACAACACATCACTGCCAAATGCCACTTCCTAAAGAGGGTGTAATTTGTGCTGTCAATGTTGTGGTTAATTACACATCAATTTCACTTTGGCATTTTATTACTGCACTGTGGAATAGGGACACTTCCTGTGGCAGACTTAGTAACCAAGGCAGAATTTATTGCTATTTTAAAAGAGAGGTTCTATTTTAGTGTAATGCTAAAAAAACGAGATTGTTTGTTAGGTAATTTGGATCTTCACAGCCAACAACACTGCACACTTCAATGAATGTTAAATTCCACATTGCTCATCACTTCCCCAAGACTTCTGCACTCGACATAATTTCTTCAATAAATTCAACGAACCTAGTCGCAGAACTGGACTATTATTGTACTGAACAGAAGTTACAAGATAGAAGCAGGCCATTTGGTTCAACCAGTGCATGCCAGTTTTTAACCTCCACACGAGGATTTAGTCCTAATTACATTCATCCACTGTATTCGCCTAATCCCTTCATCTGTCGGTCAAATATAAGTTTGAATGTTGACAGATTGGTGAGTTTCCTTGGGGGCTTCTGCTGCACCAGCCTAACATTGGTGGTAGTTCAGCAGAAATCGCACGCATGCACATAAATTGGGTTTCTGCCCAGGTTGCACAAGTGTAGCAAGGGGAGCTCTGCCTCAGCAAGTGAACGCCACAGCCTCACAACACAGTGTGAAGAACTGTCCATTGCTCTCTGTATGCTTTGTATCTCACGGTCCATCGCAATAGTCTGCTTCTATCTGCCCCATCCTTTAAACGCTAATACAATATTGCCTCAGAATCTGCATTGTCCTACTGGGAAGAAGCACAACTGTGTCAGCCTAATATAAGGCTTTAAACTTTAAAAATTCTATGCGTATTGAAACACATTGCCCTAGGAATTTACTCTGGTCAGTTCTACCACAACATGTAGAATCAATAGAGACCAAACTAAAACATATATTTATTCTACTCATAAAAAGAAAGTGTTTTTTCCACCTGCATCATTTTTTTTAAACAGACAAGTTGATCTGGGGTCATCTCTGAATGTCAACAGATGGCATGAATCTGTTCACCTAAAGCTACACAAAACACACAAGGTCCAACCTTAATTGAATTTCTCTTATCACTCTGTCAACACATTTTTAACATTCTGTTGCGCACTTCTTCCACTACACACCACCACCACCACCCCCCCACTTCCCTTCGCCTCCCCCACCCCTCCCACCCCCAAAAACACCAGGCCCTCAACATTTCAAAATAAAGCAGCAGAAAACTGTTTATCAAGCTCCATTGATTACTGCGCAGGAAGATTTGTCCAGGTGCCAAACCAGGTTTTAGCAAAAATGAATGCTGCCTCAGGGTGAAGAACTCTATCTATTTTTTTTTTAAAATACCGCAGCATCAGGACAAATGCAGTGTGGTTTACACTGCCACGTTTGTTTGAATAGGTCATAACTGTGGCGCTCAAAAATTGTATCAGCACCGTGTAATTTTATAGTAAACCTCAAGGTGAAGCACATTCCAGGAGGTTACGTGACTATTATTGGGTGGGAATGCCAGGAAGTCACAATGCTTTGCTGCATCATGAATGGGACAGACTCGAATGACCAGGTAGATTGTTTCCCGTCCGTCATTTTGTATATTTGCATCTTGCTTTCCTCTGAGAGAAGGCAAGGAAGCCCCGAGGAAGCGGCAAAGTGAGGGGAAAGTGTGCTCAGAGGGATAGGGTCATCAAGTGGGTCTAAAGGAGGGAAGCAGGATACCAAAGTAATTTAAGAAAGTGGGGGGTGGGGGTGGGAGTCACAATCCAAACAAACCTTTTATACATTTAGTGTAAGGGTGAAAGGCCAGACTGAGGGTTTCAGAACTTGCTTAGACAAGGGAGCGGCAAGTGAAAGTGTATTCCGAGCATTCGGATTGATCTGGGCTGTAATATAACCTGCCTGTGGGATGGTTGGCAGGGGTGGTGTGCGGTGGAGCTACTGTGAAAATCTGCAACACTTGGAGCCAAATGGAGGTAAAACTAGTAGAAGGAGAAAGATGTGTGGAATTACAAAGTTCTGAACCAGACCAGAAGCCTTGTTAAATTAATTAAATATTTTAAAAACCCTATCTTTGATATCTTTATACACATGGAATGAAGGAATGATCAGAAATGAAGGAACCAAAGAACAACATCAATGGAGGAAGGGATACGGGCAGTGAAATATGTCCAGGCTAGATTGTTCAGGGACAGACCATGAAGGGATCTGAAGGTGAGAATCCTGACATCAATTTGCAGATCACAACAAATTAGTGTAGCTTGGCAAGGACGGTTGGTTAGTCATGTAGGACATTGCACAATAGGATTTTGAATTATCCTATCTCAGTTGAGGAGAGTTGTCTGGCAAAGTGGAGGATTACAGAAATCTATTTGAGAAGTAATGAAAATATTGATTGAGTTGGAGAGGGGCCGAGGTACAGATTGGCAATGGTCTCAAGATGGGAAAATACAGTCCTGGTGACTAACCAGATGTGAAATTAAAATAGAATAGAGTTGCAGAACACCAAATCTGCACAACATCTGGTTCAGCCTGTGTGGGATTAGAGTTGAAATCTGGGAACAGAAAAGGATGACTTTGATCTTCTGAATGTTGAGCTCAAGGTAACTTGAGTACAACATGTCAGTCAAGTAGTCAATCAGTAATCGGGGTTAACCTTGGTTCAGTTGGTAGTATACTCACTTCTGAGTCAGGATAAAGAGCCACTTTCGTGAATTCAGCACATATAATCCAGTTTGGCACTTCAGTGCCGTACTGAGGGAGTGCTGCACTGTCAGACGTGCCATCTTTCATGGGATACATTAAAAAGAGATCCTGTCTACTGTACCCAGAGACTTCAGTTTAATGTTTCATCCAAACGACAGTACCATCAATGGTTTGTTACTTTCAATATTTGTAATCTTACTTGCAATCTTGCAGCTTTTATCTTAGAGACTGAAGTATCTGAAATGCCTTGGGTTTATCTAGCGTGCAAAGCAGTTTAATAAAGCAGAAATATAAAATTGATCATTTCTGCATTAAAAGAATAAACAGATTTGCAGATAAGTTTTTAAAAAATGAAAAGCTTTATTCCTATCTTTCTTTTTCAAAAGTAAGAAAAGGAAAGGAAAAATACAATGATGTTGGTGGCAGCTACCATTGACCAGAAACTTAACTGCATCAGCCGTGTAAAAACCACAGCTACAAGAACAGGTCAGAGGCTGGGAATTCTACAGCCAGTAACTCACCTCCTGACTCTCCAAAGCTTGTCCATCATCAACAAGGCTCAAGTCAAAAGTGTGATGGGATATTCTCTACTTGCCAGGCTGAGTGAGCTCCAACAACACTCAAGAAGCTCGATACCATCCAGGACAAAGCATCCTGCCCAGATTGGCACCCTATTCATCACTTTAAGCAGTCAGTCTCTCCACCACAGGTACACCATAACATGTACCTTCTACAAGATGCACTGCAGCAACTCACCAAGGCTCCTTCAACAATATCTTCCAAATCCATGACCTCTAGCGCCTGGAAGGACAAGGGCAGCAGATATATGGGAACACCATTACCTGCAAATTCCTCTCTAATTCATGCACCATCCTGACTTGGAACTATATCACTGTTCATTCACTATTGCTGGGTCAAAATCCTAGAATTCACTTCCTAACGGCACTATGGATGTATTTACACCAGATGGACTCAGCAGTTCAAGAAGGCAGCTGGTCACCACATTCTCAAGTGCAATTAGAGATGGGCAACAAATGCTGGCTTTGCCAGCGATGCTCATACTTTTTGAACGAATTTTTTTAAAATGTTGGTTGAGCGGAAAACTTTGGCCAGGCCACTGGGGAGAACTCCCTTGTGAAAATGTGTCATGGCATCTTTTACATCCACCTAAGAGGGGTAGGTGTCTCAAGTGAAAGACACCACCTCTGACAGTGCAGCATTCCAGCAGTACTACACTGGACTGTCAGGCTAGATTTTATGGAATGAGATCTGAACACAGGGCCTTCTGATTCAGAGGCAAGAGTGTTAGCCATTGAGCCATGGCTGACACCTAGTCATTCAATCTCTCCAGGGTAAAAGTCACTCCACTCAAACTGTCCCAATTTCTTTCCCCCACAAGCATGTACTACCATCAATAAATTACCAGCACTAGGAAGGATGTGTCATTACTGAACTTCATTTATGATAACAACTTGGTAAAGTTTGGTTCATTCTTTCTTCTCACAAAACTTTGTTCTCTCCTCCTGCTGGAGCACACAATGATGGGCATAACAGCAACAACTTATATTTTTATAACACCTTTAACATAAATGAAACATCTCTAGACACTTCATAGGAGCATTAAAAACAAAGTATGACATCGAGCCACATAAAGAGATATTAGATCAGGCAACCAGAAGCTTGGTCAAAGAGGTAGGTTTTAAGGGGTGTCTTAAAGGAGGAAAGTGAGGTAGAGAGGCACGAAGAGAGTATTCTGGAGCTTGGAGCCAATGCAGCTGAAGGCACGGCTACCAATGGTGAAACAATTATAATTGGGAATGGTCGGGAGGCCAGAATTAACACAGATATCTTGGAGGGTTGTGGGGCTGGAGGAGATTAGAGATGGGGAGGGGTAAGACCATGAAAGGGTTTGAAAACAAGGATGAGAATTTTAAAATAAAGATATTGCTTGACCAGGAACCAATGTAAATCAGCGAACACAACAGTGATAGGGGAACGGATACTTGCTGAGGGTTATGACATGGGCAGCTGAGTTTTGGGTGACCTCAAGTTTATGGGGAGTAGGGGCTGAATTTTCACCTCGGCATGCAGGCACGTGCCAGACACGCATGTGTGTGAAATAGCGCACGATGACATCGGGTGAGCGTCCCAACGTCATCGCGCACTCGCGCGATATTTCGGTCGGCAGGGGCACATGGGGGTCAGCAGTGCGCCCGCCAACAATTAAGAGGGCTGTTAAGCCCATTAATTGATCAATTAAATAGAACTTCTCCCTGCCCGTCCAACCTTACGGTTGGCAGGCGGATGCATAGGCCAAGCAGCCTTTCGGTTTTTGAGGAAACCTCATCCATAGGCGGGATGACGCTTCTGATGTTAATTAAAAATAAAGTAAAAGTTTTCCTAACTTATTTGCAACATGTCCCTGCTCATGTGACAGTCACACGAGGGGACATGTTTTCCTTAATTTTCAAACCTTTATTTTTAATGTTATACATCTTCAGCTGCCTGAGGCAGCTCTGTGCATTCACGGACCTTTCACTGAGCACACCCACGCACATGCACTGACTTCCACACTCAGCCTCCTCCCCCCCCTCCCCCCCACCAACCTGGCGACACTGAGCGTTGCGGTGTGCAATTCACACTGGCTGGCCGTTAATTGGCCAGCTGGCGTGAAATTGTGGTCAGGGCCCCATCGCGGGCTGCTCCCGAGCCCGCCCACCCGGTGAGGGGGAAAATCCCTCCCCTTGGATGTGGGAGTCCAGCCAGGAGTGCATTGGAATAGTCCAGTCTAGAGGGAACAAAAGTATAAATGAGGATTTCAGCAGCAGATGAGCACCTGACGCACCTCTGTCATGCGAATGCATCGACAGTAGACGCTGGTTATTTAACCAAAGGGTGTATTACAGCTGAACGTGACTCTAGTCTCACCCATATCCGACAGGCCAATTGCAGCACTCTCTAGCTGCGCAGGCAGAAATCAATTAACCCAGCACAGGCCATGCACTGAACCTGACGCCTCCTTGGTCAGCACAGCACAACCATTCACATTCACTGTTTAAACCTGAGGCCAGCAGATATCAGCCCTGTTAAGTTTAATTGGGTAACAAGATACAAAATAGTCCAAACTGCAACAGGGCACAAGGTTATGCTATAGCATGGTCACATAAAGAAAAAAAAGAATTTATCCTGGAAAGCAGGAATCAGGTATTGCTGAAGGAGAGAAAGCAATTTAAAATTTCATGCACATTTATGACACATCAGCGCTTTTAGCTGTCGCTATTCATTACCCAGACAGTATTGCTCTGGCATTGTGCCAGTGCACAATTGGTTGCCAAACAAACAAAAAGAGAATAGATGAGAAAAAGAGACAGGAGATGCGGCAACAAATTCTACTAAACTTCATACACACAACAGGTCTTAAGAGTATTAAAAAGAGAATCAGAATATCAATGTAAGATCACAAAACCAGATTGTGTACAGTGGTTCACACCAAGCCCAGTCTATGAATATTCCAACCCCGTCATTACTGTAAAATTTTGTTTGATAAAATTCCTGTAAAGTGCCTTGGGATCTTCTACCATGTTAAGTAAACTAGATCAATGAAAGGTGGTGTTGTTACTGACATAACGCACAAATCTTTACATATCTTCTCTGAATGAGATCCATGGTGGTTTGATCATTCTACAACTATCCACCTCCTTCTTATTCGTAGGCAGTTGCTCGGAATCAAGGAAGATTTGCTTCCACTCTGGTCCAATGGATTCTGAGATGGCTGATAAGTCCAATGCACGATCTGCAGGTCTGTCACATGTGGGGGCAGATAGTGCTTGAAGACTTGGGGAGATGAGATATTTAGAGGTTTGTGCACTTCCTCCAACACCTCAACTTTGCCTCTCAATGCTCCCAACAAAGTCTCTCAATGTGTTCAGAGCCTTCCCGAATAAAGTTTCACCAGTCAGAAGTCAGGGAGTCCCATGAGTCAGCGGGGATGTTTGATTTCTTCAGGGATGCTTTGAGGGCATCCCTAAAGTGTTTCCACTGCCCTCCTAAGAATCTCATACCACAAACACATAGAACAATTGCTTCAGCTGTCTGGTCAGGTGTACGAATGACGTCTTGCCCAGCAGAGCTGGGTTTGAGAGATTAATGCCTCAATGTTGGGCATATTCGCTGCTGTTGGACTGCCTTTCTAGCCAGTAGACTTGGAGAATCTTGTGAAAGTACCACTGGTGGTGCTTCTCCAGTGCTTTGAAATCCCTACTCTAGGTTGTCCAAGTTTTCAAACCATTTGGGGTGTGGGGATCACCTTAGTCTTGGGTTTGAGATCCTGGTCCTCAAATACTCTTTCCATCAGTCGATTGAAGGCTGCGTTGGCAGATTGAAGACAATGATATTTTAAAAATTAAAAAGCAGAACCTCCAAGGTAATAATCTCAGGATGACTACCTGAGCCACAAGCAAACTGGCAAAGGCAAATAAAGTCAAGAAGTTAAATGCGTGGCTCAAAGATTGGTATGGGAGGAATGGGTTTCAGCTCATGGGGCACTGGCACCAGTACCGGGATAGAAAGGAACTGTTCCAGTGGGATGGGGTTCACTTGAACCATGCTGGGACCAGTGTCCTGGTGAACCAAATAACTAGGGCTGTAGAGAGGGCTTTAAACTAAATAGATGGGGGAGGATTCTGGAGAGGAGATACATAGGCTTACAAAGCAAAAGGATATGGCAGCATTACAGGGCATCTATTTAGGTAATGATACTCAGAGTGTGACAGGAAGGGACAGAGTGCACAAACATAAAAAAAAGCAGGAATAGGGTCAAAGGGGGAAAAAAATGGTAAAAAGGCAAAATTAATGGTTCTTTACTTAAACGCACCTAGTATTCAGTACAAAATATATGTATTAACTGAACAAATAGATGATAATGGGTAAGATCTTACAGCCATTACGGAAACCTGGTTACAAGGATATCAAAGCTGGGAACTAAATATTCAAGGGCATGTGACTTTTCGAAAGGACAGGCAGGAAGGAAAAGGTGGTGGGGTAGCTTTGTTAGTATGAGATGCAATAAGTACAATAGCAGGAAATGATCTTGGATTGGAAGATATAGCATCCATGTGGGTGGAGGTAAGAAATAACAAGGGGAAGAAGACACTGGTGGGAGTGGTCTATAGATCCCCTTACAGTAGCTATACTGTAGGACAGGGGATAAATCAGGAGATAATAGCCTGTAAAAGATGCAGTACATTAATCATGGGTGACTTTAATCTTCATGTAGATTGGGAAAATCAAACTGGTAGAGGTAGCCATGAGCAAGAATTCATACAATGTATTTGAGACAGTTTTCGAGGACAATATGTTGTGGATCCAACCAGGGATCAAGCTATTTTGGATCTGGTAATGTGTAATGAGGCAGGTTTAATAAATGACCTCAGAGTAAAAGATCCCATAGGAAACAGTGACCATAACATGGTAGAATTTAGCATTCAGTTTGAGAGTGAGAAACTTGGGTCGGAAACAACTTTGCTAAACTCAAATATGGATAATTACAAAGGAATGATTGCAGAGTTAGCTTGAGTGGACTGGGAAAGGAGGTTAGCAGAAAAGACGGTTGATAAATAATGGTAGAAGTTCATGACTCACAATAAAGATATATCCTCGTGAGAAAGAAGGATTCTAGGTAGGAGATAAACAGAACATGGTTAACCAAGGAAGTTAAGGGTAGTATCAAATTAAAAGAAAGAACATAAAATGTGGCAAAGATTAGTGGTAAGCCACAGGATTGGGAACATGTTAAAAAACAACAAAAGATGACCAAAAAAAATAAAGAAGGAGAAAATAAACTTTGAAGGTAAACTAGCAAGTAATATAAAAACAGACAGTAAGATCTTCTTTAAATATATAAAAAGGAAGAGAGAGGCCAAAGTGAACATAGACCCCTTAAAGAATTAGGCTGGGGAAATAATTATGGGGAATGAGGAAATGGCAGAGGAGTTGAATAAATACTTTTCATCAGTCTTCACGGTAGAAGACACGAATAGCATTCCAAAAGTACTAAATGGTCATGGGGCAAAAGCAGGCAGGTGGGAGGAAATAAATACAATAAATGTCACTAGACTAAAAGTACTAGGGGAACTAATGGGGCTAAAGGCCGATAAGTCCACTGAACCTGATGGGTTGCATTCTGAGATATTAAAGGAAGTAGCTACACAGAAAGTAGATGCACTGTCGTAATCCTCCAAGATTCTGCAAAAGCCCCAGAAGATTGGAAAACTGCCAATGTAACATCCTTATTCAAAAAGGGAGGGAGACAATAACAGGTAACTATAGGCCTGTTAGCTTAACATCCATAATTGGGAAAAGGTTAGAGTCTATAATAAAGGATGTAATAGCAGAGCATTTAGAAAAGCATAATATAATCAAGCAGAGTCAGCATGGCTTCATGAAGAGGAAATCATGCCTGACAAATTTATTAGAATTCTTTGAGGATGTAACAAGCAGGATAGATACAGTGGAACCAGTAGATGTAATATATTTGGATTTCCAAAAGGAGTTCTATAAGGTACCGCACATAAGGCTGCTTAATAAGATAAGAGCCCATGGTGTTGAGGGTAGTATATTAGCATGGATGGAGGATTGGCTAACTAATAGAAGACAGAAAGTTGGGATAAGGGGAGCATTTTCATGATGGCAACCTGTAACTAGTGGAGTGCCACAAGTATCAGTGCTGGGGCCACAATTATTTATGATAGTTTTAATGACTTAGATGAGGGAAGTGAATGTACTAATCACCAAGTTTGTGGATGACACAACAACAGGTGGGAAGGCAAGTGGTGAGGACAACACAAAAGAGTCCACAGAGGGTTATAGGCAGGTTAAATGAGTGGGCAGAAACTTGGCAGATGAAATATAATGTGGGACAATATGAGATTATGCATTTTGGCAGGAAAAATATTATTTAAATGGAGAAAGACTGCAGAAAGCTACAGCACAGAGGGATTTGGGGGTCCTCGTGCATGAATCCCAAAAAGCTAACACACAAGTACAGCATGTAATAGGGAAGGCAAATGGAATGTTGGCCTTTATTTCAAAGGGAATGGAGTATAAAAATAGGGAAGTCTTGCTAAAACTATACAAGGCACTAGTTAGACTACACCTAGAATACTGTGAACAATTTTGGTCCCCTCATCAAGGGAAAAACATACTGGCATTGGGGGCAGTCCAGGGAAGGTTCACTAGATTGATCCTGGGTATGGTGGGATTTCTTATGAGGAGAGGTTGAGTAGGTTGGGCCTGTACTCATTGGAGTTTGGAAGAATGAGAGGCAACCTTATTGAAACATATAAGATTCTTAGAGGGCTTGATAGGCTAGATGCTGAGAAGTTGTTTCACCTTGTGGAAAAGTCTAGGACCAGAGGGCATAATCTCAGAGTAAGGGGTTACCCATTATAGCAGAGATGAGGAGGAATTTCTTCCCTCAGAGGGTAGTGCATCTGTGGAACTCTCTACCACAGAGGGCTGCAGAGGTTGGGTCATTAAGTGTATTCAAGGCTGAGATAGGCAGATTTTTAATCAGTAAGAGAATCAATGATTATGGGGAAAAGTCAGGGAAGTGTAGTTGAGGATTATCAGATCAGCCATGGTCTCATTGAATGGCGGAGCAGCCTCGATGGGCTGAATGGCCTACCTCTACTCCTATGTCCTTTGATCTTATGAATTTTGTCACCTTTGTCTTCATTGAGAGGAGCCTCCCAAAATATGGAAAATGGTCCATGTTTTCCAGGTTCTCACCATTGATCTTAATTAACGTTGGGGGGTGGGGGGTGGCAAGCTATGGAAGTTGGCTGTGAAAGGATCTTAGTTCTTCCTTAGTTAACCTTAGTTTTCCAGGAGTTTAGTGAAAGACCCAGAGAAGGAGTTGACAATGACCTGGAAATCAGTTTCTGAGCGAGCGTGTGCACAAGATACCATCTGCATACTGAAGCACAATTACTGAGGTTAGAGTGAGTTTAGTTTTGGATTGAAGGCAGGATAGGTTGAACATTTTCCAGTCTGTTCTGTAGACTATCTCCACACCTACAAGTAATTTGCTGGAGGTGTAATAATTCAACAAGGAAAAAGAGAGTTGTTGCAATGTTAACAACCTTGTTTGATCCCAGAATTCACTGAAGATCAGGGCTTGCATATCATCAGGGAGTAGGGGAAGGATGCTGCCAAATTTCTGAGGGGAGCCAAAGTTGAGGAAGATTCCCCATAAGCTATCGCGGTTGACAGAATCAAAGGCTGAGAAACAACAAGGTATCTGGAGTAGATGGAATCCTTGCTGAAATTCTGAAACATGGTGGAAATACACTCCTGATATGGCTGCACAACCTCATATCCCTCATCTGGGCAGAGGAGTGCATGCTGGGGGAATCTCAGGGCCACTGTGAATGTGGCTATATTCAAAAAGTCTGACTACGATAACTACAGAGGGGTCTCCCTGCCATCTGCCACAGGGAAGATCATTGCAAGAATCCTCTCCCCTCGTGGCCAAAGAACTCTTACCAGTGTCGCTGTGCAGTTTTCACCCCTTGAGAGGTACCACAAACAGAAGTTCACTGTGCGGTAAATTTGGGAAAAATTAAAGGAACAGGACCAACCACTGTACATGACCTTTATTGACCTCACAAAACCATCCACCATCCTACTTTAAATTATCAATGTTGTCACTACAGTGTATATAAGTTAGTTAATATTGGAGTCAGTCCTTGCTTGGTCCATAAACTACAATTATGCTCAAGTTTTCTCCAGCATATAACCTCTATCAACCAGGATAACCCTTTGCATTGTATATTGCAGGTGCTATAGTTATCACAAGCACAAAGAAAACTTAAACAAGGATATATTTAGAAGTAGAAACTGGAATGGTATATATGGAAAAGATCATTGATGATAACACAACAGGAGTGAGGATTGCAGAAGGGAAGTAAACAACCAACTTATCAAAGATTAACATTTACAAGTTAAGCCATTTGTGCAACATTTTTCAATTGCATTTGATTTTAATCATACATATTGTTACCAAAAATATTTTATAGATTTCATTGAAGGACATTGTTTATGAAATCACCTACGGACTTTGTGTGTAGTATCTTCTTGTAATTTTTTGCCACAGTTTTGACTGATAAAAAGTGTTCAAGTGGAACGGAATATTTAACTGAACTATTTAAAGAAACAGCGGAAACATCTTGAGTGATCAGGTGGGTTAACTCCATAATCCCACGTTAGGTTCTTAAAGAACAAAAACTATAATCCTCTGGTTGTGCGATAAACCAATGTACAGAGAATGTAGCACAGAAACAGGGCCACTCAACCCAAGTGGTACACACTAGTGTTTATGTTTCACACAAGCCACCTTCACCCACCATTGAGAGGGATCACCCTGCCTTCGGACAGAAGAGTCCCTATCCAGGAACACGGGGCAAATTGCTCCAACTCTGGTTGGACATATTCCACAAGGTGTCAGGAACTCCTGCTTCCAACCACCGTACCTTCACGTGCATGCCACTGGTCACTCAATGGGCAGAATCTTGCGGGGGTGACGGGATTCTCGGCCGCCGGCTGGAGAGGCAGCGGGACCCTTGCATCGCTGCTTTTTGGGCAGGCCTGCCATATCTTGTGCTGCTTAGGCACTTGATACGCCCGCAGTGGGACTTCTCCTTGGACCAAGGGCCTCCGGAGTGGAAGTGCCACCCACTGAGAGCTGCTAGCCAATTAGAGACCAGCAGTTCTTCTCAACTCAGCGGTGCCACCAAGGAAACGGTGGCTGCTGCCAATACGATACCCGCCCATGGCCTCAGATCAAGGAGGGATCCAGGCAGAGCTGAGTGAGGGCGGGAAGGGGGTCGCAAGAAGGGGTTACAGAGAGGGGAATGGGGTTGGCAGCTAGGGCAGGGGAGCGGCTCTCAGCAGGCACTGCCCCCTTCCTGATGCCGGGTCATTCGATCAGAGAATCAGTGAATGTCTTTGAACAGGGGAACCACCTGGAGGCTACAAGCAAACACGCCAGGCTTGGCTTATCATGCCCCCCACATAGTGAGTCCCCTTCCCGAATCTGGATTAATACCAGCAGGAGCAGGATGAGTTCCTCAAGGGGGCAGTAACTGCCTTCCTGCCACAAATTTAACCAGGGTGGAAGTGGGAAGGTGGTGGGCTCCCCACCTGACACCATCCCAGCTGATTAAATGCCCCCTGTCACCAAACTCGCCACAGGGGAGGGCACAAGATTCTGCTCAACTTCTCCATCTCAAGGTATACCTTCCCACAGCCAATTGGAAAGCCAGCAGACTTTTCATTAACTGGTCATCAAACAGCATCTGGTCAGACTAATAACCTTTTAGCCCCCCATCCAATATTTTTAAAACTCACAAATAAAAATTTTCTTTGCATATTTTTAAGAAACAATTTTTTATTGTTTCTATTAATTTTCTCCTAAGTTGTTCCCGGGGGATAAGTCATTAATTCCTGAGGACACCCGGGCAATGCTGGAGGGCTGGTAACCCTAGGGGTAGGGTGGATTATGATATAATATTAACAGGTCCATTGTTTGGTCTAGGGCAGGACTGGCAACTAAAAATTACTTATCTTTCCAAAATGTTTTTAACTATTAATCAAAGTTAACACTCGCCATAATAATGGGTGAGTAATTATTCAAAAGGAAGGCTGTAGCAGAAAAAATGGATAGAATAATGGGAGTGGACTTGTAGGTGGTGGGGGGCAGGGAGGCAAGGGTGGCAAAAGTCAGGCGACATGGTGGGGACACGGTGCCAGTCACCTGTCTGCCTCTGTTGGTACTTCACCAGTGGTGATGGAGGCATTAGGCAGCCTACAAGTCCTGGGGCAAACTGAGGTCCTTAAGTGCCAATTGATGAGCACTGAAAGGTCTCCTCTTGCCGCTGTTATTTTACCAGTGGCTGAGTTGGGGGGTGCAGGGTGGTTTGTGGGTGGGCGGGGCACCCTGCCCTGCCAAACCCAAGCTCCCACTCCCCCTCACTGGGAACTGCTGGTGAAAACTCCCCACTTACCTGGGTTAAAAGGAAAATACTGCGGATGCTAGAAATCTAGAACAAGAAGAAAAAGACCTGGAAAAACTCAGCAGGTCTGACAGCATCAGTGCAGAGAGGGATACAGTTGACGTTTCCAGTCCGTATGACCCTTCATCAGAACTAAGAATTATAGAAATGAGGTGAAATATAAGCTGATAGAGGGCGGTGGGACAGGTGGAGCTGGATAGGGGGCCAGTGATAGGTGGAGGCCAAGAAGAGACTGCCAAAGATGTCGTAGACAAAAGGACAAAGGGGTGTTGACGGTGGTGATATTATCTAAGGAATGTGCTAATGGGGCCATTAAGGGTAGCAAGCAGGACAAGCTAGTGGCAAATGGCCCTAGTAGGGGTGGGGTTGGGGGAAAGGATCAAAATGGGCTAAAAGGTGGAGATGAAACAATAGATCGAAATAAATTTAAAAATAGGTGGGAAAAGAAAAATATATTTGTCAAAAAAAATTATAAATTATTGAAAAAGGGGGATCGGAAAGGGGATGGGGATGGAGGAGAGAGTTCATGATCTGAACTTGTTGAACTCAATATTAAGTCCAGAAGACTGTAAGGTGCCTAGTCAGAAGATGAGGTGCTGTTCGTCTAGTTTGCGTTGAGCTTCACTGGAACATTGCAGCAGGCCAAGGATGGACATGTGGGCATGAGAGCAGGGTTTAGTGTTGAAATGGAAAGCAACAGGGAGGTCTGGGTCATGCTTGCGGACAGACCGAAGGTGTTCCGCAAAGCGGTCACCCAGTCTGCGTTTGGTCTCTCTAATGTAGAGGAAACCGCATTGGGAGCAGCAAATGCAGTAGACTAAATTGAGGGAATTGCAAGTGAAGTGCTGCTTCACTTGAAAGGAGTGTTTGTCTCACCTATTTTTAAATTTATTCCGATCTATTGTTTCATCTCCACCCTTTAGCCCATTTCGATCCCTTTCCCCACCCCACCCCACCCCCCTCTAGGGCCATCTGCCACTAGCTTGTCCTGCTTGCTACCTTTAATGTCCCCATTAGCACATTCCTTAGGTAATATCACCACCATCAACACTACTTTGTCCTTTTGTCTATGACATCTTTGGTAGTTTCTTCTTGGCCTCCACCTATCACTGGCCCCCTATCCAGCTCTACCTGTCCCACCCCCCTCTACCAGCTTATATTTTACCTCATTTCTATATTTCTTAGTTCTGGTGAAGGGTCAAACGGACTGGAAACGTCAACTGTATCCCTCTCTGCAGATGCTGTCAGACCTGCTGAGTTTTTCCAGGTATTTCTCTTTTTGTTCCACTTACCTGGGTGTCTGACTTCAGTGACGACTGTTGTTGGGAGCTGGATGCACTGTCAGGGTTGGGACTGGACTTCTGCTGAGATGGGATTGGAAGTCTTGCCTCAAGCCAATCAACGATCCAATGACCGTAAAATTGGCTCGGGTTTTCTGGGGAGCAGGGCTTCCCACCTTAGGCAAGTGGGAAAGAAGGTTTCTACAATATGTCCAAGCCTAATTTATGGATCTGTATGCTTTTAGTTGAACAAGAAAGAAAGCAGTGATGGATATAGTTCCAAAGATAGAAATGACGCAAGTAGATAATGTAAGTGTAAAGGAGTATCCAAGAAACAATGATCATAACATTATTAGATTCAATACACAAAAGCAAAAATATGAAAAACAAAAGGAAAAAAGATACTTGACTAGGAAAAAATGTATTTCGTATTAGATAAAAAGGGAACTAGCCCTAAACAAATCAGGAAAAGAAAACCTGGCAGATCAGACAGTTGTCAAACAATAGGAAACAAGCAAGAGATAATTAAGCAGTAAATTAGGTCTATTCCCACAGGCAGTAAAGAGGGTACATCAACGCACAGATAAAAAGTAAATGACAAATCTAAGATTCATAAATATAAAATACAACAAAGCAGAGTATAGAAAATGTAACGGAGAGGCAAAATAAAAGATTAGAAATGGAAGAAGGGCAAGGAGAAAAAAATCACAGGGGACTTAAATGGAAAATTGTGATAGAATGTAGTAACACAGAAAAAGACTTTTAAAAGTTTAAGATAGGGAGGGCCAGCTTAGAGAGAGAAAGAAAACCTTTCACGGAAGATGAAAGCAGAGTGGAAATATCAAATGAGAATTTTATCTTCGTTTTTGCAAAAGATAATGGAAATTAATGAGTAGAAGAGGATGAGGTAGAGCTGAACTGGAACAGCTGAGTCAGAGAAGTAGCTAGATGTGGTTTACCGGTATTCAGAACTACTACAGGCTAATATTAGGTGTGGGTAAGCAGCTACACAGCTTATAATTGGGATAAGATTACTTGCTTAGAAAAATCAAGTTTAATTAAGGACAGCCAATATGGATTTGTAAAAGACAGGTCACGAGTGACAAACCTAACAAAGTTCTTTGAGGAACTAACAGTCTGCACAGTTTTGGGCAGCATACTTGAGGAGGAATGTAAAGGCATTGGAGAGGTTGCAGAAAAGATTCACAAGAATGGTTTCAGGGATAAGGATCTTCAGCTTCATAGAAAGGTTGGAGAAGTTGGGACTATTTTCCTTGAGGAGTGGGTTGAGAGGAGATTTGATATATGTATTCAAAATCATGAGGAGTTTGGACAGGGTAAATAAGGAGAAACTGTTCCCATTGGTGGAAGGATCAAGAAAAAAAGGGCAAAGATTTAAGGTGATTCGCAAGAGAAGCAATGGTGATATGAGGAAAAACCTCTTCATGCGGCAAGTGGTTAGGATCTAGGATGCACTGCCTGAGAGCGTGAAGGAGACAGGTCCAACTGAGGCTTTCAAAAGGGAATTGGATCATTATTTGAAAAGGATAGATATACAGTGCTATGGGGAAAAGGGAGGGAAAATAGATGAACTGCTCCTTCACAGGGCCAGGACAGGCACAATGGGCTGAATGGCCGCTACCTGTGCTGTAACCATCCTATGATCCTGTGTTTATATTGAAGGGGCTGTCTCTTTCCATTTTGTTACCAATTATTTCATCTGGAAGAATTATTTACAAAAATTATATATCATACAGTCACACACATGGGGAGCTGATGAAAATAACTGTCTACTTACTGTATAAGGATCAATAGAATCACTTGGAAGCTTGCCATCACAATGAAGCTAAATCCAGGCAACGATGTGAGTGTTTGAGGATAGAGTGCACCAAATATAGTTGTCCCAATTATAACACAGATTGTTTCTGTAGAAGCCATGCAGGAAAACATTGCACCTACCAATAATTGAAAAAAGACACAAGTATTTGAAATATCAAATTTTCAGTCAGAGAACTAGTATTCAGTTGCAAGTGAACACAATAGCAGGTGAATGATCGTTATCTTTTAGCCTTTGTCGGTATGGTGCATAATTAAAATTAGAATTGATAAAAGCATAACACAAGGGGCCTGTAACAAAGATTGAATATTAAAATCTTGGCAAAAGTACAGAAATTGGTTCAATATTGATGCATAAGTGTCAAAGGTTCATCTACTCCACTGTGGTAAAGTAGCCATTCATTTCAGGCATTAGCAGTGGCAATTCTCATAGCTGGATAATTGAGTGGGAAATGATGCATTTAAAATCATACTGAATGATCTATAGCACATGAGTCAAAAAAACAAGAAAAAGTGAGGCAAAGCACAATAAGCAACATGGGGGTGGGGGGTGGTGGGGGGAGAAAAAAAACCTTATGTAAACAGAAGATAATTTTACAACAAAAAGAAAAATACCTGGAAAAACTCAGCAGGTCTGACAGCATCTGCGGAGAGGACTCGAAACGTCAACTGTATCCCTCTCCGCAGATGCTGTCAGACCTGCTGAGTTTTTCCAGGTATTTTTTGCTTTTGTTCTAGATTTCCAGCATCCGCAGTATTTTACTTTTATCTTAGTAGATAATTTCACAAGCCAATTTCAGTAGTGGGTGTACCGACACCACATGGACTTCAGCGGCTCAAGAAGGCAGCTTACCACCACCTTCTCATGGGCAACTAGGGGTGGGCAATAAGTGCTGGCCCAACCAGCGAAGCCCACACCCTGTGAATTAATAAGAACAAGAAACAGAAGTTTATCCCCAGTTTGATGAAAGCAGTTTAGTAAGTCTGAAGAAACGAGTAACAAAGCATTTTAGGGCCTTTGTTCATAAATGGACAACCTACCTGGAAAGCTTCTGGTTTTTTACTGAAGGGGTCAAAGTGTAAGACCTTCCTCTCAAATGGTTTTTACCTTCTTTGTGTAGTTTTGGTAAAAATGCAAATATGGCTACATCTCCATCTCTCTACAGCACAACAGAAAGGAATCACCCATGTCTCTGCCAGAGTTACTTTATAAGATTTATACAGAAAGTATTGACTGCTCATGAAAGCTTTAGTGCTTTAATATTAAAGTGAGATTAAGATCGCGTTTTAAACCATTTATAATGAACGCAAGTCAAACTGAATTATAACAAAATCATTAAATTTAATTATTTCACAAGCAAACCTGCAGTATTGACCTTGTTCATTTCGTTCCACAATTCTGGATGCCACAGATTGAAGCACAGCTCCAGTGAATCCAGAAAGACTATTCACTACAGCACCTGAAAGAGTCATATTTGAAGCACATGATCAATGTTCTTTTTTTAATTAGTGCACAAAAATAATTTTTTTTTAAACTTACGTGAGTACAAGTGGGAAGAGTTGTAAGGGCCCACAGAGAAAGAAAGAAAAACATTTTTATAAATTGAGGCACCATTTTTTGACTTTTCATCTTTCTGACTTCAGGATGTCTCAAACCATTTTACAACCAATCAAGTACTTTTTGAAATATAATCTGTTCTAATGATATTGCTTGATTGGTAAATATTGACCAGGACATCAAGAGAACTCCCAAACCCCCTTGAGCAGTGTCATGGGATCTTATATGTGAAGGGACAGTTTGACATTTTATTCAAAGGGCACATCTCCAACAGTGCAGTACTCCCTCAGTATTGCACTGAAGTATCAACATGGATAATGTGCCCATGTCCTGGGGCTGGATTTTATGGGAGGTGTACTGCTTGCCATCACCTCCCCCACCCCGAACTAAAATGTTGTGTTGATCGGAAACTGATCAGCACAAAAAAATTTGCCCCTTGGCAACAACGTGCTGCAGGTGGCAACAAAGTAAGTGTGGGACTTGGCCCATCACTGGATGGAAGTCCTGCCCTGAGAATCAGAGCTCTGTCACGGATGCTGCTGGGACTGCAAGCAGGCCCAGGATGAAGGACTTAATGCATCCCAGACTCAAGGATGCCAGGAGCATTGGAAAGGGAGGGTTCGGGCACCTTAAGGATGGGGGCGAGGAGGGTGATGGTGTGGGTCTTGCAACACAGGTGGGAAGGAAGGCAGGAATGGGGGGTGTATTATATTCAGGTGGGGCTCCGTCAATGTGCCAAGGCACCCCGCCCCCCCCACCTCACCCCCACCCTCTTCCCCCCCACCCCCCAAATAAAGATAATAACCTCCTTCATTCCTGCCCTTTTAAAAATCTTTTTGAAAGAACGGGCTGCCTACTCCTGCCTGCCTGCCCACGTCAATCATGTTATGTCATGGGCAGCATAACGTTGGCTTGAAAATAAGCTCAATTCACCCTTAATTATTTATTTGTATAAGGCAGGTGGGGCTGCCAACTGCAGTGCCTGCCCACCACCCGTGTTATGGGAGAACAGCTCGCGGGTGGACCAGATGGTGGTGGGCTAGCCACCCCTCATATTTTGTGTGCCTCTGTGCCGAAAACACACCCGGTTGGGGGGGCTGTAAACTCCAGCCTCTGGACTGTGACTTGAACCCATGACCTTCTGGCCCTTTATAAGTTGTCTAAACCATCCAGCGTTTTGCAAATTTTACCCAAGCAGGGGGTTTAGTTTCAGTTTATATAATGGTTTTGACACATTTTCAGATTCAAAAGGTTAACTCCCAGAGACAAACAAGCTACTTGGACCTTTGATTAGGATGGCTCCCAGGATGGGATATCAGACAAGTCAGCCTCCACAGACTTCTGACTGCTTGCTTTTACATGTTACGTCAGAAGGAGATTGAGAGCTTATCATATCACCTGCCTTTATTATACAATGACGTTCATTTATTATGGCCAGCAGGATGCTTAATTAAGAGACCTACTGGAAGAGATTTTAGCTCCATTTGTCCAGCTGGGGCAGAGTTAAAATGGAGGTGCTGTATTTACCCCTTTATTTCTGCTCCGCGGCTGACTTTTCCCCAGTGTCTTCCACTGAATAACCTCTGGAATCTGGTGGCCGCCTCATTAATCCATATAAATCAAGGCGCAATGAAATACTAAGTGCCCCAACGCCATTTCAACCACTTAACCCAGTTAAACATGACTTACAGCTGAAGCGGTTCAAGAAAGGTTAGTGTTAGAACTAGCTTGTGGGCCCATGAGGAACAAGAACGGGTGCCTATTTGGTGCCTGCAGCATACCCTCAAAGTGGAATGGACCTCCAGCCGGCACTATTGGGCGGTCACCAGCATACTCCACCCAACAGTTAAAATCTGCCCCAGTGATTCCACAAGAAAGGGCAGCTTTTCATTCATAACAGCAACTTTACTCAGCAGTTCAACAAGCCAACCCTCAGCAACTAGAATGTTGAGATCTGAGGGCACAGTTTTTTTTCACACCTCCCTGATGGACACACAGTCAGAATGTGTCAGAGGCAAAGATCTCTCCCTCTATAATCAGCCCAGGTGATTGAGGCCTCGGGTATGAATATGCATGTCTCTTAACAGAACTAATTAGGTGTTGAATAACTCAGGGACAGCTGGTAAGTTTAGCCTGTAACTGTTGTTTATTTTGTTATTTTTATGGTATAAAGAACAGTTGAAAAATTGAATGTTGTGGTGAAAACAGTATTCTGTTTACTTACATTTTTGGTGCAAACTAAAGTGGGTTTACAATTAGTGTGCCACTAGAGTGAAGACAAGAGGACTCACGCAAGAGCCTGTGCACAATTATAGTTACCAGCAATCACCCAATGTCATGCTCTTGGTGAAATAGATATCAGGCAATTAAAATTTGCAAATGATTAGAATAGGCACAGGGTCTGCTATTGTGAATGGCATGTGGCAGCGAGCCTGGGAGAACATTTACTATAGCAAAATTTGTAAAGTCAAAGATCCAAATATTCTGCAACAATTTTAAGCTTACATCTTGCTGATCCTGTTGCAAAATACTGGAAAGTAATTGCTTTAAATGACGAATAAAGGTGAGACTGTTCATCTTCCCTAAAGTAATGTTGGATGATTGTCAAGAATTTTTAGCTCATTAAATGCAAGTTCTTGCATGAAGATTCAGGTGTCTGTAACATACTGGTGGGACGAATAGCTGGGCCAAATGATGCAGCATTTTGGAATTTACAAGCCAAGAATTCCTGGTAATGCTACATCAATTTTACATTATAGCACATGAATAGGTTTAATCTATGAACCTATTCCTGTAATACAATAATTCGGCTTTCAAATACACTCCCTTCTTTTTCCTCACTGGGACTTGTAACCATCTGCACCATAGCACATATTTGACCTTCTGCCTCTGAAAAATCCATGGAGCATTTTATTGGTTACATAAGAAAATTATTCATGGCCCTTGTCTAACCTCAATGTTTTCTAATTTCATTCTCAGCCTGTGCCAAAATATCTTCAAAGTGTAACTTTCCATGTATCACACATTATCAAGTATCTGCAAGTTTGCCTTTCCTGAATATTCATTGCACACCAAGTTTAAAGTAAATTTAATCCATGCCAACAGGCTTCCAATGAATTCTGTAATAATAGGCTGAACCGGAAGAGATTCTTAATTAGATTCTGAGATATCTCACAGCACACCGTCCAGAACATTAGTGACACAGCAGCGTTACACAGGAAGTAGCTTGGATTTATCCATGACAAAGTTTCAATATCAACCTTCTCTTTCAACATCAGGCCATCTTGGCACAAGAATCTGAAACACATGTAAGAGATTTGTAAAGCCTATGCAATGCTAATGCAAGGAATTACAACTTTCCAGGATCTCAGCACTCCTCCAACTCTGGCTTCTTTCACACCCCCGATTTTCATTTCTCCACCAGGTGCCTTCAGCTGCTTAATCCTGGAATTTTGTCTTGAAACCTCTCCGCCTCGCTGTCCTCCTTTAAGATGCTCCTTAAAACCTTTCACCAAGCTTTTAGTCACATGTCCTAATGTGTGTTGTTATACAGAACTCTGTATAACAGAGGGATCCTATCCTATCAAGGAAAACCAGCAAAACTCAATAACCGCAAGAGGTGTTCCAGGGAACAGGAACATCATCTCAAAATTAAATAAAAAGGAGCGAGATATGAACTCAGGGACTACAAATCCACTAAGCCCAACATCCATAATTGGGGGAAAATATTAAGAGCATTATGCATAATGCTATTAATTTTCACCTAAGGAACGCAAAGGCCTTTAGATATTAAATGATAAATACTGACCAGGTCAGTAGAACTCTCTGTCCTTCCTCAAAAAAGTGGAATCTTTTATTTCCACCATAACAAGCAACCATAAGCTCAGTTTAACCTCTCATCTAAAAATCAGTACCTCCAATACTGCAGCACTCCCTCAGCACTACAATGAAGCGATGAACCTGACGTTATATACATTAGGCTTAAACCCACAAGCTTTTGACACAGAGCTAAATGTACTGCCACTATGTCATGCAGACACTTTAGCAAGCATCAAGGTAAGAAAAATTCCCCTTCTCACAGGTTATTGTATAGAACCTGTGCCCTACTTGAAGAAGGACTAACTTAAGGAGTTTTTGCAGGGGAGTGGTGAGGAGTGGAGCACAGTAGATGCAAATGTTCTGCAATTTACTGTGGAATGGGGGTGGTGGGGCAGGGGGAACTATAAAAGAGGCATTTTTAGATAGATAGTCCAATTATTTTTTTAAAAGTCGGGAGGTGTGTATCAGCCATGTTATACCCCAGTGAATTTGAAAATTCCACCTTGCAAGGTTCCACTGCTGTTAAGTCTAGATGTTTCCTAACTAAAATACTGGCTGTTAACGGCTCCAAAAAGCCAGTAATTTTAGTTAGAAAACCTCTGACCTGATTATTCCAAAGCTGTCCTCTCCTGGCTGGCTTCCCACATTTTATCCTCCATAAGCTTGAGTCATCCAAAACTCTACTGCCCTTGTCCTAACTCGACCCAAATCCCATTCAGACTTCACCCCTGTCCTTGCTGAACTACACTGGCTTCAGGTTAAACAACGCCTCAATTTTAAAACTCTCATCATTATTTTCAAATCCTGGCTAAGGTCCTCCTTATCTCCGTAATCTCCTCCAGCCCTCTGAGATATCTGTGCTCCTCTTAAACTAGCCTCTTGAACATTCCCGATTTTACCGCTCTGCCATTGGTAGCCGTGCCTAGGCCCTAATGTCTGGAATCCCTTCACTACACCTCTCTGCCTCAATACTTTGCTTTCCTCATTTAAGACACTTCTTAAAACCTATCTCTTCTGACCGAATACCTGACGTGGCTTTGTTTCATAATGCTCCTGTGAAGCGCCTTGGGACATTTTATTATGTTTAAGGCACTATATAAATATAAGTTTTGATAAACAGCACCACCATTGGCTGTTAAATGTGAGTAATTATTTTTTGGAACAATTAACTAGCATCAAAACTGTGAAATGTAAAATCCAGAACAATTCCAAAATAAAAACAAGTAGTTTTAGAAATGAATGTTGGCTGCAAACTAAATTTTTGTTTTGAACAGTGAATTAAGCAGGAATCACTGCATGATATATCGCAGACTATTTTTTATTTGAGGGCTCCCAGCACGAGGTCTATTAGTTTCTGCAATTTCTCTCTCCTCCTGCTCAAAAAAATACTATTTTAAAACAAAACTGTGAGAAACAAATTTAATAATGCTACTCATTCCAATTACACAATAGGAAAACAAACATTCAGATTGCCCAAACCCAAACCTCTAACAATGGAGGTTGCCTGCAATGGTACCGTAACCTGTGCAAACAATTGCTTGCAAATTGATCAGCTCGAATCCCTTGATGGTAAAATATCACTGGCCTCTCAGAACTTAACCAGTAGGCATTGTATAAGCTATTTTTTTTTTTTTAAAAAGAGAAACGCACATCTGCTAGTTCACAGGGCGAGCACATGATAATGCAAAAACAAAAGCAAACATTCCAGAGAGAAGGAAACACTGCAAAAGGAAAGTAGGAAGAGAAAAGCACTTCATTTATTTTTCCATTTGTTGTGAAAAACATTCTAAGATCCCATGGACCAAAACATTTTAAGTTGAGATCCCCATGCAAGAAATCCCTTGGAATATAATATGCAGCTCTAAGGGTAACTGATGATTCCTGTGTATCATATTTATTGGTTTTAGCCTCACACAAACATCTGTATTGTGTCTTTCCCAGCACCATTTCCACTTTTCTTCAGCTGCCTTCACTCTGACTCAACTCTCTATCCCTTCCATGTGCCTGTTGAGGTTTTCTTCATAGATCAGTGCTGGGAGATAAGTCACCATCAACCTGCAGTACCTTTCCCAGCCAATGTTCAAAACAAGTTTTGGGAAAGGGAAATCAGCCATTCCAATAGCAATGGCATGATATGGAACCATACAAACTTGGGAACTCCCTGGTTTAGCTCTAGGTCCGCACTGTGTTAGCTGGCTTCAGTCAGAATGGCAATGGGGAACTACGACTGGGGAACTAGAAAAAAAATCAATGACCACGGATTCCCATTCCTTTTACTACCCAGTAACCTGTGCTGGAAAGCGGACATCAGAAGGGGACCTGTCCAGGCTACGATGGCACCACAGACTAATAAGCTGTTGATGCTCACTAGAAGTAACTGCAAAACGCTAACTCCTGCTTTTGAAAGTGGACCCCAGCATGAAATATCACCTTCATGGATAAAAAAATAAATAAAAGGAGAAAATCAGGAGAAAACTAGCAGTGTAGTTGGAGGCGGGATCCAATGTACTGACACGTCAGATCTGACTCACGTCTCAAGGAATTGAATACGATGCTTAGTTGATCACAAAGCCCCCAACTCTCACTTTCTCTATTCTCCCTCATCTGATAGAAGTCTGTGTACTGCAAACCAGATTTTGCAGGCATTTCCTAATTCAAACAGTGAGTTCTTTGCAGCAGTAATAACTAGTGGGTTAGTCTCCTCTTTTTCTTGGATTTCAGAAATGTGTCAGACAGTCCAATGAGACATCAGTAATATTTTCCCCTCTCAGGAAACTCTCGGTGACCTAGTTTACCTATCTTCTCCTTTGGAATTATTAATGTTCCCAACCACAGACCCTCCAGTATCCTTATAGTTTGAAATGCCCATGCTACACAAGATTCATTCTCCTACCATCTGTCTCAGGCTACTTCTAGTGGGCCTGGTCTGTTGTGCCATCATAGTCTAGACTGATCTCCTTCGGCTGTCCACTTTCCAATATGGGTTACTGGGTAGTAAAAGGAATGGGAACATGTGGTCATTGAATTTTTCTAGTTCCCTAGTGCCCACCCTTACTAGGCAACACATATTATTAACTGTACCTCCAAATGTAACATCTCAGAACAAAAGCTCAGCGTATTCTTGTGGTAATCTGAGGTGCAATACACCTTTAAGAGAATGTGAGCAGATCAACCACGTGACTGTATGACCCAATTGCTGTGTAGCACGGGCTATAATGTTAAGAGTAGTTTAGAGTAGGGTCTGATTGGAGAAGAACTTCTCATGTCAGTGCTCTGTTATCTCTGTAAATAAACAGCACGTGCTTCATTTTATATTGGTCTCTGTGTTTGCAGTATATTGTTGCCAACTCACTAGCCATTAGATAGGTGTGCAACCGCATTTGTGAGCAAAGCAACCTAATTGTAGAACATAATTCTATTCCTACTATATATCAATTGTGAGGCTGATTTTTTCATTATGTCCACACTTTCACCCTTAGGAAAAGGAATAGTTGTTTCTTCCTGTTCACTCTCTTGCTCATTACTCATTAATCTGACATTTAAATGCATGTTCTGAAGTATCAGAATTAATATTAAATAATGAAACAGGATTAAACTGATAATGGGTTCACTTAAGATCACTAGCAAATAATGAAATTGGAAATCATCTCCCTTAAGTCATCCCATAGTCATTAAGTCATTGCTGATTTTTAAATTATTAAACCATTCTTCATTTCTCAGATGGTCTGAAGAGGTCATTTATTAGTTGCAATGGGGCTCGAGTCACTGCAGCCCAGCTCAGGTGTTCATCTAGAATCTCTTTCTTCTTAATAAAAATCTTTGCTCGCTTCACACTACTGTATTTTACAATCTCACAACTGATGCACATTTCTCAGCTGTAGCCCATTTCACTGGATGTTATTCCAAAGCACTGAATTCAGGAGTCACCTGAGTAAATCCTCTCCTTAGGAGGGAGGTCATTCTGCACTGACGACTGAACTAAATTTGAAGAAACCATGAAAACAATGATTCCATTTCTTTTCATGTCAGAATATCTCTATAGCAGAAGAAAATACCACACAGGCTAATCTGCAATTTATCCTTTTAAGAAAGTACTTCACACCCCAGATTTGAGTTACTGGAACAGACAAGTAAAGCCAATTTATTAATGATATGGCACAGGCATTAACATTTCTCATGGTTAATAGCCATTTGCATTGTACAGAAGGACTTAACAAAGGGAAATTCCAAGATTCAAAACCACTTCCATTTAAGGAATGACACTACTTCAAAACACATTTAGCTCACACCATTTGGTTTTAAATTTGTAGTTTCAAATTAGGCTTTAAAGATTTTCCACATACACGTGGAATAAGCTGGCTTTGCAACTATTCCCCATTGTCTATTTCTTTAATATTGCTGAAGCCTTCACCTACTGAATATATCAAAATGTTGCTTGCTCATGAGGGCGAAGGTTCACAGACGTTAAATGAATAATGGAACATCTTCCATTTATGCACTTCTAAAATCAAGAGGAGGATGGCCAGTAATATTCAGCACATCATCAAATGCCCCGTCCAAATTAATAGGTAACTGGCCTTATATGTGTCAGTTAATATACATTTTCACAATGGTAATATATCTATGTATACATGTATCTCACAGACACACATATATCCACACACAGACACACACACACACACACACACACACACATACACACACAAGGATAAAGGAAATGCATGGAGTGAAACAAAAACAATTTAGTGTTTAGAAACATAAAATTTCAGATAGTTGCACCTCAAGACATCAATTTCTGCAAATGGGATATTTGCAATAGGGCATATCTGATCAAAGAATCCTTACAGAAGATGATAATATTCTTTAGAAGTACAACTTATGAGAGCAGAGATCCAATTCTGAAAATTACTCAGGGCAATATTTCCATGAATGTTTGATGCATTTTACTGAATCCTGTGAAGGAACACAGCTATAAATATGATGTTATAACAGAGTCCAGCTATAAATACAGGGTTATGAGGTTAAAAAGAGTGATTCTCCTATGAAGTAGGAATTGAAAATTAAAAGCAAGAGTTCATCTGCTGGTCAAAGGTTTATGAGTTTATAAACGTGCCTGGGCATAATTTTGTGCTCAAGGACACTAACATCCTGTGGGATAGGATATGGTATATCCTCTAACACAAGCCAGTTCCTGGAAAAACAGAAACTGGCCTCTACACCACCTCAGCAAGGCACTGATAAATTGTAAGATATCACAACCTAACAATGGATAACGTTAAGGATAACCCTAAATAACTTGTCAACTGGAAACTGAGTGTAGCAAGGAAGTGATCACCATCTGCATCTCTCAGTACCGTGGTTGCTTGAAGGATATTGACTAAAACGAAGGATGTTGACTAAAATGAAGGATGTTTCCCAGCATGTGTGCTCAGCATGCTTCCTGCTGGTTCAGCTCCCTTATGGTATAAATACTGGAACCACACAGTAGGAATTTTAGATTCATTGGATACACTCCAGCATCTCTCAAGATAAAGGTATAGCTACTGTGCAGAGCGATGATAGCTCTCCTCTTAATTAGGATGGCAGTATCTCTATAGCCTCTGTAGCTTTCTACCTGGAGATTTAAGGTAAATGCTACTTTAAATATTGATGGATATCTTAAATATCTCTTATATGATTAGGATCTGGATTCTCTAATAGAAACAAGACTTAACTTGCTTTTCCTAGAACTATCAATGTTGCAATTACCATCAAAATTGAACTGCATATTCAGTTCTTTAATAATTTTATATAATTTAGAAAATATATTGTCCCATGTATCCAAACTTAAGAACCTATCACCATACACTCTTCAGTGGAGAGGCACATTGTTGAGGAGAGATGCCCAGAACCTTATAATATCCAGGTTGTTTATAATGTAGCTAAAACTTGTTAAAAGGGCTATTAGGAGGACAGTAATATTCTCTGGTGGCTCCTTTCATTCAGGAAGAGTTGGGTCAGTTCTTCTGACCCATTTAAGTGTCTGTGGGACCTGTCTATTTCAACCTTAAGTGAGATTGATCATCCAAGGAGTACACCTGATCCAGAATAGTCCCATAAAGGGGCTAGGATGATAATCCACTACAATCCCTTTGTCTGCTACTTTAGCAGAAGGCATGAATACATGTAAAATGAAATTCAAAAACATTAACAGCTCAATTAGAATAGCAGGACAGAGGAATTTGGTACAAATGTGTTGAAATGTTGATATTATCATACAGCACACCATAATTTCAGACTCTAGTTTTGGAATGCTTACTTACTTAGAAACACCATCCAGGTATGTGTGGAGAAGGCCAGCAGGAGAAGAGACATCAGCCTCATCAATACACCCACTTTGGCTAATGTCATTTCTTTGACGTAGCACAGCATAAATGGAAAAACACCAATCAAGGTAGCTCCCTATGGAGAGATGATATTGTTGAGAAGTGCTGAGATATTGGAACCTCAAAATTCTCTTCAAAAATATATTTTAAAAAACTTAAAAAGCTTTCGACAACATTTAAACCACACATTACAATTCAATGATCCAAATAATTCAGTTATACCTTAATGAAGGAGAACTACTTTAAAAATAATTTTAAGAGGTTTTGAATTTTGCCTGCATTGTTTCTCTGAGACTTCATCCCAGTTGTTTTAGCAGCTGTTGGACTCTATAGCCCTCACCCCTCACCAACCCCCATCCAATCCAATAGCTCCTCCATGCCAACACATGCCCTGTCATATCCCCGTGGACCCTCCATTCCAAAACATGACCCCACCCACAACCCACACCAACCCCTAGCCCCCCCACCCCCCACTCCAAGGCACCTCATCCCTCTATGCCACCTCTATAGCCATTCACCCATTGTCCACCATGGGCAGACCTCGGGAGCCATGCTGAGGTGACAAAATAAAGGAACTTCTAACAATCTAATACAGCTCTCACTCTGACATACTTGATTGCATACTAGTGGACTTGCACCAGATTAGAACTATCTCCTTCAATGTAACATTGATGAAAATAAAGAGAAGTGGACAAAGAAGAGGCAAACAGGAGGTGGAGGAGAGAAGCATTTGGGTGATACTGGATCTTCTCCAATGTGGTGGGAGAGGGGAACTGCATGCCTGGGTTCAGTTCCTGTAGGGGAAATGTCAATAACTAGGTGTTTGGTTCAGGACTGGAGCTCTAGTGATCAGTTACCTCTGTGTAAGGGGCTAAAAGAGGCCATATTTGTTTTTCTGCAGGTTATGAGGTAATTTTATTTTTAGATGTGGGTGCTAAGCTCAGGGGGGATAGAAATAGTTCTGAATTTTTGAGTAATGGAGGGGGGTAGAATTTGTTCTTGGTGTTACTCGACTCAGTGGTAGCTCTCCCATCTCATCAGTCAGAAGGTTATGGGTCCAAGTTCAACTCCAGAGAATTGAGTGCATAGTTTAATCTGAAGGCTACTACACTGTCAGTGGAACCTTCTTTCACACAAGGCACTAAGCCAAGTCTTCAACTACTCTCTCAGATGGACATAAAAGATTCTGTGGCATCATTTGCCCTGGCTAATATTTTTCAGCTATCATCACTAAAAACAATGATGTGGAATCATCTCAGTGGGATGTTTTACAGGGGAGCATATTGCTTTCCTCCCACCTCACCACACCCATTCAAAAATTTGGTTGAGAACTGACTGACTTAAAAAAGAGGCTGCTCCACAGCAATAATATGCATCCGCCCCTCAGTATCCCACACTCGAGAGCTAGCAGCGCCAGGACTCAGCAGTGGATGCTGCTGGGACTGCAAGCAGTCCCATGCCGAACACAGCATGGATACCGGGCTCAGGTAAGTCTAGGATTTTTGGGTGGGGAGGGATCAGACACCCTAGGGAGGGGTGGGAGGGGGGGCGGGGTATGGGTTTTGGCAGCCAGACAGGGGAGGAACAAAGGTGGGTACCATCTTTGGGGGTGCCCCCAAGGCACCCCACCCCCACACGCCAAAAGAAGCTACCCCTTTCTTTCCTGCTTTTTCACCAGCAAGTGGCCTGCCCACCCTCGTCCACCTTCCACAGCCAACCATGCTATAGCAGCGGAGACAGAATTAGGCCCTTAATTTCCCCTTAGGTGCATAGTTAAGGTCCTCACTAGGCCTAAGTGCAGTCGGGCTCGTGGGCGCCTTACCCACCCACCGTATTTTGGGACATAGGTCGGAGATGGGAGGGAAGGTCAGTGGACTGGCCAGACGTCATATTTTACGTTCACCCCTGTCAAAAACAGGCCGGCAGAGGGGAGCGGGCATGAAATGCACCCCCATCATGTTTGTAGGACCCTACCCTGCTCTGTGCAAGTTGGCCACTGCTTCATTCCAAACAATAACAGTTGTTAATGCTCTTTTTTGAACGTGAAGGTTGTAGCAAAAAAATTCCCACGTCTCCAGTGCAGTGGTGCAGTGTGCTGCATTGCCAGAGTGCTGCATTGTTAGAAATGCTGTCTCTTGGGTGTGACGTTAATCTGAGGCCCCTTCTGACTTCTCAGGTCAACGCAGAAGATTCCATGGCACCGTTTCAAAGAAGAACGGGTTCTTGCTGGTGTCCTGGCCCAAATATTTATGCCTCCAGCAACATCAGTAATGCATGGGCCAGAATTTTTACCTCGTCGGGCAGGCGCAGTTAATGGCCAGCCAGTGTGAAACACATGCTGCAGCGCTGAGGGGGCGGGGGGAGGGCGAGCGGCACAAGTTTGCGCAATGAAAGCTCCCTGAGGCACGGAGCTGGTTCAGGGAGCTGAAGGGTTAAAATCTCAAAAATAAAAATGCTGCCACTGTTAAAAACATAACAGGGACACATTACGACTGAAATTTAATTTTTAATTGCTGCTAGAAACCTCATCCCGCCTGTGGGTGAGGTTTCCTAAAAATCCATGGAGAGTGCAGGAGGGCATGCCAGGAGCAGCACCAGTCATACCTGGTGAAGCTGTAACACAGGACGACTTGAGCGCCAAACAGCATAAGCAGCAAGCGATAAACAGGGCTAAGCAATCCTATAACCAACGGATCAGATCTAAGCTCTGCAGTCCTGCCACACCCAGTCGTGAACGGCGGTGGACAATTAAACAATTCACTGGAGGAGGAGCCTCCATAAATATCCCCATTCTCAATGATGGAGGAGCCCAGCACATCAGTGCAAAAGATAAGGCTGAAGCATTTGCTACAATCTTCAGCCAGAAGTGCCGAGTGGATGATCCAACTTGACCTCCTCCGGAGGTCCCCAGAATCACAGATGCCTGTCTTCACCCAATTCGATTTACTCCACTTGATATCTAGAAACAGCTGAAGGCACTGGATGCTGCAAAAGCTACGGGCCCTAACAATATTCCGGCAATAGTACTGAAGACTTGTGCTCTAGAACTTGCCGCGCCCCTAGCCATGCTGTTCCAGTACAGCTAAATACTGGCATCTACTTGGCTATGTGGAAAATTGCCCAGGTATGTCCTGTGCATAAAAAGCAGGACAAGTCCAAACCAGCCAATTTCTGCCCCATCAGTCTACTCTCAATCATCAGCAAAGTAATGGAAGGGGTCATCAGCATTGCTATCAAGCAGCACTTGCTTAGCAATTACCAGCTCACTGATGCCCAGTTTGGGTTCCATCAGGGCCACATTGCTCCTGACCTCATTACAGCCTTGGTTTAAACATGGACAAAAGAGTTGAAGTCCCGAGGTGAGGTGAGAGTGACTGCCCTTGACATCAAGGTAGCATTTGACAGAGTGTGGCATCAAGGAGCCCTAGCAAAACTGGAGTCAATGGGAATTAGGGAGAAAATTCTCCACTGGTTGGAGTCATACCTAGCACAAAGGAAGACAGCTACGGTTGTTGGAGGTCAGTCATCTCAGCTCCAGGACATCACTGCAGGAGCTCCTCAGGGTAGAGTCCTCGGCCCAACCATCTTCAGCTGCTTCATCAATGACCTTCCTTCCATCATAAGGTCAGAAATGGGGATGTTCGCACCATTCGCGACTCCTCAGATAGTGAAGTAGTCTATGTCCAAATCCAGCAAGACCTGGATAATATCCAGGCTTGGGCTGACAAGTGGCAAGTAACATTCGCACCACACAAGTGTCAGGCAATGACTATCTCCAACAAGAGAGAATCCAACCATCGCCCCTTGATGTTCAATAGCATTACCATCACTGAATCCTTCACTATAAACAACCTGGGGGTTGCCATTGACCAGAAACTGAACTGGACTAGCCATATAAATACTGGACAAAGCAGCCCGCTTGTTTGGCACCACATCCACAACATTCACTTCCTCCAGCACCGATGCACAGTAGCAGCAGTGTGTACAATCTACAAAATGCACTGCAGGAATTCACCAAGGCTCCTTCGACAGCACCTTCCAAACCCATGACCACTACCATTTAGAATGACAAGGGCAGCAGATAGATGGGAACACCACCACCTAGACATTCTCTTCCAAGTCACTCACCATCCTGACTTGGAAATATATCGCCGTTCCTTCACTGTCACTGGGTCAAAATCCTGGAACTCCCTTCATAACAGCACTGTGAGTGTACCAACATCAAGAAGGCAGCGCACCACCACCTTCTCAAGGGCAACTAGGTGTGGGCAATAAATGCTGGCCCAGCCAGCGAAGCCACATCCCATGAATGAATGAATAAAAATGGATGTTCCCCCTTGTGGGAATGACCAGAATTGGGAGCACATTATTAAAAAAAGGAGGCATCCCATTTAAGACAGAGATGAGGAGAATTTCTTTCTCCTAGAGGGTCATGAATCTATGGAACTCTGTTCCCCAGAGAGCGGTGGAGGTAGATTCAATGATTATCTTTAAGGCAGAGGTAAATAGATTCTTTGCTAATAAGGGCGTCAATAAGTTTTGGGGGTAGGTAGGAAAGTGGAGTTGAGGCCACAATCAGATCTGCCATGATCTTATTGAATGGTGGAGCAGGCTAGAGGGGCCGAATGGCCTACTCCTGCTCCTGATTTGTATGTTCATATGCAACATTATATAAATGAAAAGGTGGGAAAGTGGTCGGATAAGCAAACTTCCAATGAGGAAATATGAAAGACATAGGAATCTGAATGAAGCACAACCAGTCAGCAAAGGTTATTAAGAAAGGAGAAAGAAAAAAATGGAATTTGTTCCAATTATTTGTTTTAGAATATTTTTGGGTGCCATCATGCTTTTTTCCACTAAATTGAACACTTGCAACAATTATTTAATGTTAATCTTATTGAAACAATAAAGATAAGAAAATAATTAAAACAAATGAATGCATTTTCTGTTTTGAGATTCCTGTAAACAACTTATGCCTCGGAGGGAAACAGTTCCATCTGTTCCTAGGTCCGTCACTGTTGGTTGATGAAACTTGTGCTATTGACCCGCAGCACCATACACCTGCACCTGTATCTTCCAGAAACTTGTACGATCGACAGCAAAGTTGACTCAACCCTCTTCTGCATTCTAGTGCATCAGTGGAGAGTTACTGAGAATTAACACTATGGAAAACCTTTATAAATCACTGATTAAGCTACGGTGTTGTGTTCAAATATTGGCACCATGCTTCAGGGAGGATGACAAGGCCTCAAGAGAGGGTGCAAAGGAGATTTACTAGAATGGTACCAGGGTTGAGAGACTTCAGTTACATGGAGAAACTGAGAAACCAAAATGTTCTTCTCAGGGCAGAGAAGGTGTAAGGGGATTTGAACTGAGACGTTCAAATTATGAAAAGTTTGACAGAGGTGATTAAAAGGAAGACAGACTTGCATTTATATGGCACTTCTCATGGTGTCTCAAAACGCTTTACAGACAATGAAGTATTTTTCAAAGGGTAATCACTGTTCTACTGTAGGAAGCTAATTTGTGCTCAGCAAATTCCCATAAACAACAATGTGATAGTGACCAGATAATCTGTTTTTTTGTGATGTTAATTGAAGGATAAATGTTGACCAGGACACATGGGATAACTCCCCCACTCTTCTTTGAAAGAGTGCCACCCAAGCAGGCCTTGGTTTAATGCCTCATCTGAATGCCGGCACCTCTGACCAAGTAATGCTCCCTCAGTACTGTTCTAGCCTTGCTTTTTGTACTCAAGTCCTGGAGTGGGACTTGAACCAGAAACCTTGTGATCCAGGGACAACTGAAACAGAGCTGAGGTGAGAAAAAATTGGCAGGAGGGTCGATAATCAAAGGATACGGATTTAGGATAATTTGCAAAAGAGCCAGAGGAAAAATGGGGTTTCTTCTTTTAGTGCGGTTAGTTATGATCTGGGACTCACTGTCAAAAGTGTAGTGGAAACAGATTCAATAGCATCTTTCAAAAAAAAATTGATACATTCCTGAAAAGGAAAAATTTGCAAGACTATGGGGAAAGAGCAGGGACACGGAACAAATAGGATAGCTCTTCCAAAGAGATAGCTTGGACATAATGGGCCCTAAACACTTCTGCATTCCCCACTCCCTACATCCCATCAGTGACAGCCTTGCTTTCAATCATCTGGGCCCCAGGTTCTGAAATTCTCTCCCAAAATCTATCTTTCTGCCTGTCTCTCTCCCTTTCAGACCCTCTATAGAACTTACCTTTTTGACCATGCTTTTTGTCACCTAATATTTCTTCTTTGACTTGGGGCCCGTATTTTTGCAGAGTCAGGAAGATTCTGCAGACTTTTAAAAATGGCAAGTGTGACCCAAACACAGAAGTCCCACCCTTATTTCAGAGATATCCAATTTTTGTCAGCAGGGGGAAGAGGTCCTGATTCACACACAAGGGAAACCTGAATTCAGCAGGCTATTTTAATTTAGTGCTGAGTTCAAACAGACCCCATTTTGGCAGTCCCAAGGATCTTAACCCACAATGGGAAAGTCACAAATTAATGAAGTAGACATAAAAGCTATTGAAAAGTGAATAAGGTTGATTGAATTTTTCGAGGAGGTGTCTAGTTGTGTAGATGGGGGTAGTGCAGTGGACTTCAGTAAGGCTTTTGACAAGGTCCCACATGGGAGAATGGTCAAGAATGTAAGAGCCCATGGGATCCAGGGTAATTTGGCAAATTGGATCCAAAGTTAGCTTAGTGGCAGGAGGCAGAGGGTGATGGTCAAATGTTGTTTTCGTGATTGGAAACCTGCAATGAGTGGTGTAGCGCAGGGATCGGTGCTGGACACTTGCTGTTTGTAGTGTACATTAATGATTTAGATGTGAATGTAGGAGGTCTGATCAGTAAGTTCGCCGATGACACAAAAATTGGTTCTGTTGTAAATAGTGAGGAGGAAAGCCTTAGATTACAGGGCGATATAGATGGGCTGGTAAGATAGGCAGAGCAGTGGCAAATGGAATTTAATTCTGAGAAATGTGAGGTGATGGATTTTGGGAGGACTAACACTGCAAGGGAATACACAATGAATGGTAGGACCCTATGACGTACAGAAGATCAGAGGGACCTTGGTGTGCATGTCCATAGAAGGCAGTAGCACAGCTAGATAAGGTGGTTAAAAAGGCATATGGGATACTTGCCTTTATTAGCCAAGGCATAGAATATAAGAGCATGGAGGTTATGTTGGAGCTGCATAAAACACTAGTTAGGCCACAGCTGGAGTTCTGGTTGCCACACTATAGCAAAGATGTGATTGCGTTGGAAAGGATGCAGAGGAGATTCATCAGGATGTTGCCCGGGCTGGAGCACTTCGGCTATGAAGAGAGACTGGTTGGGTAGGGTTGTCTTCCTTAGAGCGGAGAAGGCTGCGGGGAGACCTGATAGAGGTATACAAAATTATGAGGGCACAGATAGGGTAAATAGGATGAAACTTTTCCCCTTAGCGGAGGTGTCAATAACCAGGGAGTATAGATTTAAGGTAAGGGGCAGGAGTTTTAGAGAAGATTTGAGAAAAAAAATTTTCACCCACAGGATGGTTGGAATCTGGAACATGCTGCTTGAGAGGGTGGTAGAGGCAGGGACCCTCACAACATTTAAGTAGTGTTTAGATGAACACTTGAAACACCATAGCATACAGGGTTATGGGCCAAGTGCTGCAAAATGCGATTAGATAGATAGGAGCTTGATGGCCGGCACAGACACGATGGGGCAAAGGACCTGTTTCTATGCTGTATGACTTTATGACTAAAGTCTATTTAAGTGTCATGATATGAAGTATTTTTTAAATTCCTTAATCTTTAAACTTGAAAAGAAAACAAACTTAAGCAGTTAGTGATTGATTGACAGGCCAAGTGGTGTAGATTAGAAAAAAACATTACCATCTGTCCCTTCAATTTCAATAGAGTCCTTTGTGGAGATTTCACAAGGGATATTATGTTATTGTCAATGCTTGGCTGAGCTTCAAAAGTTACAATTATCTCAGCTGGGTGTTCAGAATTCACAGATTGAAGATAGAATTTAATTCCATCTCCACATGGCTCTGGAGGTACAATGGGTGAACGGGTTGGCAGGGAAGGGTCATGGGGGTTGATGGGATGTGAAGGGAGAAGCCTAGAAGGCCTAACAACTTCTAAATCAACCAGAAGCGAGATGGATCTTCTAACCAGCCCTCCCCTCGACACTCACCTGTCGCCATGGCCACCTATTTCCTGATTTGCTTCCAGGGTCAGCAAGCCTGAATCTGTTCCATGAGAGGCCAAAAATCTGTCTATCCCAGTCTTAACTGTATTCAATGATGGAGACCAACCACAACCCTCTGGGGTAGATAGCTCCAAAGATTCACAGCCCTTTGGGTGAAGGGATTTCTCCTCATCTCAGTCCTAACTGATCGGTCCCTTGAGCTGAGACAATGCCCCCGTGTTCTAGGCCTCCTCAACCAACAGAAACTCTCAGCCTCCCCCCCAACCAAGCTCCCCCACAATTCTGCAGGCTTCAAAGGAATCACATCTCACTCTCCCAAACTCCAGAGGGTACAAACCCAATTTACCCAGGCTCTGATCATTGGACCAATCCAGTGAACCTTCACTGCAACGCCTCCACTGCAACTATATCCTTTCTTAAATGCGGAGAACAGAACTGTGCACAGCACTCCAGATGTGGCCTCACCAAAACCCTGTACAATTACAGCAAGACGGAGTACCTTTTAAGCCAAAAGCGGTTTTGTACAACAGTTTTATGTCTGGGTTTTCATTATACCACAAAAGAATCAATGAAAATATTTCCCTATCACTTGTACCAGCAGTTTCAACTCTCAGCGGAACAGAAATGATAAATTTTGATGGAAGTTTTTTTTCCTACTCAAACCCTACTTAGCACATTTCACTAAACCATTGTAAAAGTCATAAATGTCTACACATGGGTTTTGCCTATACTTTTAATTTGGTCTTTATTCAATATTGCTATTAAACTTTGACAAATAAGCTTTTAAAACTAGGCAGATTAATGACTGGAACAATGGATTTTCAATCAATTGTTCAGATTGGTGGGCCCATTGAAATTAGTTGTTCTTTTGCTTCATCATCAAACAAGCATAGGCAATAGCTAATCTATCCAACAGTAATTCCATCTTCAGTGTAGTACTCTTCATCTCCAAGAATTTGGCTGGGTCAGCTGATCTACGTACAAGGATTAATATAAACCTGTTGCTCCAAAAGAAAATAACTAAACAAGAGCCGTAGAATGATTGGCCTCCTCCTGTGCTCTTTCGGCCCATAATATGCCAAGTCAGCTATTTGGTAGAGCTATCCAATTAGTCCCACCCCTTTTTCCCCACAGCCCTGCAATTCTTCAAGTATTTTTCGGCTCCCTTTTGAAACTTACTGCCAAATCTGCTTCCACCATCTTTTCAGGTAAAACATTCGCAATCGCAATAATTTGCTGTGGAAAAGCAGTTTTCCTCATGCCTGCTCTGCTTCTTTTGCCAATCACCTTAAATCTGCGTCCTCTGCTTACCGAACCTTCTGACACTGCAAATATTTTCCCCTTATTTACTCTATCAAAACTCTCCATAATTTTTGGACACCTCTATCAACTCTCCTTTTAACATTCTGCGCTCCGAAGCAAAAAAACACCAGCTTCTCCAGTGTCTCCACGGCCAGAATCTTCGACTCGGCAAGCGGGGTGGGGGGGGGCGGGAGGGGGCCTGCTCGCCGAGGCGCAAAATGACGTGCCGTATCGCCGGGTGTTTGTCCCAACGTCACCGCGCATCATTCAGGTTTCGGCGGGTGCTCACCCAGGTCGGCTGTGCGCCCACCAGACGGTCAAAGGCCGATTAGGGCCACTTAAATATCAATTAAAATAATAAAATGAGCTGCTCGTCCAACCTTAAGGTTGACGGGTGGTGGGCAGGCGGAGAACCCAGGCGACCTTCGCATTTATCATGAAACCTTGTCCACGGGAGGGATGAGGTTTCATGAAGGTGTTTAAAGCTTTATAAAAAATTTTAATAACGTTCATAGACATCTCCCAGCTCATGGGACACTTTCACACGAAGGGACATGTCTTAAACTTTTTTTTTCTTTATTAAAATTTTCAGAACTTTAACTAACCTCCCTGCGGCAGCTCTGTGCTTCAGGGAGATTTCTGCGCTCTTTTGCGCACATGCACGTGAAAGAGCGCACTCCCCGACTCGGCCTACTACCCATCCCCACCCCCCCACCCGCACAGGGAGCACTTAGTGCTTCTGGGCGCACATCACGCTGGGAGGGCCTTAATTGCGATCGGCTGCGTGCCCGCCCCTGCCCACTCCCACCCAACCCCCACAACGGGGAGAAAATTCTCCCCATACTGAAGTCCCTCACTCTTGGTACCATTCTATTAAATCTCTTCTGTACTCTCTCTGAGGTCTTAATATCCTACTTAAAACTTAACGTAATACTCCAGCTGGGGCATAACCAGTGACTTAGCATAACTTCCTGGCTGGTACACGGCTTTTCCCTATTAGTAAAGCCAAGGTTCCTGCATGCTTTTTTTCAAACAGCTCTCCAAAGCTATTCTACAGCTTTCAAAGATTGGTGTGCATATACACTTCCCGGTATCTCTGTTCCTACGCCCCCAGTATATATACCCCAATGGTATATTGTAGCATTTAGTTTATATTGCCAGCCCTCAATCATCCTGCCAAAATGTATCACGCTACAAAAGTCGTTTCACCGCTTTCAATAAATTGTTAATGTCTTTCTCTTCTGAGACCAAAACATTACGCAACCTAGCGTATTTACCAGGTTATGTCAGTACCCTGCCATTCCTGCAGATCAGCTGAACACACACCTGCTAACCTGGAAGAATTTGTGCTTCTAGCGGAGTTCTAAGGTACATGGCTGAGGATTCTGAGTGGAAACATGCACAGCAAGTGGGAATGTGTTATTCTTGGATTCGTGCCCCACAAATGGGAGACGGATATTTCGTACCAGTTGTGAGCATCGCCCTTCTGCTGCTACCACAGTGAATTCCACTGATCCTGCAGACGTTTTCAGATCGCAGAGACCGCAGAAAGGGTGGGTGGATGCACACACCTAGCTGTCAAAACTGTTTTGAAGAACGCAGCCATGAGGTGATAGTAAGTTAGGAATTTTCAAATTTTCACTTGTCAGTTTAAGGAACCAAGTAATTCTGAAGGAGCAAGGCCGGGTGGAGGGGAATGAGGTGCAGCTTTTTGTCTTAGTTCTGCACAATTGGTATTAATGCATTTCTGAAAATATAGTCTGGAGGCAAGCACAGGGTACCCCCCCCCCCCACCCCGGAGAGTATACCTCGCAACTCTGTCAAGAAGATATAACAATGTTATTGGAAATAATTTTAAAATAGAGTTCTAGTGGGCTCTATGTCTACGGCCAGGATTTTGCCCTTGCCGGGCGGGGGTAGTCGGGAAGCCGACCGCCGCCCGCGATCGGGGCCGGACCGCAATTTCACACGCCAATTAAGGCCCGCCCGGCGGGAAGCGCTCAGCGCTGCCTATGTTTGGGGGCGGGGTGGGGGGGGGTAGGAGAGCGAGCACAGAACTTTGTGCGGGCACGCAGGAAAAGCTCCCTGGGGCACAGAGCTGCCTCAGGAAGATGAAGATATAAAAAAATAAAAATAAAGAATTTTAGGGTGTCAAAAAACACGACCCCTCACGTGACTCAGCCACACGAGCAGGGGCATACTAGAAATTAGTATGAAAATGTTTTATCTTTTTTTAAAGGACGGATCGAAACCTCATCCTGCCCACGGATGGGCAGTAAGGTAACCGTAAGGTTGGATGGGCAGCGAAAAATTTAATTTAATTCCATTGTTAATGGCCTTACTAGGCCTGCAAATCGCCAGTGGGCACATTACCAACTCCTGCGTGTGCCCGCCAACCGAAATATCGCACTAGTGCGCGATGACATCGGGATGCTCGCCCAACGTCATCACGCGTCATTTTTACGCTCGTTTGGGTCAGGCACGTACCCACCCAACAAGCTAAAATTTCTGGGCTATGTGTGTGTCTTAATTGGATTAAGCCAGCTAGTCTGAGGTGCTTTGATATATAGAGCAGAATTCTCCCCCCGTTGGTGGGGAAGTTTAGGAGTGGGGGGGGGGGCGGGGGAGTGCTCATCCAATCGGCGCCCCCGATTGGGGACGTGCCGCCATTTTACGTGGGTAGGCCGATTAAGGCCCACCCAGCATGACGTCCGCCAGGAAGCGCTATGTACTCCCTGTGCAGGCGGGGGAGGGGGATTCCCTGAGCCAAGAGTGCGCTCTTTCGCACATGCGCACGAAAGAGTGCACTCATCTCCCTGAGGCTAAGTGCTGCCTCAGGGAGATCAGCTCCATAATGAAAAATCTGAAAAATAGAAAAAGAAATTTCCATGACATGTCCCCTCATGTGACACTGTTACATGAGCTGAGACATGTTCATCACTTTTAAATACACTTTAATTACATTTTTTAAAACCTACATGAAACCTCATCCCACCCATGGATGACGTTTCGTGCTTTTTCTAATGCCCGCCAGGGCCAATGGCCTACCTGTCCACATTAAGGTTGGATGGGCAGGTCCATTAAGTAGTTTAACGACTTTGTCAATTGCCTCAATTGGCCATTGACAGGTCAGCGGGTACACAGCTGATCCTGTTGAGCCCCCGCCTACCTGAAAATTTAAATGGGGCAGGGTGACGTCAGGAGTTCTGCCCAACATCATCCCGCATCATTTTACATTTCGGCAAGCGGGCCCCACCTCTCGCTCACCAACCGGGAAATCCTGGCCATAGTATTTTTGAGATGTTAAGTAGAGAAATGTAAGAAGGATAGAAGGTAAAGTGTAAATTTGCATTTGTTAAAAGAAACCATTCAAGACTGTGGGTGAAATCTTACACCTAGTCAGAATTTGCAAAGCAATGTGTTTATTTTTCAGCTCACTAATAAAATTGGTGGGATAAAAGGATGTTATTGTTAGAAGAGGCAAAGCTGAAAGTCTAGTGATACAATAAAAATGTACAATCAAAGAGAAAGGCATATATAAATGGGAAGGGAGATTGTGTGTCGAGACATTTTAAGATCCAACAAGTGTGAGAAGCCTCCAGCCTGTAAAGCTCAAGTCTGTCTGCAAGGACCCACAGCTGAAAGAAACTCATTTTGAATGTGATTTTCCAGGGTGTGCTTTGCCAGAGGTCTGTTAAATCTATGAGTTTTACTGTTGTCTTAAAGGGGGTGTAACTGAGAGTCAGATTAATTAGGGGATTTTGTCATTATTAGAGTAGTAATTTTGCAGATGTATGTATGTGTTTACAATCTTTCTTATATTAATAAATGTTTAATTTAGTTTTATAAAAAAAACTTCTTGAGACTCAGTGGTCTTATTACTACTGAGTTCAAAGCCTGCATCTCAAAACATACAAATTTCAAAAATGGGTTATAACAGTTGTTCCATGTTTCCCTCTGGGATTTGAACAACTCAGCCTTTTCCATCAGCTGCATCACAATAATACTAATAACAAGTTAGTTTGAAATCCTTCACTCTTCTCTTTTAACAGAAACATTAACTAATTTATTCCATTCAGATTAGCATCCGATAAAACAATTCGGAAGCGAATTTCAGACAAAAGTGCTAAGAAGTTCATTCATTAACTATCCAACAGTAACAGAGAGGATCCAGATAGAAAGAAGCATTTGTGTATTGCTGTCCTGTCACTTATTTAATACTGCAATATCTTTTGAAAATTAAAGGAATATGACACCTCAATTTCTTCCCAGTATCTACAAGGCTCAGGTCGGCAACCAAATTGGAAACTCACCATTCACCTAGCTGTGGACCATCGCAGTGCTCAAGAAGCTTGACACAATCTTGGGCAAAGCTGTCTACTACACAGTCTACTTGATCAGTACCCCTGCTACTGAACTGAATATCTACACACTATGCCTACAGTACATACCATTTACAGCAGCTTGCCCAACTTAAATTGACAGAACCTCTTAGCCTTGCAACATATACAATCGTGAAGGTCAAGAGCGGGAATGTCATGGGAACAGCATCATCAGCAAGTTTCTTAAGTCACACACCATCCTGATTTTAGCATAGATCATTGCTACTAGGTCAGAACCTTGGTGTTCCTGCAAAAACCATCACCAAATCACTACATACTTCAGGATAGTCAAGAATGAGCAATAAATGTGGGCTTACTAGAGTTGCCCATGTACAAGGACCAAAAAAAAAATAAGTTGCATAACTACACAACTCCTCTGCCTAAAACTTTCATAATAATAACATAAATATGACATAATTACTGCACCGAGGAACATCTTGGTATAAAAGCATTAGTGCACAATTCATGCAAAAAAAATCTACACATTAAGGACCATCACAATCTCACAAAGCAAGAAATCTTATAGGTTTTCTCCAAGGATTGTGCAAATATTGCTCAGACTAACTGCTGATTTTGCCAGATGGATGGACCGGGGTTGCCCTCTCCATTATGAAAATGTATAGCTTCTAATTGGGACTTTATATCTGATAGCACCACTGAAAGAGGAAATTCAGCTCATAGCAAACATGGTGCTGCATTTTATGTACCCCCAAAATCAGCAGCTCGCTTTAATAGATCATCAAGGGTCAATTAGTCAACTGACCCTAAATAATACGCTGCCCACGCCATAAAACAATTGGTGTGGACAGTCAGGCAAGAGCAGGCAGCCCAATTTTAAAATAATTTTGTGAAAGGGCGATAAGTAAGAGGGGGCGAGTGCTATCTTCGGGAGCTGCCCTTTGTGAACCAGGAGGCAGGCCCCCTGGCCCCAAAGACCACCCCACACCTCTCTCCACTTTCTTCTTACCCACATGCACCCTTAAACATTCACCCCCGCCCCACTCTCTGGCCTACCCAAACCCTCTCTGCCCAAGACCCTGATCTTACCTGGCCCTGGGATCCATGGGCCTTCTTCCTCCTACTGTTGAATTCCCATCAGCAGCCACTAACGCACTCTTGGTGCTGCCAGGGCTGATGGAGCTGCTGGCCAATCGATTGACCAGAAGCTCCAGAGAGCAGGAATTTCTTCCTAGTGAGGGCCAGAAGTTCCAATCCATCCCTATTTAGCCTGCCCGCAGTGCTTTATAGCTACGGGGTGGGAGAGTGTGGAGCGGGTCAGCTTCATGCCTACTTTGCTTCGGGGGGATGGAAGCTATCCACCCCCTGCCGTATTATTCAACCTATGACCACATTAATGGGGCAGTGATCAGACATGTGACCTTGTATTGATTGTGTACCCTTGTCATCCCCAAACCTCACTAGTTTGGTGATATTGATGCCAATGCTTAAAGAACAAAGGATTGAACCTGAAACCTTCTTGATTTATCTGGCAGAGTAAAATATTGCAGTGTTCATTTCCCACTACAAAGCCATCTAAGGAGCACATAATGGATTCTTAATGATAGCATCTTCATTCAGTAAGGGAATTTTAGAATAGAAGTTCAACTGATGAAAAATGCCATCGATCATGCATATTAGGAAATATCCAATAAATGCGCAGACAGCCTTGAATAGACTGATAACCCTGCATAAATACAATGGCCTGTCACTACAATACTATAAAACTACTACTTCTTAGATCTCTGCTTTTTCCTTTGATCTGTGTCCACTACAGCTGCTATTGCCCCTCCTCCTCCAGTACGTTAGTTTTGTTCTGAAAAAACCGGACCTTAGATCTTATGGAATGCAAACATTTTCCAGTCGGGTTGAGGAGCCATTCTATTTATTACTTTGGATAACTTCTTGAACTAAGGGATGTGGGTGGCATATAACCAGAACAGAAGTTTGCTGTTCTCACCCTTGTTTTAGCCTCTCATAGTAAAATTCCCCTAGGTATGAATCTTGGTGTAGTGGCATCATCCTATCCAAGTCAGAAAGTTATAGGTTCAGCACTGTAGAAATTTCAGCATAGGCTGGCAATGGAGTGCAGTAATAAGGGAGAATTGCACTGTTAGGGGTGTCATCTTTCAGGTGAAATGTTAATATAGGAACAGGAGAAGTAAGCCATTTAGCCTCCCAATCTGTAGAATCGCCCTTCAATGTGACACAGACCAACCTGTAATCTAATTCCATATCCACCTTTGCTTCATGTCCCTTAATATTTTTGCTTAACAGAAATCTATTAATCTTAGATTTAAAATTGACAACTGACTTAGCGTCAACTCCAGTTTGTAGGAGGGAGTTCCAAACTTCTTCCAACCTATGCTAGTAGTAGTATCACCCAAACCTCCCTCCTGAAAGGCCTGGATTTGATTTTTAAGCTATGTCTACTAGTTTTATAGACCTCCCAAGAGGCAAAAATAATCTCTTTTTCTACCTTATCTGCTCCTATCTGAAATAATTGATAAAATTCACTCCTAATCTTCTAAATTTCAGAGAATACAATCCTAGCTTGTGTAATTGCCCTTCATAATTTAACCCTCTGAGTTCAGGTATCATCAGGGTAAATCTACAATGCACTCCCTCCAAGACCAATATATCCTTCCTAAAGTGTGGTGCCAAGAGCCGAAGGCAATACTGTAAGTATGGTCTCACCAGAGCTGGCTCTCTCTGATCAGCTGAAAATTTTCAAGATGCTTACCCACTCCATCTTTAATTGTAGGCTTCAATAATTTGGAACAAAAAATGTTATGGTCTATAAATTCCCTGGTTGCACACTTTTCATCTTTAAGAAATGGAGGAGTGATAAGTACAATTTCCAAACAAAGGGAAATGGTTCCTGAATTGAGAGAACCATGGAAGAACATAACTAAGGCACCTGCAAAGTTCTCGCCTACTTCCTTTAAAAACCTGGGATGAAAACCATCTGGTCCTAGGGATTTGTCATTCGAAAGTCTCAAAGCCCAATTTGCCCTTGCAGGTGGTTGTAAAAGATAACATAGCATTATTCAGAGAAGAACATGTGAATTGTCCCTATATGCTGGCTAATATTTATTCCTCAGTGAACATTATTAAAATAGATTAGTTGGTCATTTATTTTACTTCTGGTTGTGGGATCTTGCTGTGTGCAAATTGACTCTGTGTTTTTCTACCTTAAAAAGAAACTATACTTCAAAAGGTACTCCGCTGGCCATGAACCACTTGACAACATCCAGGAGATGCTACGTAACTTTTTGGCGATGCCAGAATATTTGATTTCCTTGCCTGTGTCTCCCACTCTCAACAATGCTAATTCCTGTTGCAACACAATTCCACTTGTGCAGCGACCTTCCAGCCACAGTACACAACTTGCCGTTCTTCATGGGTAAGTCTGAATGCTAAGAATCAACAAGTCCACGACCATGAAGGCAATGTATCAAATGCAAGAAAAAGCAATCGGGATATAAAAAAATGGAAGGAGTTGAGATCATCATAAATCCCATCTAATATCATTCACCAACCTGGCCTACATGTGACTCAAGTCTTATACTATGTACAACACAAAAACAGAATTACCTGGAAAAACTCAGCAGGTCTGGCAGCATCAGCGGAGAAGAAAAGAGTTGATGTTTCGAGTCCTCATGACCCTTCAACAGAACTAGGTGAATCCAAGGAAGGGGTGAAATATAAGCTGGTTTAAGGTGTGTGTGTGTGTGTGTGGGGGGGGGGGGGGGGTGCGGGGGGAGTTGGGTGGGGGGAGAGAATTGGAGGGGGGTGGTGTGGTTGTAGGGACAAGAAAGCAGTGATAGAAGCAGATCATCAAAAGATGTCACAGACAACAGAACAAAAGAACACATAGGTGTTGAAGTTGGTGATATTATCTAAACGAATGTGCTAATTAAGAATGGATGGTAGGGCACTCAAGGTATAGCTCTAGTGGGGGTGGGGGGAGCATAAAAGATTTAAAAACATTTAAAAATAATGGAAATAAGTGGGAAAAGAAAAATCTATATAATTTATTGGAAAAAACTAAAGGAAGGGGGAAGAAACAGAAAGGGGGTGGGGATGGAAGAGGGAGTTCAACACCTAAGGTTATTGAATTCAATATTCAGTCCGGAAGGCTGAATAGTGCCTAATCAGAAGATGAGGTGTTGTTCCTCCAGTTTGCGTTGGGCTTCACTGGAACAATGCAGCAAGCCAAAGACAGACATGTGGGCAAGAGAGCAGGGTGGAGTGTTAAAATGGCAAGTGACAGGGAGGTTTGGGTCATTCTTGTGGACAGACCGCAGATGTTCTGCAAAGCAGTCACCCAGTTTACATTTGGTCTCTCCAATGTAGAGGGGACCACATTGGGAGCAACGAATACAGTAGACTAAGTTGGGAGAAATGCAAGTGAAATGCTGCTTCACTTGAAAGGAGTGTTTGGACCCTTGGACGGTGAGGAGAGAGGAAGTGAAGGGGCAGGTGTTACATCTTCTCCGTGGGCATGGGGTGGTGCCATAGGTGGGGGTTGAGGAGTAGGGGTTGATGGAGGAGTGGACCAGGATGTCCCGGAGGGAATGATCCCTACGGAATGCCGACAGGGGGGGTGAAGGGAAGATGTGTTTGGTGGTGGCATTATGCTGGAGTTGGCGGAAATAGCAGAGGATGATCCTTTGAATGCGGCGGCTGGTGGGGTGATAAGTGAGGACAAGGGGGACCCTATCATGTTTCTGGGAGGGAGGAGAAAGCGTGAGGGCAGATGCACGGGAGATGGGCCGGACACGGTTGAGGGGGCTGTCAACGACCATGGGTGGAAAACCTTGGTTAAGGAAGAAGGAAGACATGTCAGAGGAATTGTTTTTGAAGGAAGCATCATTGGAACAGATGCGACGGAGGTGAAGGAACTGAGAGAATGGGATGGAGTCCTTACAGGAAGCAGGGTTTGAGGAGCTGTAGTCGAGATAGCTGTGGGAGTCGGTAGGCTTGTAATGGATATTGGTGGATAGTCTATCACCAGAGATTGAGACATAGAGGTCAAGGAAGGGAAGGGAAGTGTCAGAGATGGACCACGTGAAAATGATGGATAACTGACTGCCACTGCTCTTCAAGAAATGCCTACCTTGAAGAAGTTCTGTTCGTCTCTGCGACAAGATTTCCATATCTCTCTTTTGCCTTGCTCACCTTCATTGCTTTCCATTTCTTTCCTGGTGTTTGACAAGGTGTTTACTAAAACCCGCTTTCACAGCCATATCTCCTTTCTCAGTGACTGTCTCCGTCTCCGACTTACCCCATGTGGATTTCAACTGAAATTCCACCCCTCATGTTTCGAACCCACCCAGGATTACAGGTATCTCCGGGACATAAAACGTTTCTCGGACTGCTGTTCCCATCACATTCTGAGATCCACACTCAGTGCCATGCGCAGCCATATGAACACACTCGACCTCTCCCTCCAGCAGCACCGCCGTACCCTTTTTCAAAGCTGCGCGTGCCCCCAGTTTCATTTTATTCTTCATCTCATCCGATGCCTCAACAAGAAACTTTTTCTCTTTCTCTCAAGTGCTAAGGAACGCAAGCTCCAACAACTCATCGACACCAACACCCATCTAGGACCCTCCACCCCTGCCTGTCCCTCCGTCTCCACCCCATCTTCCAATCCCAGCCCCAGCCGTGTATTCACTATACCCCCTGACCTTCCCCTCTCCAATGCTGAACGTTCAGTGCTCAGCAAAGGACTTATGCCCTCACCTCAATGAATTTCAGGCTCGGCACGATGCTGAACTCTTCTTACGCCGTCTTTGTCTCCGGGCTCACTTCTTTGGGCAGGAGTCCTCTCCCCGTTCAACGGATCCTTTTACCACCTCCAATATTCTCCCTCCACCTGGACCCCCACCTTCTCTTGATCTTTTCATTGAGAACTGTCGGCGCGACATTAGTCGTCTCAATTTTTCTGTTCCTTTAACCCATTCTAATCTCTCTCTCTCTGAACTTACTGCACTCCATTCTCTCAGGTCCAACCCTGACATTGTCATCAAACCCGCTGACAAGGGTGGTGCTGTTGTTGTCTGGTGCACTGACCTCTATCTCGCGGAGGCTGAGCGTCAACTCGCAGATACTTCCTCCTACCTCTCTCTGGACCATGACCCCACCACTGAACATCAAGCCATTGTTTCCAGGACTGTCACTGACCTCATCTCCTCTGGGGATCTTCCTCCCACCACTTCCAACCTGACAGTCGCCCAACCTCGGACGGCCCGCTTCTACCTCCTACAGAAACAGAGCTGTCCCGGTAGACCGATCGTGTCAGCTTGCACTTGCCCCACCGAACTCATTTCTCGTTATCTTGACTCCCTTCTCTCTCCCCTTGTCCAGTCCCTTCCCACCTACATCCGTGATTCCTCTGACACCTTATGTCACATCAACAATTTCCAGTTCCCCAGCCCCAACCGCTTCCTCTTCACCATGGACGTCTAATTCCTCTACACCTCCATCCCCCACCAGGATGGTCAGAGGGCCCTTAGCTTCTTCCTCGAACAGAGGCCCGAACAATCCCCATCCACCTCTACTCTCCTCCATCTGGCTGAACTTGTTCTCACACTGAACAATTTCTCCTTCAACTCCTCTCACTTCCTCCAGATAAAAGGTGTGGCTATGGGTACTCGCATGGGCCCCAGCTATGCCTGTCTCTTTATGGGGTATGTGGAACATTCCTTGTTCCAGTCCTACTCTGGCCCCCTCCCACAACTCTTTCTCCGGTACATCGATGATTACTTCGGTGCTGCTTCATGCTCTCGTCGGGACTTGGAAAAATTTATTAATTTTGCTTCCAATCTCCACCCCTCCATCATTTTCACATCGTGCATGTCTGACACTTCCCTTCCCTTCCTTGACCTCTCTGTCTCAATCTCTGGTGATAGACTATCCACCAATATCCATTACAAGCCTACCGACTCCCACAGCTACCTCGACTACAGCTCCTCACACCCCGCTTCCTGTAAGGACTCCATCCCATTCTCTCAGTTCCTTCGCCTCCGTCGCATCTGTTCCGATGATGCTACCTTCAAAAACAATTCCTCTGACATGTCCTCCTTCTTCCTTAACCAAGGTTTTCCACCCACGGTCATTGACAGCCCCCTCAACCGTGTCCGGCCCATTTCCCACGCATCCGCCCTCACGCCTTCTCCTCCTTCCCAGAAACATGATAGGGTCCCCCTTGTCCTCACTTATCACCCCACCAGCCTCAGCATTCAAAGGATCATCCTCCGCCATTTCCGCCAACCAGCATAATGCCACCACCAAACACATCTTCCCTTCACCCCCCCTGTCGGCATTCCGTAGGGATCGTTCCCTCCGGGACATCCTGGTCCACTCCTCCATCAACCCCTACTCCTCAACCCCCACCTATGGCACCACCCCATGCCCACGGAGAAGATGTAACACCTGCCCCTTCACTTCCTCTCTCCTCACCGTCCAAGGGTCCAAACACTCCTTTCAAGTGAAGCAGCATTTCACTTGCATTTCTCCCAACTTAGTCTACTGTATTCGTTGCTCCCAATGTGGTCTTCTCTACATTGGAGAGACCAAACGTAAACTGGGTGACTGCTTTGCAGAACATCTGCGGTCTGTCCACAAGAATGACCCAAACCTCCCTGTCACTTGCCATTTTAACACTCCACCCTGCTCTCTTGCCCACATATCTGTCTTTGGCTTGCTGCATTGTTCCAGTGAAGCCCAACGCAAACTGGAGGAACAACACCTCATCTTCTGACTAGGCACTATTCAGCCTTCCGGACTGAATATTGAATTCAATAACCTTAGGTGTTGAACTCCCTCCTCCATCCCCACCCCCTTTCTGTTTCTTCCCCCTTCCTTTAGTTTTTTCCAATAAATTATATAGATTTTTCTTTTCCCACCTATTTCCATTATTTTTAAATGTTTTTAAATCTTTTATGCTCCCCCCACCCCCACTAGAGCTATACCTTGAGTGCCCTACCATCCATTCTTAATTAGCACATTCGTTTAGATAATATCACCAACTTCAACACCTATGTGTTCTTTTGTTCTGTTGTCTGTGACATCTTTTGATGATCTGCTTCTATCACTGCTTGCTTGTCCCTACAACCACACCACCCCCCTCCAATTCTCTCCCCCCACCCAACTCCCCCCGCACCCCCCCCCCCACACACACACACACACCTTAAACCAGCTTATATTTCACCTCTTCCTTGGATTCACCTAGTTCTGTTGAAGGGTCATGAGGACTCGAAACGTCAACTCTTTTCTTCTCCGCCGATGCTGCCAGACCTGCTGAGTTTTTCCAGGTAATTCTGTTTTTGTTTTGGATTTCCAGCATCTGCAGTTTTTTGTTTTTATCTCTTATTCTGTGTAATTGATTCTTAATACCTTTAGGCCAACTACAGATGGGCACTAAATAATGCCAAGACAGCGTTGCCCACATCGCAAGCAGGATAAATATATTTGACCACCATTTTCGTGGAGGCAGGGTTGGGAGGGTGATTAGTGAGGTGGGGGTTGGGGGGGGTGGGGGGGTGGGGGGTGGCGGTGGGGTGGTGCAGCAACCCAGGCCCCTCCTGACAATGGTGCTCTGGCCATTTTTGTTATTTTAAATTTAGAAGAGTTGGAGTAGGGTGCCACCATCTTGAAGTACCCTATCAGTCCCTTTACCTTCCATTGAGGCCTGCTGTTCTTTTCATGCTGGAAGGCCTCTGCTTGTCACCCCGCCCCCGCTGCAGTCCATGTGGTGGTAGATCCACCCACAGCACTGTTAGGGAAGGAGTTCCAGGATTTTGACACAGCAACAAGTGAAGGAACCCCAATATAGTTCCAAGTCAGGATGACGTGTGACTTGGAGGCCAGTAAAACTTGGGAAATGACTGGTACTGGTCCGAACTGGTCTTGTATATCTTAAAAAGATTCTATGCTTCTAAAATGGAACTCCAGTTCAGACAAGTACCAGTCATTTCCAAGTTTTACTGTTTTTTTCTTTCTTGGGCATTGTTGGGGGAAGGGGGCGGCGGGTGGTGAAGCTGATGGTGTTCCATGCATCTGCTGCCCTTGTCCTTCGAGGTTGTAGGTTTGGAGGATGTTGTCGAAGGAGCCTTGGTGGGTTACTGCAATGCATCTTGTAGATGCTATACACTGCTGTCACTGTGTGTTGGCGGTGGAGGCAGTGAACATTTAAGATGGTGAACAGGATGCCAATCAGGAGGGCTGCTTTGTCATGGATGGTGTCGAGCTTCTTGAGTGTTGCTGGAGCTGCAATCATGCAGGTAAGTGGAGAGTATTCCATCACACTCCTGACTTGAGCCTTGCGAATGGTGGACAGGCTTCAAGGAGTTAGGAAATGAGTTACTTGATGCAGACTCCCAGCTTCTGACCTGCTCTTGTAGCCACAGCATTTATATGGCTAGTCCAGTTCAGTTTCTAGTCAATGGTAACCCTCAGGATGTTGATGGAGGGGGATTTCAGTGATGGCAATGTCAAGGGGAGTTGGTTAGATTCTCTTTGGTCATTGCCTGACAATTGTGTGGCACAAATATTACTTGCCGCATATCAGCCCAAGCCTGAATATTGTCCAGGTCTTGCCGCATTTGGACAAGGACTGCTTCAGCAGGTATGCCAATGGCACCAGGCCACAGCCAGTGAACAGAGAGGGTGGGGAAGCTCAAGAATCCTGAGCTGGGGAAGCAAGGGCATGTGGTGAGCAGGCTTTGGAGCCAAGTGACATCGGGGAGGCCGATGTCGGGAGTAGATCGGAAGCCATGAACAGATGAGAAGCTGGAGTTGGGGGAAGATCAGGTGGGTCAGCGGGATGTGATCTGAGAATTCTTGGAGAAGATCAGAAAGTTCAGCAGGAGGTTGGTGAAGCATTCACCTCCTGGATCCAGCTATCCTTAAACTCTCTCCTAGCCACCTGGTATCCCAACGCCCAGGAAACTCAGACGGCGAAGGTTTGGTTGGCAAGCAGCCTCATCATAATATTTAAAATGTCAACCTTCCTCCCAAAAGTGAGCTGGCTTTCATATCCTGTGGAACCGGACGTCGGCAGATAAGGGTCATGATTCAAAGTTCTAACATTCCACCCAACCCAAACCCTCCCATTTTCGGGAGTCAAAATTCCCTCTTTTGATCTCTCATCTTGAGACAGCAGCATTTTAACTTTCTAGGCATGTTCCCATTAAAGATAGCCCCAGGTGGTATGCATTATTCAAGTACTGTAACAAATTTTTTAAAAAAAACATTACAATGATGAAATCCAAGTAACGCGCCCCACCTGGGATCACTATTTGACTGGGAAATGAGACAATCCCATAAGTAGAACATTAGCAAGGTGTAACCAACCAGATGAAGAAAAAAACGGTTTAATGTGGATTTTTCCACCATGTCATTCGAAATTTGCCTTTCTTTGCATTTTTGATCAGGGAACTTTGTCTCATCCTCCTCTTTGGCTCCCCCCCCATGTCACATGGACCAGCCTCCAGCATGAGACCTGTTCGTGGGTGAATGCACTTCATTAAGATGTAAGCAAAGTTTCTCACTGGCTTTTCCATCTAAAGGAGGCACTTTCCTTCTACTTGTTGGTCTTTTTCACTGTGACTTTAAGGGATAGCCCTTAAATGTATTTAAGCAATTATAACTTTTATTGAGAGAAGGTCCAACAACTCTGTCCCAGTGAAATTCAATATCTGCTGCAAATGGGAAACTACTCCATTGTGATATACTGCACTACCCAATCCCCTAGAATAAATGTGTTAACTAGAACAAACAATACATGCATGCGCAGCTGTATAAGAACTGAAAGTGCCAGGCTAACTGCGTGCAATCTTATAAAGCATGGGGAAGAATTCTCCCCCCATTAGGGTGGGAAGTTTAGGAGCAGGCGCATGCGGGTGCACCTCTGCTTGGCACCCCTGATCAGGGGCGCGCCGCCATTTTACATGGGCGGGCCAATTAAGGCCCTCCCAGTGTGACGTCCGCCAGGAAGCGCTCTGCACTCCCTTTGCGGTCGGGAGGGTGTTCCCTCAGCCAGGAGTGCGCTCTTTTGTGCATGCGTGTGAAGGAGCGCACTCATCTCTCTGAGGCTAAGTGCCGCCTCAGGGAGATCGGCGCCACATTCAAAAATGTTAAAAATAGAAAAATAAAATTTCCCTGACAAGTCCCCTCATGTGACACTGCCACATGAGTTGGGAAGTGTCCATCACTTTTAATTAAGCTTTTAATAAATTTTTTAAAACCCTCATGAAACCTCATCCCGCCCGTGGATGGGGTTTCAGGCTTTTTCTGAAGCCCACCAGGGCTCCCGGCCTGCCCACCAACCTTAAGGTTGGACGGGGAGGTCCTTTAATGAGTTCAATCACTTTTTAAATGGCCTCAATTGGCCGTTGACAGGTTGGCTGATGCACAGCTGATTCGGCTGCGCCCCCCGCTGACCTGAAAATTGAAATGACGCGGGTGTTCCGCCCGATGTCATCCCGTGTCATTTTATGTGTCGGCGAGCGGGCCCTGCCCTCGCACACCGACAGGGAAATCCTGCCCATGGATACATCATATAGAGACACAGACAGGTGACCGTATTCAAGTACAATTGTAGATGGAAAAGGTGTTAACATTAGAAATTCACAGCCTTAGACTCTGCTATCTATCATTGTTAAATAGTGTTCTGCTAATGCAATGTTGCCAATCATTTTATTAATTTCTGGAACAGCCTGGAAATTTGAAAATTTTTTGAGTTACCTAGTCTAACATGGAAGCTAAACTCGAGTAACGAAACATCAGCGAGGACAGGAACAGTGGCTCTCAGCAGACCCCCTCCTCTTTCCGATGCTGGGTCCCTTGATCAGGCATCGTGCCTTTGAATGAAGGACCCCACCCCCCCCACCCCCTCGCCCCACCAGAGGCCGTAAGCAACCCCACACAGGTTTGCTAGTCATGCTCGCTCTACTTGGCGAGCCCACCACCCTACCACAGACCTAATCGAGGTGGAGGTGGAGGTGGGAAGGCGGCGGGGTCCTCATCAGCTGCCTGCCCTCCTGATTAAATAACCCCCGCCACCAAACATACTGGTGGGGGGGAGGGCATTAAATTCCGCCAGACATGTGAATAAATATTGGGTAAATCCAGAATTTGACTCCACTGTGAGTCAGCCCATGGTTCAAGGCATGAATAAGACAGAAGAGAGGATAAGGGAGGGAAAGAACACATGGGCCGGAATTTTCCCCCACCACCCCGGCGGGGCCCACCACAGAGGATGTGGCAGGCCGGCCAAAAGTCCATTGGCATTCTGTAGGACTGGAAGATCCCAATGGTGGGTGGGTCCAGAGAATCCTGGCCCATATGGTTGAGTTCATCTTCAGGTAGCCAATCAAAAGGCGGTGAAGCCAAAGAGCTGGGATGAGGCAGGCCAGTGATGGTGCTCATCACCAAAGTTAATGTTGGCTGATTAAATAGTGTCCTCTGGTCAATATTTACAATTCCCAATTTTGGTTTGGTGATGGGAAAATTTAGGCCGGGATTTTCCGGCCCCGTCATGGGCGGGACCCACCGCGGGCGAGGCAATGCCCCAGCCAGAAGCCCATTGGCTGGCGGTGGGACCAGAAGTTCGCGGCAGCGGCGGGCGGGCGGGTTTGGGAAACCCCGCCCTCCGAGCTGCCTCAGGGAGATTTCTGCACTCTTTCGCACGCATGCGTGAAAAAGCACAGGCCTTGACTCAGGGAATCCCTGCCCCGCGCGCCGGGCAGCCAGCGCTTCCGGGCGCACATCGTGCTGGGCGGGTCTTAATTGGCCCTACATGAAATGGCAGCACTTCCCACCCGCTGCCCCACCCACACCACCCCCCCCCCCCCAACCCCTGACGGGGGGAAAATTCTGCCCCATGAAACCATTTTCGATTGTTGTAAAAACCCACCTGGTTCACTAATGTCCTTTAGGGAAGTAAATCTGCCACCCTTACCTGGTCTGGCCTACACATGACTCCAGACCTGCAGCAATGTGGTTGACTCTTAAAAATACCCTCTGAATGAGGGCAATTAGGGGTGGGAAATGAATGCTGGCCTAGCCAGTGACGCCCATGTCCCATGAACGAAAAAAAAAATACATCCAGCCATATTAGAATTATTTTTCATGCAATATTTGACACATTGCAGTTACAACACAGAAACAGGCCGTTCAACGCAACCAATTCATTTTCATTGTTTAACCCTCCACACAACAGCCACTAATACATCCAAACTGGCAAGGGAGAATAAAATGCAAAGGAAGTATGCAATGTGCAGCCTTGGCAGACATGCTTGGTACTTACTCCCAGAAACATCTTAATTGCGTTGTATATTCCAAAAAGCTCAACTGAGAAGCTTTGCGGTGGATACGTCAGAAATAAAATCAGAATAGACTGTTCACCTGTGAAATAGAAATGTTCAAAACAACTTAAAACATAAGATTATCGGAATATCATCATTTTTTGACAACCCAGTTCGCTATAGGGTCGATAATAGGACACCATTTTGTGAAGGATGAGGAGAAAGACAGCAATTGCAGGTATAATAGCAGGAAAAGGCCTGGAAATATTTAAGGAACACAGATATCATAAAAGGGGAGATTAAATGGGAACAGTGGAGTCCCTCATCCATGTTTCTCTGTGAAAATAACCTTAATTTTATTCTAAACATTCTTGAAACATGTTTACATCATCTTAACTTGAGGATCTTGTTTTGTGTATGAATCAGCTAAACCTTACATAAGCACAGACTATGTGGTAAGGTTCAATGAAAGGTCACAGAACTGAAACATGGTGCTGGATTTTGTGCAGCCAACTGGGCCGGGCAAGGTGACAGATGCGCTCAGAGAATCGCCCGGTATAACGCGCGGCAAAACCCCCGCAGTGGGAAAATAGTTCACAGTTATGTCAGTGGCAGGAGGGAAAGCAAGCGGGAAACTCGCCCATTATTGACTGGAACCAACCACTTGCATCCCATTTAAATGTAATTCGCTGGGATTTTAATGCAGCTTCCCCAATTAAATGAAACTGAAACATGTATCCCATGCTTTCAATAACCCGCCCATTGAACGCTGGTGACTTAAATGTGGCTGACCTGACTGACTGAGAGAATTATTTTAACCTGCAGGACAGTGAGTCACAGGGAGCTACATTGTCTTTGGGGACCTTTTTTCTCTGTGTTCAAACTTGGTAGCCTGACATCCTGAGGGCCTCTGAGATTAAAGTCTTTGCCTCTCTGCACCAAAGGTCTAACACTCAGTTAATGATATTATGCGGGTAGGCTGGACAGGTTAGGCTTGTATCCATGGAATTTAGAAGAATAAGAGGCAACTTGATTGAAACCTTTAAGATTGTGAGGGGTCTTGACAGAGTGGATGTGGAGAGGATGTTTCCTCTTGTGGGAGAATCTAGGACTTGGGGGTCACGGTTTAAAAATAAGGGGTCACTCATTTAAAACAGAGATGAGGGGAATTTTTTTTTTCTCTCAGAGGACGGTGAGTCTTTGGAACTCTTCCTCAAAAGGCAGTAGAAGCAGAGTCTTTGAATATTTTTAAGGCAGAGCTAGATAGATTCTTGATTCACAAGGGGGGGGACGGTGAAAGGTTATGGGGGATAGGCAGGAATGTGTTGTTGAGGTTACAGTCAGATCAGCCATGATCTTATTGAATGACGGAGCAGGCTCGAGGGACTGAGTGACCTACTCCTGCTCCTAAGTTGTATGCTCGTATGTATGTTCATATTATAGAAACTAAGATTAAATAATCCCTGGTTTAGTAACAACCTTTGTTGCACAGCAGCACAACAACAACCTTTGTTTTTAAATCTGCAAATCAACCACAAACGTATCAACTTCCTTGCTTTCGTTATCTTACAGACTTTGCCACAAACCTTGCCTGACACAACTACTAACACTTCCTAACAAAAGTTGTCTTTTAAAACAAAGTAGGAAAAAGGTCAAAGTTTCTTCCTCAAAAGTACAACCAAGGTAGAATTATTAGACATCCCAAGCTGGAAAAGAATCTATTCAAAAAAAACAAAGTTTTTTAAAAATTTAAAATTCAGTCAACAGTCACCAAGGCTGATGAGCTAAGTACCAGGAGCCTGAAGAGCTCCAGCACAAACTCTTACACTTGCCGTTCGGTCACTCGGCTATCTCAAGCAAAAGGAAATATATATGTATACATTTGCAACTCACCTGCAGCACAAATATATATCAAGACAACGCAGAGGAAAATCAGGTAGAGCTTCAACTGGTCTTGTCCTCCTCGTACCTTTGAAAGGGTTTCCCATGTTCTTGAGGCGTACAAAAATATGTTTTTTTTCAAGATCCTATCACAAGCTGCAGGAGCTATTTCATCAGTTATATGCATCCTTTCAGTGCCACGTTTTGACTCCTGTAACCATAGCACAACATAGAAAATAGATACCACTTGGCAGCCACAATACACACCAAAAACATGTGTAAAGGTATAATTCTGAAGTAGCCATCCACTCAATAGATACCCAACGGTTCCCCCAATATAGATCATTGACTGCACAATGCCAATACGCTTGGTACGGTTCCCATCATGCGTGATGTCAGCCATATAACTGGAGACACTGAGGAAAACAGCAACATAATTTCCAAAGATCCCTATTAATGCAGAGGCAAAAATGCACCAGTAGACAGACATGCCTTTCACCTGCACCATCACTATGAATATAGCCCCACCAATTGATGCACCGATACTGGGCAATATCATGCCAAGCTTGCGACCTGCTTGATCGGACCAGGCACCAAGCAAAACTGATGGAGGTATGGACAAAATGGTCAGCACAGCAGTGTAGAGGAGTAGGACATAGGAGGCTTTGGTCTGGATGACTAGAGACTCTTCAGGTTGAAGTAAGAGATTGTTGCATATATCTTCATTATATTGGTCTTCACAAACCTGAAAAACAAAAACACTTCAGCTAACTATTCAACATTATGTTTAAGTATCTAAACCAAGTTAAATATATTTTGTTGATCTGTACTGCACAATGCAAAGTAATGAGAACTTCAACAAAAACAATATCATTTGCATAATGCAGTTCATTGCTGAACAAGCAATCAGTCTTATTGAAAAGGATTAAATCATTTTCAAAGAAAGCAGTTTTTTGCATTCAGCCATGTGTATACATCACATCCATAGTAATTATATTACTTCTCAAAGCACTAAATAATTAGATGGAAGGACAAAACAATCCACATTATTTCTTTTCAACACTTAACATATCACTGTGCTCTAATGCGCTACTGTACTTAATTGCTTTTTGCACCTTGTTCTATAGGTAAGTCAGAATTTCTGTGCAACGTACTTAGCAATTCCTTGCAAGCTGCTGTGCATTCATCTACAGTGATACCTCTGACAAACCTGGATGTTTTCTATGCCTGTTATGATGTTTAGATTATAAAAGCAGGCAATAATATTGCCAGCCATGGGGCTGTGGGTACATCATGGTTGCTGTCATAACTTTTATGCTACATTTAATGTGCATATTGGGCTGGATTTTACAGAAGCATCTAGGCTCACCACCGAATTCAAAGAAAGCTACACCCAAGACCTGGAAATCTCTGCAGAGTGTATGCCCAAAAAATGTTTAAATCTGGCACCAAATCAAGTGGATCTCCAGGGGCAGAATTCTCCCCACGTTGTGGGGGGGATGTTGAAGAGCAGGCGTGCAGAAGAATGCCTCCGATCGACGCCCCCGATCAGGGGTGCGCCGCCATTTTACGTGAGTGGGCCAATTGAGGCCCACCCAGCGTGATGTCCACACAGAAGAGCTATGTGCTCCCTGTGCAAGCGGAGGGGGGGGGGATTCCCTGAGCCATGAGTGCGTTCTTTCGCGCATGCACACGAAAGAGTGCACTCGTCTCCCTGAGGCAAAGTTCTGCCTCAGGGAGATCGACTGTACATTAAAAAATATTAAAAATAGAAAAGAAATATTCCCTGATATGTCCCCTCATGTGACACTGTTACATGAGTTGAGACATGTCCATAACTTTTAAATACACTTTAATTAAATTTTTTAAAAACCTACATGAAACCTCTTCCAGCCGGTGGATGAGGTTTCAGGCTTTTTCTAATGCCCGCCAGGGCTCCCGGCCTGCCCGCCAACCTTAAACTTTAATGACTCTGTCAATGACCTCAATTGGCCATTGGCAAGTCTGCGGGCACACAGCTGATTTTGCTGAGCCCCCACCTATCTTAAAATTTAAATGGGGCGTGGTGACACCGGGAGTTCCACCCAACATCACCCCACTTCATTTTACCCGTTGGCGAGCGGTACCCCCACCCCCTCCCCCCTCCCCCCCACCCCCTGCTCACCAACCAGGAAATCCTGGTCCAGAAGTCCAGCGCCAGTAATGTCATCAAGGTGAGGAAGAGGCCACTCACACTGAAACATACTCACAGACAGCAAACCATGAAGTTAACAGCACTGAATCACTTCACTTTTAATTTAAATTTTCTGATAAATGATCATGATTGCATTGAGATAAACGCTAAAATAAACAGATTTTTAAAATATTATTTTAAAAATGTGGAAGTTTATTACAATGGGGAAACTTTACATACCACAAATATAAAATTAGTTTTTCAGGGCAAGATAGGGTGTTTAGCAATCATTAAGATGTTAGTGTGCTGTTCAAAACCCAATTACAGTTCATTCAGCAAGGTGCATCTTTTTCATGAGTTTCTACAGTGAGACTGCCAGTATAAAAAATAGAAGTTTGCATCAATTCATGATTGCTTAAGGATATCCTTCTGGCAGAACCTCATGGAGAAGTATAGGATCACTGACAGTGACTTCTAGTACAGGGTAAGACCACATCTGAAGTACTGTGTGCAATTTTGGTCTCTAAATTTAAAAAAGGATGTACTTGCATTGGAGGCGGTACAGCGAAGGTTCAGTAAATTGGTCCCCGGGGTAAGGGAATTGTCCTATGAAGAGAGGCTGAATAAATTGGGCTTATATTCGCTGGAGTTTAGAAAAATGAGAGTCAATCTCATTGAAGCCTACAAAATTCTGAAGGGGCTTGGAAGGGTGGATGCTGAGAGGTTGCCCCATTGGCCAGAGAGTCTAAAGCACGTGGGCACAGCCTCAGGATAAGAGGCTCAATCATTTAGGATTGAGATGAGGAGAAATTTTTTCACTGAAAGAGTTGTGAATCTTTGGAATCCTCTACACCAGAGAGTTGTGTGAATGCTCCATTGTTGAATATATTTAAGGCTGGGATAGACAGAGTTTTGGTCTCACAGGGAATTAAGGGATATGGGGAGCAGGTTGGAAAATGGAGTTGAAGCCCAAGATCAGCCATGATCATATTGAATGGTGAGGCAGGCTCGACGGGCCCCGTGGTCTACTCCTGCTCCTTTTTTTTTATGCTCTTATGTTTCATGTTAACCTGAGCATCCCCGAAGTTGCTGTCAGTTTCAGCGGAGTAATATCGGCAACCACCATTGTTTCACCATTGTTACCATCACAATGTCTGAGTCATTATATTTTTGAGTCTTCTCTTGGTCTAGTTTATTCAACTTTTATGTCTTAGTGCACTGTCAGAGGTGTGTGTCAACTCCCGATGCATCACAGGATCGTCTAGTTTTGCCTTGAGATCTTGGAAAGTTTTCAAACAGCCAGATAAACAACCACATAACCGGTTTGGTAAGTGACTACGGCCCACCGGCTATTTTATGCCTCCATGAGATCTCACTGCAAAAGCACATCAGGGCCTTATTTAAAGTACAAAGCAAATTATTATTCATTATTTGTGCAAATGAAAAATCTAAGTGATTATTATAGATTTACAGCAGAAAGCTTTTGTCAACTGGCTTGGACAAAATAATAAAGAAATTGTAATTTTCTTAAGAGCCAAGCCAAATTGGTCAATAATTTGCAGATACATGTGGCATTTCATCTTGCAGAAATATCAACTTTTCCCAAGTTTTTTAAGCAGCCCCTTTGTCTTCTCTGGACAGAATACTTTTAGTATCCAAGACTGCAACTTCTAATTAACCAGCCAAGAAAATTTGAAAAGAACTTCAAATAAATAAAAACTAAACCAATATCTAAAATCTGCATATTCTTGGAAATCACCTTTAGACTCCACATCAAGCAACACTGTAGCAAGTTACAGAATACTGTATTAAGATTGACTTTGGCTTGAGCAGGCAGATAAACTCTAAGTACAATGGTGGTGTTTTAAAGATGGCTATTAAATTAAAACTTATGCATAAATCATCAACTTCATCATAGTGACTTGGAAATATATATACATAATATATATATGTATATAATATATATGTATATATATATAGCAAAGATTAAGACAGAAGCAGTTTACATTTGATAGAACACAGGATGTCAACCACAACCCAACTGTCTGCAAGTCACAGGCAGTTCTACCGATCCGCAGATAAGCCAGGAAGTTTGGTCTGACAACTAATCAGATTAAGCATGGTTGAAATGTCAATTGAATGCACTAAAGTGAGATATGAAGTGAGTCACTTAGCAATTCCGGGCACCCAAAGCACAACTGTGCCTTTGAACTGGCTTGATTGACCATTCACTCTTGGGCTTCCTGAACCAGAAATAAATACTTCTGTCTTTTCTGGAATTTTTAGCTCACTTTCAGTAGGTCTGTAAATTGCAAGTTACAACTGACAAATCTAAGCCGTTCTTTGAAGAAATGAAGGACAGAGGAAGTGCAATGGATGTTGTGTGCATGGACTTTCAAAAAGGTCTTTGTCACATAGAAGGGTAGTTGATAAAATTAAGACACACTGAGCAGTATTTAATGGAGATGAAGGGAGGGGGCGCTGGCACCATCGGGAGAACCAGCACGAGGCCCACATCACCTCTTTTATGCATTAAGTGCCACTCATGCATTAAACTGGACAGCGGCAGGCCTTCTCTGGTTCAAGGAACCTGGGAGCAGAAGTCCCATCCACTAAGATCTGATATCCACCATCCAATCAGTCACCAGCAGCTCTATCAAACAGCAATGCCACCAGGGGAGGTGGTGGCTGCTGCCAGTAGGATACCCGCCCTGTAAACTGTAAAATAGCATTTCAGGCTAAGATGGCCATGCAGAATGCAGTCAATAGTTGAACTTAATGCTAGGAAATCAGAGCTAACTAGAACTCAGGAGGTTGCTTTAAAGAAAATATTCTTTACTGCTAATAAAAAGGCAACACAAATACTGTGCCTAGGCACAGCTTGTTAGGATGGGACGTAGGGGTGGGGGGGTGGGGCAGGGTTGGGGGTGGTGTGAGATATGTGAAGCCTTGGCTGGTCCTGTGTAAGACCAATTTGTTAAAGAAAAGACTGAGAAATTAATGGTGTAAAAGTGGAATTTTGCATATCTAGGCATTCATGCCTAATTAACATGAGATTTTTCAGGGCATGGGACTGTGAGCAGTGTTTGACACCAAAAACAAGTGACCTCTCCTGCATTGTGTCACTCAGAATGGTCAATGGAATGAAAAGAATTGAACTTGATATACAAATGAGTAGTTGGCAAATCACTCAGTAGAATTCCAGATTCTCTAAGCTAGTCAGAAGACTTTTTCTCGTCTCCATTGGTGGTCATCTTTACCGAGGAAATGTACCTTTATAAGTACAAAATATATTCATGGAAAGAGTCTAAGAGACCTTACCCACGTTAAATGATGGGGCTTTATCAGCCACTCACAGGCAGCAATTATTGTGTCATGTACAAGTTATCTGAGGTAGAGCAAGATGAAAGTTAAATCAGTTGGATCACTTGTGTGCAAATGGGGTTCAGCCAAATTACAGGATAAACCAAATTTAACACCATTACCTCAGCTGATTATGATCAATTTGACCATATAGACTCCATCTCCACAATAAACTGGCTAACTAATGGTGTTAAATTTGTCAGCTATCTATAGCATTTAGCCTAATTTAATCTCAGTTTATAACTTGCACAGATATTGTTTTACATTGTTAAGGAACTGAAATACTTAACTGAATCGGCAGTCGTAGGGCAGGGACTTCAGTTCCCAGTGGACCTTAGGTCTCCTGCACATGCGCTGGCCAGGGAGTGGCCGCACGTGTACAGTTAGTGCTTTTTTTCCATTCCTCAGGCGGGGAACTGGCCCTGCATGCCTGTGCAGAAGAAAAGAAGAGCAAACGGTGTGGAAAGCAGGTCAAGTAACCTGAAACGGATAGCCATTCCAGAGAAGATCTTCCAGGGAGCAGGATACGGGGAAGGGAACAGGGAGGGGTCCCAGAACAAAGCTCCAGGCAAGGACAAAGACAGGGATCAGGAAGAGGTCTCAGAAGAAAGTCCCGGATAAGGGGCAGGGACAGGGGTCAGACTGAGGTCCGGAGAAGTCAAGTTAAAGAAAGGAGCTCAGCTATTGGATCCAAGCTAGAGAGCTGTGAGGAGCAGACTTGAAGCAAAGCAGGCTTGAGAGAAGCCCTGAAGATCCAAGGAGGCAGCCAAAGGTTGGTGGCTTCTTACTGCAGGCCTTGAGGGGCAGTGGTGTTCTGCTTGGCGCAGCCAAAGATTTGAAATTGTGCTTGGAAGCTGAAGCTTGAGTGTACTCAGAGATCCAGGGGAAAGGAATTTCAGAAGGCTAGACTGAAATCCTGGAAATGGATCCTTGCTGATGCCATCCGAGTCGGGGTGACATTTGGGAAGAATTCCAAGATGAGTTCTTCAAATGTGGAGATTGCAAACCCTTGTGAGAAAGACAAACATTCCATGAGACTGCTTAGCTCACGATGCGACAAATGTCTAGGTGGGTTGTTGAAAAATCCATGGGATCTGCTTTGGTCGCATCTGTCATTTACGCTGGAGTGCGGTGTGTCTGACCACAGTTGGCTTGTGAATTCACATGTACCTCATACTCACCCTGAATATTGGAGTGTAAGAAAGGTGTTGTAAATTATTTTATCATTCTGAATTTGTGTGTGTCTGTAAAGACATTACTGGGATAAAGGAATAGTGAATGTTTAAATCATCATTTTCCGTTTGTATTGAGATTTTTTTTTTAACCTTTCCATCTGGTGTAATTTTTCTAGTTCAATAAATGTTTTAGACTTTGTGTTAAAATTTTGTCAGCAAACTCCTGTGAATTTTCAGTAACTTCCTCCATGGTTTTGAAAAAGAAAGGACGGAATGTTCCCGTCCAGTTGGCGTCAGGCATCATGGTGGGCCGGGAAGTTGGGGGGCGGGTGGGGGGAGGACACAATATGACGAGAAGGCCAAAAATCAGTTTTACGCCATTGTAAAACCGGTTTGCCATCGTCCGCTCCACCTGTCAATGGTGGGCCGCATTTCCCACCGCCGCACATCACAAAAGTCATTTTAATATGTTTGCATCTAATTATGAGCCTGGCTGACTGGAATCATCGCCCCACGTCAAGTTTACTGCCAGAGTTGGCGTGACTTCAGAATAGCGTGCTTCACGACTGCCTTTAAAAGGCGCGCACCTGGCGATCTGGACACTGAGGGGCATTCGGAGGTGAATGCACACAACCTTGCGCAGAGCTTGTGAGCATTGCCCGTAGGACACCAAGAAGCGCTGCGATTTTGTTGGGGGGCACACAGGCAAGTTGCTTTATTCTGGCTGGCTTTCAGTGCGGTCCTAGTGCGGGTCGGACTCGGGGAGGTTTGGAGGAAGGCAGCGCAGATAGACTAAAGGAAATACCCAAATACATGCTGGGGGGTGGGGGGGTGGGGGGGGGGGGTGTGCAGCAGGGTGAGGGGGGAGTGGCCGCACACTTGGAGAAGCTTGTCAAAAGTGGGCATTTTTGTGCAGCTGAAACCGTTCAGCTGCAGCTCCATTGATATGCTTGGAATCGGGCCTCTGAAGCTTTTCTGCCCACTCAAACAACGCAAAAGTGTGAAAGTGCCACCAAATGCTCTAGAACTTTTCAGCCCTCGGGCGTAGGCTGCAAATTAATGCGCATTTTAGGGGGCAGCGGAGCAATTGGCCGACAGGACAAGTTGCACAATTCCCTTGCTAGAGGTGGCCATGGCACAGTCACGGGTGGAGGCGCTCACAGCCCCTTGCAATGTCTATCTTAAGGTTTGGACCAGTATCCATTACGGTTGAAGCTAACAGCGCAGCCTTGCACTGTGGGTTAGGAGAATGCCTGCGCCTGAGCTGAGAGCACAGCCTGCAGTCCAGTGGGCAAAGCTGCCGCCAATCAGTCAAGTGGAGTGAGGCGGAGGTGGGTGGCTTTTGGACTACACACTGGCCATCCAAGTTGTGGCCAGCACTCTCCTGCATGAAGGGGCCTTCAGACTTAACCAAGAGAGGTTCTCAGTACACCAATGCTAACCCACGCATTTCTCTCTTTGAACCTGCAGGGGGAGAACATCAGGATCATGGAGCCTGGTGATTTAGCAGCATGCCTCATATCTTACTGGGAGCAGAGAAGAAGAAGAAGAATGTGGTGGAGGCGCCTGGCTCAGCAAGGAGAGGAGCACCTCCCCCAAGATGAAGGGGTAGCAGTGTCTGCTGCACACGCAGCTGAAGATCCACAGCAAGCTGTGGCTTGTAGGCACCTCGCTAGATCCAGGGCCTATAGACAGTGCCTGCCATTCCTGCAGATGACCGAGAACCAGTGTTGCCGAAGACAGCACATGTCCAGTGAACTGGTCAATCACATATGCCACCTGCTGCAGAATTTGGTACCACGGGGACATGGAGGGTATCCACTTCCTGTGGCTGTGAAAGTGATTGCAGTGCTCAAATTTTATTCCAGTGGCTCCTTCCAGGGTTCCACCTGTACGGGATCTCGTAAGCCTCCAAACACAAGGTGTATCCAGGAGGTCACAGGCACCATCTTCACCAAGGTGCAGAACTTTGTGCATTTCACCCAGGATCAGAAAAACCAGGAAGTAAGAGCGCTGGGATTTGCGCAGATCTCAGGTTTTCCGCAGGTGCAGAGTGTCATCGACTGCACTCACGTGGCGCTTAGAACTCAGTGGCAACAAGCAGTCAGCTATGTCAACCGCAAGGGCTTCCACTTTCTGAATGCTCAGCTGGTGTACGACTATCACAAACACATCCTGCAGGTCTGCGCACGATACCCAGGCAGCATCCGTGACTCCTACATCCTTAGCGGGTCTCACATCCCTGACATCTTCCAGGATCCAGAGAGGCTGCAATGTTGGCTCCTCGGGCACAAGGGTTACCCACAGAGGATGTGGCTACTCACACCCATCCAGCAGTCTCAGGCTGCAGCAGGGCAACAGTATAATGAGACTTATGCCTGTGAGCCCAGCTTTGGTGGAGCAAACAATAGGCGCTTTGAAAATGAGGTCTGCTGGAGCACTGCAATACAGTCCCCAGAGGATGGTGCGCACCATTGTCGCTTGCTGTGTGCTCCACAGCCTGGCACTGCAAAGAGGGGAGGACCTGGCTGAGGGGTAGATAGAGGAGATGCACATATCCTCCAATGAGGAGGATGTCGAAGCCGATGGTGGAGATGAGGTCCTCGAAGGCAAGGATGCCAGCGATGAGGCCATTGCACTGGCCAGACAAGACAAACATGCTCAGGAGGCCCTCATAGCCACAAGATTCATGGTGGATGATGATGAGATGCAGTGAAGACAATCCTGAAATCCTCACCTTGCATCTGCAAATGTTTGACTCCTGTGTGGTTCATGGCAGTGCACATACCTTCAGTGCTCAGGCTCATGTCATTGGAGATGCAGTGGATGCTCTGATAGTTGCTAGATTCCAGGAGGATGATGACAGCATGCAGTGAGTACAGTCCATAGATCTTCAGATTGCCTCTGTGGATGTCTGACTCCTGTCTGGCTGATGGTACCTCGCTTGTGCTCTTTGATCAAGGTCATATCATGGAGACGCAGCCGTAAAACTTTAAATACACCTCGTCTTTTGTCAGCCTTCAGCACCTGACCCCTTCAGGAGCACAACGTCACCATTCACAGATTCTGAAGATATGGGGGAGGCCAGCCCCACCTCAAAGGTGCTGAGCGCACACAGAGAGAATGAGGGAACTCTGTGACACCTGCCCACGACATTCTGGCAGCAATGACAAGCACCATCGAGGTGCAGGCATCACTAATGTGTCCAGTGAGTGTGAAGCCAGACCATCACTTTGGTCTGAAAGTTTCACAAGGCACAGGGAAGAGGCCCCAGATTGAGACAGCTGTCTTTATTTTGTGCAGAAACCAAGGTTTCACCTCTGGTAAACAATGGTCACCAGCCAGCTGGACGATTCTATTTTCAAAGTCAGTGAGGACCCTGATGTCAGGCATTCCTCCACTAGTCTGCGACCTCTCACTTTTGTTGTGTGCCAGCTTGTCCCTGCATGAATATTGATGGAGAGAGTGCCAGCAGGACACCAGCCAGGCCAGATGTGTGGGTGAGTGGTTCCATGGATGGGATGAGGACACAATCCACAGGGCAGATGAAGCTGTGTGTGAGAGAGTGAATGGTGATGTCCCTTGAGCTGACAGTGATCCCTGTGGATGTGTGAGTGTGTGAATTGAGAGTGATGAAAAGAGTGACTTACCCTAGAGGAGATCATTCATCCTCTTTGGCACTGGGTGGCTGTCCTCTTTTGCAGGGCATTAGTGCTGACCACCGCTGCCCCCACCTCCCAAGCTGGATTGGTGACTTTACTTGCAGGCCTTCATCCGGAGCAGGGATAGAGGACTTCATGGCAGGTGCCCACTGCGTCTGATAGGCACCCGAGGGAGGTGTCGCTAAATTTGGGAGCAGCATGTTTCCTCCCTTTGGCAGCCATGACATTGCAATAGCTTCCGATGCCTTAGAGAGTGCTAGCTCTGTGAAGGGCCGCCCTTTAAATATGGTATCCAGATTACTGAAGGCCTGAGATGACAGTGGAGCAGGCAAATCAGAGGCCACCCCGCCAGTGACCTGATGTGTTTCCCAGGAATGCATTGTTAATGAGGTGCGATGCACAGGGAGTGGGACGATATAGTGCGTAAACCATGCACCTTAGTTCTAGATTTCTCCCAGGAGGGGAACATTGACATGGAACGATCGGAGAAAAAAGTTGAAGTTACCAGTTTCATTAACTATGAAATTAATGAGTGGTGATCCAATTGATTCAGCCCAACTTCAGAGCAACTTTTATCAATCCTAGCCTTACTTATAATTTTAAGAAAGGGTCCAGTACAGGCAGCTTTTAAGGTTTCTGGTGGTTATCAACCTGCCATAAGGGGGGTTGAGAACGATGGACAGCAAGGCTGGTACCATCACTTTAAGTAATAAAGCACTTACTGTATTTTTCACAAGCCATTCGATGGACAGGCCCAATTAAGGAGCTGTAACATAAATGATCCCCACAGCTTTGGACCCAATTTCCAGAAACTTGCAAGTGCAAACCCAAAAAGTTTGAGAGCTCAGCAATGTCGTTAAGAGAAAATAAATTATAGAAATAGAGAATGCAGGAAAGTTGATGTTAAGGGGGATGCAGAAGGGGCCTGCAACATTAGGGAAATAACAATTAATATATCATGTTCTGCAGAACATTTAAGGTGTGGCTGTTTCAGCATGGGGACAGAAATCCAAAAGTACCTGGCAATATGTTGACGCATGGAAACTGCTAACAACTCTGAACTCACGGAATCTTCACTTAATTTTAGCTAATCGGACAAACAATTAGCTCACAGACGGCCAGCAGGATGTGGGTTGTCGACACGCACAGATACAGCTACAACTAAAGGAGCCCCGTGGTAATAAAGTGCACTATGAAAGTATTTTTGACAGTCTGTAGACGAACAACACAAAACACCTGTAATCAGTCAAAATAAACCTGCCATTTCTTACACCAACTGACAGAAACCCACACCCCCCGCCCCCCCACCACCACCCCCCATCACAATAATATAACAGACAATCTGTAACCCACCTTCACCAATACAAGCCGCTGTAAAGCGAATGTATTTAAAAAAGTCGAAGCCAAGTACAGAAAGATCACCGGCTCCACCGTGACAATGGTCCTCGGATCCATTGGGGTTAAAACTTAAGTCAAAACTAGAGGGGGCTTGAGGATTGAAAGACGGTCAAAGTTATGAGGCGAACTGAAAGAAGTGGGTTCTAAGCTAAACTGCTCATGGGGTCATATGATTATTGGTGAAAGTGCGGTGGGGGAGGCGTTTCTTGCAAAATGTCATACTTTGACAGGTCAGTCCTGCAGCGGGTGGAGGGAGGGTGGGGGAGGGGCGCGCGGTGGGGGCGGGGCGCGCGGACAGGTGAGGCCAGGTGAACACCTGGCCAGCACTTGAGCGTCCCCAGATTGTCCCTCCTTCAGCCCCATGGCTGGTGGGGAGGGATGAAGACGTTGGCTTTCTTCCAGCGTGGCTTACAATTTTGGGGGGATTTTTATTTTTATTTTTTGGCACTTCGGGTGACAATACTTTACAGTCAAGAACCTGCCCTTGCATCCTGGGAAGAATTGTGCAGAGATTGTGAGTTGTATTTTTGTTTTAAATCATATGAAACTTTTTTTCTCTCTCTCGCATTTCTGGAGGGCCGGGACAGAGGTCAGAGAATTGTGGTTCCTTATATGTGCAAACACGCTAATCCTACAAAGTGTCACTGTAGAGGTGACAATTGTTGCTCATTTCGGTTGCAAGGGCCTCCAGTTTTGACCTATGTAATTCTCTCAAAAGTACAGACACGACTCTCGGTATGAATAGATTTGTGATCCGACTTGCTCCTGCTAACATCGTAACTTTCATTTCCTTGATATTACAATAATCACGCGACATGTGCGTATATCTATCGGTCAGTTTAACGTCGGTGGTGGGGAAACTTCCAGAAACAATGCTCCAGGACAAAATTAACAATCACATGGACAAATGGGGGTTAATTAAGGATTATGGATCCTGGATTTCTTAAGGGAAAATCATGTTTAACTAACTTGCTGGAGTTCCTCTGAAAAGGAAACCAAGAGGGTTGATAAGGTCAAATGCTGTTGACGTGTACATGGGCTTCCAAAAGGCATTTGGTACAGTGCCAAACAACAGACTTGTGACTTATAGCTTATGGAATAAAAGGACAGGAGCAACACATATGAAATTGGTTGAGTGACAGGAAACAATGAGTAGTAGTTAATGGATGTTTTTCAGTAGGAGGAATGTTTGTAGTGGAGTTCCCCAGGGGTCAGTATTGAGGCCTTTGCTTTGCCTGATATATATTGATGACCTAGACCTTGCTGTACAGAACGCAATTTCAAAGTTTGTGGATGATACAAAACTTGGAAGCAGTGTGAACTGTGAGGTGGATAGTGTATAACTTCAAAAGGACGTAGACAAGTTGATGAAATGGGCAGACAGGTGGCAGATGAAATTCAGCACAGAGAAATATGAAGTGATCCATTTTGGCATGAAGAACATGGAGAGATAATATAAAATAAAGGATACAATTCTAAAGGAGGTGCAGGAGCAGAAGGACTTGGGTGTATATGTGCATAAGTCATTAAAGGTGGTAGGACAGATTGAAAGAATGGTTAATAAAGCATATGGCATCCTAGGCTTTATTAATAGGGGCAGTGGTATAAGAACAAGGAGGCTATGTTGAATCTGTATAAGGCACTAGTTCAGCCTCAGCTGGAGTATTGTATCCAGTTCTGGATGCCGCACTTTTGGAAAGATGTTAGGACCTTGAAAGCATGCAGAAACAATTCACAAGAATGGTTCCAGAGATGAGGAACTTCAGTTATGAACATAGATTGAAGACATTAGAACTGTTTTCTTTGGAGAAAAGAAGGCTGAGAGGAGATTTGATAGAGGTATTCAAAATCATGAGGGGTCTGGACAGAGGAGATAGAGAGAAGCTGCAACAAAAGCAGAATTACCTGGAAAAACTCAGCAGGTCTGGCAGCATCGGCGGAGAAGAAAAGAGTTGACGTTTCATGACCCTTCAACAGAACTGTTCCCACTTGTGAAAGGATCAAGAACAAGAGGGCAAAGATTTAAAGTAATTGGCAAAATAAGCAAAAATGAAATGAGAAAAAAACTTTTTCAGGTAGTGAGTGATTACGTTCTGCAATGCATTGCCTGAAAGTGTGGTGGAGGCAGTTTCAATCAAAGCATTCAGAAAGGAATTGGACTGTTATCTGAAAAGGAAGAATGTGCAGCGTAACAGGGAGAAGGCAGGAGAATGCAGGTGAAATGGGCTGAATGGCCTCCTTCTGTGCTGTAACAGTTCTATGATTCCGTGAACATGTATTTGTGTATCTACACCTATACAGTTGGCAAGTAACCTGAGCTTCTAACCTATTTTCAGAATGAGGGCGGTCACTTGACCAATAAAAATGGCAAAGCACCAAAAATATGATGAGGGAGACTAGACAAATTCATTAATATATTAGAACATTAATTCTCTCAATCCTCTTCCATGTCACTTGACGGTTTCTCAATCTTGTTATTTTTAATTTGTGCTGCACATTCACAGTGACTTGTCAATCCACATAGCACACTAGCAGGGTTTACTTATCTGTTGTTTTTGAAGGGGAAGAAAAGAACCAGCAGTGTCCTTAAGATTAATCTTTTAATTCCTGGAGACTCCAGAGCAATCAAGAAGGGTTACAGCCCTAGTTTTTACTGTTGCTCCCAATTATATCCTACTCCAATAGACCAGATTTCTTAAAAACACACATTACAAAATTGCTTCAATGCCCACATAGCTTGCCAAATGACAGTTCTGGGGTAATGATACCCTTCATTTGACAGTAAAGCTTGATGACTGCAAATGCATTAGGCAAGGTACTTGGAGACCACTCCTTAATGTTGACATCAACCATCATTTTTGCAAGATTTAGAAAAAACTATTTGAGCTTTATTTGATCTTCTGTCCAGCCAATTGTCTTGTCTCTCATCTTATCTGCCACTTCCAGTTTGTTTCTCCTTCACTCTTTTGGGCCTCAGTGTGACTATCATACTTCAATTATCTCGGAGTTATCGCTCTCGCTGTCCTTTTCTGCAAGTCTCTTTTCCTCTGTCTCCTTTCTTTCTATTTCTCAGCACACTTCATGAGCAAAATTTAATCCAAACTGTCGTGGCGGGGATTATGGTGTCCAGGCCCGCTTCATCGCGGGGGAGGCTGCGCTCAGTCTCTCGGCAGGGGAAAGCCTCCTGTGATTAAGTCAGAGGTGGAAAGGGGCCGATGCAGGAAATTTGCCTCCTCTTAGTGGAATGTCAATTAGGTTCATTAATGAGCCAATTAATACCAATTAGCCCTGAGCGCACTTGAATTTAGTGGTCACCCCGGGATTAAGTGGGAGTCGCAGGCTTTCCTGTGCTACCCGCAGGACACCCTGTGAACCCTGTCCGGTGTGCCAGCAGCCTACTGGTGTGGTTTCTCATCACCAGGCACCCTGTGCCCGATCGAGGGACCCAACGACAGGAACGGGGAGCTGCTGAATACCTTCCCCTCCACTTCCAATCCCGGCTGCACTTCACACTCCCCGCGCTCCTCCCACGACCCCTTCCCCACGACCCCCAGCCTACCCTCACCTGGGGGAGTGAGACAATCCCTGGAGCACTGCTGGCAGCAGCCACCGCTGCTGATGGCACTGCTGGCAATGGAGAGCTGCCGGCCTCTGATTGGCCAGCAGCTCTTGGCAGGTAGGGTTTCCGCCACCTAACTCGTGGGAGTGGCCCAATGCTGGCAAGTCAAATGCCTGAGAGGCGTGTATTTCGGTCATGCCTCGCCCACAGAAGCAACTTGGGTTTCCCACCAGTTCTCCAGTTGGCGGGCAGGGTCCACATTGGGGGCATTACATTCCGCCCATTTTTTTTAACATTCTCTTCCATGTAGACTGCAACACAGCTCCCATGGTAGGGCTGCAGCTGTGATTTTCTGAAACCTGCAAAAATTAAATGATCTCTCCTTCTTGATGGAGAAAGGAGTGGGGGGGCCCGGGTCTGGTAACGTTGGGGGTCAGGATGAAAAGTGGTGGGAAGGCTGAGTACTGGGAAAGAGGAACAATAGTGCAAGCTCTTTTAAATTTATATCTACATGCTTGTATAGTACTGGGCAGCAAAAAAAAACTTTTGAGGGTTTTGCAAAGCTGAACTCAACACAAAAGATCTTAAAGGTGCAACAACTGAAAACGACAATATTTTTTCCCTAGTTTGACCCTGAGTTCTCTGTAGCTCAGCAGCTTGTCGTTTGTAAGTTACTGCAGCATCTTACTGGGTTGCTCGTGAGAGTCTGCAGCAAAAATCCATACAGTTTTATCACACAATTTGTGCAGTTAGCACCATTTGACTGTATTACTCAGCACTTCCTCTCCCTCAGAATTTATGAAACTTCAGGCTTCCACTTTTTGAGCATAGCCTCACAAATAGCTACTGCCCCATCTGGAGATAATGAAGAGGGGTCTATGTTAAATAATGGTCAGGTTTCTGGGTGAAAGTGGACATGAGGTATCCTTTGTTACAGTATAATATTTTGGAGAGTGACTGAATGGAAAGCAATATAGTGCAGAGCCTGCACTGTGAATGGACCATTCCTTTCAATGCTTCTAACCAATAGCGCAGTGCCAAAGAAGATCAGAACAATTAGCAACACACTCCACAACATTGCAGTGTCCTTAACAAAAATGGGAATCACCAGAGTCAATTACCCTTGAATCAGCCATTTTATATCATGGGCAGGGGTTGTCATGAGCAAGAATTGTCATTCTTAGCAAATGCAAAATACTGTGGGATGCTAGAAATCTGAAACAAAACAGAGAATGCTGGAAACACTCAGCAGGTCTATTAGCCTTTGTGGAGAAAGAAATAGAGTTCTGGGTGGAATCTACCCACCCAGAAGGGGAAAAAAAACAGTAAAAACTGGGAAATAAAAATGCTGGTCCGAAATGGCCTTGTATACCTTTAAAATGGAACATCAGTAAAAACTGGGAAATAAGAGTACTGCTCCGAACTGCTTTTCCCTTCTACGCAGTCATGTGGAGATAGGTTTGGAGGGTAAAATCCGAAGATAGCGTCCTGGTCGACTCCCCAATGTGTTCCCACCTCCAAGCAATCTTGTCGAAGGTAGGGTCAATGCAGCAGCAGTTACCCGCCTATCAGTGACCGGTAACCAATTAGGTACCAGTTGGAGGGGAAACGCCACCACCAGGATCTTCCTGATGTTGGGTGGGCCCCATGCCGAAGTCAAAGCCCAGTATGTACCTGAAGGCAGTCTCCCAGCAGCTGACCAAGGGAAAATTGATGCTCCCTCTAAATCCCCCTCATTGCAGAGCTGCAAGGATCAAAGGGCCACAACCACGGCCCCCTCCACAATGATGGCCTGACAGCTGTGGGCCTTCTTCATTTTTAAATTTTCATAAGACTTCAGAGTATGCCTCCATTTTGGGGCCTTCACAGTCCCCTGCCTGCCTCTGGAGCACATGCCTCTCCTGGGGGGGCTGCCAGCCATCCAGCACTTCGGGCCCTCTGATTGGTCTCCTGCCTCGAGAACCTGCCCTTTAATTGGACAGCAAATGCAGAGATGGCTTCTGCTTTGTATTGCCACTATGAACAATGTGCTCTTGGCATGGTTACTGGTATGCATGACCTATCTTTCTTAGACAGACTGTAGTTTTACTGTGGTACTGCTCCAAACTAGTTTATAAACTCTATATAAAGAACAGCTTACAGAGTGGGTGCAGTGTGTTCCATCCTCCCTCAAGAGAGTCTAGCACATGACTGCCTAATGTCACGGATACATCATCATCTACATCACTCATTAGCATATTCATCTATTAACCTATTATACTACACCTCCCCGCACACTCCCAAGAATTCAACCAACTTCTTAACAACAATTTGAAACAAGGTTTTAACTATTTACGTTGCATTTCTGTAACTCCCTTTTACTACTACAACTCCTAGTCCCACTTTTCCCCTTCCCCAAATCACAGTCCTGAGGGATTCAGTCTCCCACAGTGTTCTCAGCCTTTAGCGAAGATGTCTTGGAGACATACAGGTGTTCTTCTTTTCCTTGGAGGTCATCATGGTGAGCGAAATGGGTTAGGAACTTTGCAGCATTGCTGGTAATCAGAGTGTAGACTTCAGGGCTGCTGAACTGTAAGGCCAATAGCCCTTTGTCAGCAAAAGACTGATGCAAGAGAAAAGACTGAAGGACAGCAACCTTTGGACTCTCTTGAACTAGAAGAGAAGAAATTAGGACTCTCTGAGGAATGTTCTGCTCCCACAAAACAGACTGGGGAAAGAGCTGAGAAGAGGAAGGATCTTCAACCCCAATGAAGACTCAGATGTATCATTTACTGCTTCATTATCGAAGATCTGAGATTCTATCAAATCGAGACAATGAGAAGAAAAACAACAAAATTCCTGAAGACATTACAAGAAATGAAGAAGAGATGAGTTCCTAATAGCATTTCGGAAAGATGTCTACTTTCTGCAGGTGATGGTAACATTGCTACAGTTTTCTCCCTGTGAGGCTGCTCCACTTTGGGCAATAGGAAGAACTTCTGTGGATATGAAGATAAAATTTCTCTGAAGGTAAGAAAAGATATTTTCTGCAATCGGATGAATCTCTAAGACGATATGAAGGCTAATTTCCTGTAGACAAGTGCCTTCTACAGGAATCTGAAGCTTTAGAAGCTCTGAAGATTCTCCCTCAATTTCTTTGCTGAAGAACAGTTCAAGTAGGAAGAAGATTTTCAGCTGGGCCTGAAGTATGGGCTTCAATTTTCTATCATCCCTGGAAGTGGGTGCAACTAACTCTGGTGGTGTGATCCTCTGTGGAATCTAGCATAGAATTAAACATGTTTTTCTCCCTGGAAGATCCTTCATGGTTAACCAGCAATATACCAGGCAGTGCATTGGTAGGTTCACTGAAATAAAGATCTCAGTGCTGCTCAGCCTCAAGAGACACAACTGACTCCAAAACAAAGAAGCCAGGAACTTCGCCTGGCTCAGCAGTAGACTGGAATGGCGAACCAACCTCTTGGACGTCGTCCTTCAACAGGTCTCTCAGTGCTGCAACATCCTCTTCCTCATTACCTCCTTCAGGAAAGAGCCAGTTCAGGTCCAAAAGGTCCTTGTGCAGATGGCTGCTGTCTGCTGTAGTACCTTCTATATCCGTTACCTCTGGCCTAGCTTCATAAAGAACTGAGAGATCCATGACCTCAATATCTGCAGCGTCTAGTGGGTGGTGCCTCTGAAATCACTGCTGATTGAATAAAACTTCTCGGTTGCTGCGTGGTTCTACATAAAACTTATATATATCAGGCAGTCATTGATAACCTCTTCTGGAGAACAGGGGAGAACGTCCACTTTGAGACAGACGGCGGGATCTTCCATTCCGGGACTAGGTCCCATGGTTTGGGGTGGGGGGTTGGGGGGGAGGTGTGCGGAGACGGGGAGTATTTCCTGCTCCGGAGATCACTGGGAATTCGCACCACATTGCGCACCCCTGGCCTCGTTAATTATGTAGTCGGGGGTTTCCTGACATACAGTGCCGTGGAGCAGGCTGGATGGTACAGCGGCCATCATTACCAGGTGCCATATTTAAAAAGCTCCTGGACATCAACTGACCCAACCTTCAGGGAGGAGATGGCCCGAAGGAGGACCGGGTGCCCTGGCACCTAAATTCAGCGATGCCTCCTCAGGCATCCTGCTCGACAAAGGGGAGGCCAGGAGGTACGTCCTCTATCTAGAGGAGGAGGCCAAGCAGGGAGATGAACCCAGCACAGGAGCAAGTCTCCAGGATAGTCAGTGCCCAAGGTGTGCACCAGAGGACTGCCCTGCAGTGCAGGAAGCAGATGAATGACTTCATCCACTCCAGCAGGGTAAGTGAACACTCAACTGCGCTCACTCGCTTCACAGAATGGTAGAGATGACATGGGCCTCAGTGGCAACGTTGTAAGCTGATGCCTTATAGCCCCATTGCAGTCCACCTACCTGCAGGCGAGAGGACACTATGGGTCCTTGACCCTTATACACATGCTGCCTGGCAGGGGGGGGTGGGCAAAGACATTCAGACATTGAGGGCACCAACAAGCACAACTAATGACACGCCTCTGTGAGCCTTATCCTTATATCTGCATGAGCTCACCGCTCTGGAGGCTGCTGCCCCAGCAGCCTGCAGTGCATCATTCAGATGGCACACAACCCAGTGGGTTATTTGTAAGACTGGAAGCATGAGTAAGATACCTGAAACCTAACTGTTCTCAACACCCTCTTCACTCTTTGTGCAGGAGAAGCTAACCCATATTAGGGGTGGGAGGGAGAAGACGGGAGGGGGCCTGCCACATTTCAAAGACCTCAACGACTTCGAGGAGGGGGCAGCTCAAAGGGAAGGGTGGAACAGGACAGAACCTGGATGGAGAGGTCAGTGGGCGGCCTCCATCCAGTAAGGATCTGTGCCTGTCACATTGAAACGTAAGAGTCAAGCGTTCCTCCATACTGGAGGCAGCTCATGCTCTCTCTCACTTACAGGTGGCAGCAGGAAGAGGGCAAGGCCCAAAGAACATGAAGCCCTGTCCAACACTCAGATAAGCCCGGAGAGGACTAGGACATTGCGGAAGAAGAAAGTGCACCTCTAGAGGCATCACAACAGTCACCAGCCCAAAGGCACAAACCTCAGTTGGTATTAGATCTCATTTAGGAAGGAATTCATTCTGGTGGGCACTGCACAGACACATGTCAACAGCAGGAGGAGGCAGGGTCAGCCAAGCACTCGGAGGACTGCTGGGGAAGAGGCATCAGCCAGCAGGCGGACAGACGCCTCTGCCTCACGCGCCACTCTGTTGAGCGCCTCCGCTACCTCCGCCTGATGTTCCCCACCTTTTGCTGCCTCACCTGCTGGGAAGAGGCATCTGAGACGTCCGTGTCGGATGAGGCGTCCCTGGAATCGGTCATCCACAAGGTGCTGGTGAGACAGCAAGAGGCGGGAAACATCAGGAAGAGGTGGTGGAAGCGCTCAACAGAGTGGCATGCGAGGTTGAGGAGTCTTTCCACCTGCTGGCTGATGAAGTGGTGCCAACATGTGCACTATGAAGGTCTCCATGGGGAGGGTGGTGAACTCCATGGAGAACCTGATCCAGGTTCTGCCAGAGATGCGCACAGACTTGCGCTCCATCACTGTAGCCATGGGTGAGCTTTTACAGTGGCTACATGAGAGGGGGACAGGGCACCTCAACCTCCCTCCAGGTGATCCTTCCCCTCAAGGAGTCAGGCAGGGGCCCTTAAGCACCCAAAGGGAGGAGAAGCAGCAGTTGAACACCCCTGGGACCTCTACTCAGGGCTATCTGAGGGTGTCAGGCCCTTCTGAGTCCCCTGTCTGTGACCCCTTCAACCTTGTCCTTTGTAACTGCAGAGGGAGCAACTGCACCACAGCAGGACTGCCAAAGTAAGCTGGGGCCCTCCAGGCCTCGTGCTACCAAGGTCATCCAAGGCAACAAGACCAACTGGTCAGCAGCCTGCCTCCACCCCTACAGCAGATGTCAGGGGAACATTAGAAGAAATAGCAGGGAAAGACAAATTAAGACATTTGAATTTCATATGTGGTTGCACGGGTGCATTAAGATTGTTAAACTTATCGCGCTTTTGTGAATATAGTTCACTTGCATTTTAATCATGTCTGGTGTGGTTTATTTAAAATAATCCTTAAGCCTGTGTGCACCCCCCACCATCTTCCTAAGAACAACCCATGTCCCCCAGAATCAGGCACGTGCAGAGAGGCAAAGGTATTCACCAGGGCCCTTGTGAGCCATGTGCAAGGAGACCCCCACACACCATGAGCCTTTGCCCTTCACACTCTCACCATTCGCAATGCCCTAGCATTGTAAGTACTACATGCTGCGGGTTCCCCTTCAGTTGTCCAGTTGAGATGGCCTGCATCTCCAACCACCCCCGATGACCCAACTCCAGTGCAGCATCTTGAGATCACCACCACAAGGCTTTGCATAGTTGTGAGCAGCCATGGTGCGAGTAACAACCCAAGTTGAGTTGAATACCTTTTCCATTCCACCCCATAACCATTGACCCCCCCAGGAATCCCTTTTAACCTCCCCACACTGATTTTTCAACTGCCCCCCATCATCCTCTGACTCGCGCAGGTTAATGTTGACATCCCCTACCTTCCCGAAGAACCCACCTGCTTCACAGTAGATCTGCTCCCCCCCATTCTTCTGATTCCCCCTCCCCCCAGAGTCTATTTCTTGTTCTGCCTCCCTTCCAACAATCCTCAGTGCCCCTTCACCTGGCATCACAGGACCCTCACCCTCCTACACTACCACCTCCCAATGCCCCCTTTAACTTTCATCCTCCCTTCCTATCACCGATTCCATGAGCTCCACTCTCCCCAACCCCAGGATGCATCAGTTGACACCACGGACTCCTCCCTCTGAACCCTTTTCCCCTCTTATCCCCCCCCAATTCCTGTTCACACTTACAAACTACCCACATGCCCATTCACACCACCCCGACCCCACTGCCACCCACACTCCAGCACGGTCCTTCCCACCCTCCCACTCCATACCACCTCACTTATTCCACAGACCCTGTAGAATCCTTCTCTTGCACCTGCCTCCCTGGCCCCTTCCAGTTTCCATGCCCACCCCATCTCTTCATCCCTTCATTCCTCTCCTCTCTATCTAATTCCTACCACCAACCCCCACAACCCCCAGCACAGACCATCGCCACCCATTGGTACCTCCAGCAGCCATCCATCTGCAGCTTGAAGATCCACCTCCTGGAAGAAGCTGCCTTGAGTAGATCCATATGGTTGATGCTCCACCCACCCATTGCTGCCCGGGGTGTTCCAGGGTCCGATCGATGGAGGCCTCCATCTTCGACTCCGAACTCCGGAGGCTGCCGCAGGTACCTCTTCAGGTAAGTGCCAACATGTACACACTACGTTGGCCCAGGCGTGTTCTGGACTGGCGTGACTTCCCGCTGGCGGTGCAGACGATCAGACAGGGGGTCGTTTCGGTTGGGCCTTCACCTACGTCCCATTAACAGAACGTGAATCAGTCCCATGCCGGCCTCTGGCAGGAATCGCAACCTGCCGTGGCGGGTGGGAGCGCAAGATCTTGCCGTCATTTTACATCGGCAGGAAAATGATTTTCCAGCTCCTGCCGCATTGTCTCCGCTCTCCACCACCTGCTGTTAAACCCCCTGCAGTGGGGACTGGAAAATGCCACCCAACGAAGCCAGCACAGACACAGGTCTGTGGGGTTTGCAGTCGTCAATTGATTCCCTCAGGTCCAGAGGTGCATAAACTGTACCCACGTAACCGTCAAGGCCAGTCAGCCAGAGTCCTGAACAGAAAAGGCTTTCACTCAATTACTGTCCAGCTGGCCTGTATGTCCAGGAAGTGCATCTTGCAGGCCTGTGCTCAGTTCTTGGGCAGCTGTCATGCTGCTTTCATCCTTCATGAATCCCAGGTGCCGGACCTCCTTCAGGCCAACATCCATACCCCATGGGTGGTTGCTAGGGGTTGGGGGTTATCCTCTGAAGAGGTGGCTCCTGACCACTGTCTAGTACTCAGCCACAGTTGCAGAGAGGTGCCACAACTCAGCCATCTACTAACGTGTACCTGCAATGAATAGACCATTGGCATTGTAAAGGTGCACTTCCATTGCCTTGACCGGTTGGATGGTGCCCTCCAGTACAAGGCAGCCAGATTGTCTCATATTGTGGTCATCTGCTGTGCGCTGAACAAAATGACAATACAAAAAGGTCTGGAGCTGGATGTAGAGGAGGACATGGAACTCCACTCTTCCTTGGAGGAGGGAGAAGAGAAGAATGAAGCTGTTGCTCCAGAGGAACCCAGCACCCAGGCATTGGAGGAAGGCCTCCATTCCATTCTGACCACAAAGTAAAAGAAAATATGTTTAAATTAACCAGAATATCAGGTAATTAATCTTAGCCTGAAGTCATTACCATTTCTGGAAGTGAAATCACCATTCGGTTTTTTTAATCAATTGCAGAACAAGGTATGATTGGCTTTGCCATTAACACTGTAAGCACAAACCTGCAGGGAATCACACTCCTCAGTAAACAAAAAATATATTATGTTAACTAGAATTTACAGTTTATGGAACAAGTTATCATAAATAACAATCTAAGAGAGAGGAATATAAGATTGAGAAAAACTGGACTTCATAACAATCAGGACGTACAACAGTAGATCTTGAATGAATACCTAGTTGGGGGGAGTAAAAGAAAGGTAAAAGTGCAGTCAAAAAGGAGTAATGAAGTTTTTTAATAAGAAGTTGGTGTCCTAGAAACAGACAATACACACAAGGAGATATGGTTTGGGAAAGGCGCAGGGATAAGGGTGGCTAAGATCATGGAGCAATTTGAAGGTGAGAATAAGAATTACAGAGACCAAAATAACTTTAAGCAAGATTTTCTGTGGCTTCCACTACAAATCCTTTTTCTGGTTTTCTTCTTCCTGTACCATCCCCTTCAAGCTGATGACTCTTCCTGGGCAGCGGTTCCAAGGGCACCAGAGACTTACTGCCTTATCCAAGTGGTCATTCTTATTTTGCTATTCATTTTCAGAACATGGACATCATTGTCAAAGCCTGCATTTTTTGCCTATTCCTTGTTGCTCTCAAGAGGTTAAGCTGTCTTCTTGAACCACTGCAATACATATAAAGGTATTTCCACATGCAATTAGGTGGGAACTTCCATCATTTGGACCCAACAGCAATAAAGAAACGGTGATACATGTGCAAGGAAGATGGTGCTTGACTTGGAGGGGATAGAGTTTTTTATTTTATTTTATTTTATTTTTTTGCATGGTGTCCTGAATGTCTCTTTGATGAATGTTACACAGAATCACAGAATTTTAACAGCACAGAAGGAGGCCGTTCAGCCCATTGTGTCTGCACCAGCCCTCCAAATGAGCATTATGACCTAGTGCCATTGCCCTGCCTTTTCCCCGTACCTCTTACCATTGTTTCTATTCAAGTAATCATCTAATGCTCTCTTCAATGTGGTCATGAAGCTATTAATGTACATATTACTGGAAATTATTTTTCTTTTAAAATAGAGGTTTAGTCTGTGGGTGTGTCTTAATTGGATTAAAGCCAGCTAGTCTGGGTGCTTTGATGTGTACTAGTTTTGAGATGTAAGAGAGAAAGAGTGCATTTACATTTTTTGAATAGCGCATTCAAGAAGGCGAGTGAAATCTGGCACCTAGCAAGCAGAGACCAAGCAATATGTTTATATTACTAATAAAATTGGTACTGCGAAAGGGGTTTTAATGTTAGAAGAGATGAGTTCAAAGAGACTAGTGATACGATGAGAGTTTACATTCAATGAGCTGCGCTAGGCATAACTTGAGCAGTTTTCTGTGTGCGGGGCAGAGGCAATGTAAGATCAAAGGAGCTGTAAGCCTACACCTGTATCCACAGGAACCAAAGTGAAAGCAACATCATTTTGAATTTGGAAGGTGAAAATGCTTTGCCTGGTGTCTGCTGAAAGTTTATGGGTACTTGTTGCCTTAATGGAGATTAGTCTGGGAATTTGTTAAAAGTTATGATGGTAGTAATTTGTAGCCATGGGGAGAATTTTCTCCCCATTGGGGGGGTTGTACGGGGGCAGGCTTGCAGTCAATTGGCACCCGAATCAGCTGCGCGCTGCCATTTTACATGAGTGGGCCAATTAAAGCCTGCCCAGTGTGATGCGCACCCAGGAGTGCTGAGCGCTCCCTGTGCAGGTGGGGGTGGGGGTTGGGGGGATGGGGGGTGGGGGGGGTTGCTGTGGTGGGGGGGTGGGGGTTGCCTTCAACGTTGTGAAATGTGTGTTTATCACTCCACAGAAATTAAATTGCATTTGGCACCAGCACTCGATTGACAATGAATGATTTCATATTCTCATTCCAATTTATCATATGATAGTTTGTGGATTGACTTTGAGTTCATTTGAAAATATGTTTGATAACAAGCTCCCTCAATTGTTAAGGGGATAAATACATGGTTTGTTGGGGTTTTGAAGGATACAGACCAAAGGGACTCCACATTCCATCTCTGATCTGTGTTGAGTTATCTGATCATTGCTTGGGCAGCAGCCAGTGAGCTACAATTGTGCTCTGTGCCTCTGGGCTGGGGTAGATATAAACGTTTTGATAAATATTCAGCCATGGTTTTAATGACCTCTACTGGGAAATGTGTATTAAGGGGCTAATTTTCAACTTCACCTGGCAAATCAGCCGCTCATTGTACCACCCAAACCCGATTTTCCTCTCCATTAAAAAGCCAAAGCAGGGTTCCCACCAAAATTCAAAATTATGTCCTTTGTGAATAATAGCCTTGCTTTGTTGTGATGCTCTCCATAGTGAATTAATCTATCATCACTCATTCTTTAAGCCATAAAAAGAATGATGTCTTATATGAAGCACACATGCTATCAATTTAAAATATTAACTTGATAGATGATTCAGTTCAGTCGATGCCTTCTGCCAAATGAGTGAACTATTTAATTTTTAAAAGGTACTTAATTCAATTGCTGAGCATATTCATCCCATTTTTGGAATATAACCACTCCATGCAGCTCCTAAACCACAGTTCTGGTGAAAGATCATAGCCATGAATGGATACAATCTTATTTGCTATTTGGCCTAATGGTGACAGTTTATAGAATGTCAGAGGCTGCAACATCAGTGAGGTTGACTTGTAGGCCAATATGTCGCTTTTTACATAATGAAATGTAGAAACAGCAGGCGTGAAGCCAGATCAAAGGTCAGAATGTGGGTGTAGAAACACGCTCTGGGAGGCTTCTTAGTCAAACAAAACAAACTTTATTTACACGAGAGCTTCCATGGCTGCTTGTATCCAGCCAGCCCCTCCCTAGAATTTATTGTCCCCGCGCTAGCCACACATTGGTTGAATAAATCACGTGACCCCTACTCATTTGAATTGATCTTAAAGCGACAGTCAGCTAATTTGAGATCTGCCCCTTCTTTTCCCAGACTGATATCTAAAATTTTTGCCCTCCATCTCTGCTCCTAAATAAATTTACATCTCTGAAGAGCCTGGAGCTAATTGTTTCAAGAAGAATGAGGTGGCCTTGGTAAGGTGCATATAAAGTTTCACTTGATCTGTGGCCAACTATAAACCCTGTGCCTCACAGCTGAAATGCAGTCCCAGGTGGATGCGCCAGTATAACCGCTTTGGTTGAAAGATCCTTGATCACATTTCAATATGCTGCTGTAGTCTTCATATTTATATGTAAATATATCAGAACAGCAACTAATTGTATAATTAGAGATTGCAGCCTTACAATAATTCATAGTCATATTTCCTCTTATTTGTGATGCTCCTGCTGTTAACATAAATTATTTTACAAATTCCAGAGTCCAAAAATCTTCCCTCAATGCCAATTTTCTAAGGATATGTTATGTTCGTCATAATAGCATCTCCCAATAATGAGTGGAGAAGAACAGAAAATCCTGGAAATACATAGGTAAGCGATCAATGCTTAAATTCAACATTGACCCATCACTTGTCTTTACAGGTTTTTCACATCTCCAGCAATTTTTGCTTTTCCAACATTTGCAGTTTTCTCTTTTCTCTTTAAGAATGAAGTCGATTGAAAATTTCAAAACTGAGATTGATAGACTTTGTTAGGTGGGCATATTAAGGGTTATGGAACCAGGGCAGGTTGATGGGGTTAAGATACAGATCTACCATGTTCCAAATGAATGGTGGAACCAGGCTCAAGCAGCTTCTGCTGTTGCTATCGTTCCTGTGAATGCGGGAATATAATGTTGGAGTGTATACCTTGCCAACGGCTGAAGATTCTACCCTTGGCACAGAGCGGATGTTGTCCAGCTGGTAGGAGTCAAGGCATACACTACCATAAGATGCTTATTGCACATAAAGCATTGGGTGAAATATACAGCTTAATGAAATTTAAAAAACAGCTGATGGAGAAACATTTATTGAGAATTGCATTGGTGCAATAGCCATCAACCTTCAACAGTTTAGATGGGATCATCTATCAAGTTCAATTCTTCTAAGGATATTTCTTTTAAAAAAACCAAGCCTGGAAATGGACAGTCAGCTGCAGTCACATAATGCTGAATATATAATAAAATCCTATTGAGATAACACTGAGAAACTTTCAATGAACATTGCCTATGAATATTTCAGATCCTTTTGTCCCCAAAGATTTTCGCAGAAGCTGAAGCAGCAATGATACTTTCTACCCCAGCAGATGTTTTTACATTAAAATACTAAGCGTTTGTAGTTAATTATGCAGGCAAAATTACAGGAAATGCAACATTCAAGTATATTAAGTAGAGAGTACAAGGTGCAGCAGGTTTAATTGAGGATGATGTCATGCAGCATGTGAGCCAAGTGGTTTATAGCCATCCTCTTGAATCCCCAAGATTAGATTATCTGTTTAGTAATCACTGCAGGAGATGTATTGTAACATTTTATAGAGTGAATTTGTTTAGCCTTGAGTCAGTTTTGATGTCGACAGCTGCTGCCAGAACATATTGGCCTTCAGTGTCAAGACAATGTCATTGATGTGCAATGGCATTCACGCTGAAAGATTAACAATAGTGATATGGCAGATTTATTAAGAAATAATTTACAATCGATTGTGGAAAAAGACATTTAAAATGATGGTATAAATTAAGAATCTAAGTAGTGTAATTTATGGTCCCTCTGCCCCCAACCCCCCACCCCCGCTCCCACCAGCAACCCCCCTCCCACCAGCCCCCACCCCCACCACTCCCACCAGCCTCTGCCATCCCCCCACAACCCCCTCCCTACTGACCAATTCCCCCTTGGAATGAGGGAAGTCTTGGTATTCTGAAGAAGGAGATTTTGCCTTCAGGATGGAGAAAATAGTGAAAAATGGCACTGGGTTAGACTTATGATTGTATTTCACCACATCTTGCTCCATTTCCTTATTCATCCTGGACACAATCACTGATTCACAATTTACAAAATAAATGTTATTTCAGGTGGTATTCTTACAAGGATATGGGCTGAATTTTTCCCCTGTCGGTGGGGGGGGGGGGGGAAGTTGATGGGCGGGCGTGTGAAGACGCGCATCCGATTGCCGCCCCCGATCGGAGGTACAGCGCCATTTTATGTGCCCCGCCCCACTCACCGACAGTAAAATCCAACCCTACAAAGGAAAAGGGAATAGATGGTTACAATGATAGATTTAGATCAGTAAAGATGGGAAGAGGCTTGAGTGGAGTATGATCATCTGTGTGAACTGGTTGGGCCAAATGCCCTGTTTCTGTGATGTATTTCATTTGTATGTATGTAATCTGTAGGCCCCGCAACTAAGCAGAGAGCATCCTGTCCTGCCCCGCTTGTAGCTGCTGCTATCAGGAGACCTGCTGCCATGGTATGTCATGCTTGTCCGTCTTGCGCCATCTGCAGACACCCCTTTTAGCTCGTCAGCAAGCGCTCTGTGAGGTCCGTCATTCAAATCCCCTTGGCCGATCCCTCTCTCTGCCGTCTTCTGCTTTGGCCTCCAGGGAACATCTCTGCAGCTTTTCAGCTCTGATCAGATGCTGATGTTTCCTTTTCTGGATGTCACATTTTAAGAGTTCTTTACACTTGCAATTTCAAGCACCTTTTCATTTGTCTTATGGTCTGTATTTGCCTCTATTTCCTTCCACAGATCTTTATTTATTGTCCAGGTTTCCGAGGCATCCAGGAAAGTGGATAGAATGTAGAATCTTATGATTTTTTTTTCATTGTTACAAGCTTGAGTTTACTGGTTGTTAACACATCCTTCATCTTTCATGAAACTACTTCTGGCCATCTCTATTCTTCTGACTTCACCATCGAGAGCATGGGAGAGAAACAATAAATGTGATGGGCAATACTTTTTTGAGCATATGGAGCTCCTTGTAAAAGTTTTATTTTCTATTTATAGCTTTAGCTTTTCCTTCAGCCTAACATTTTTCTCCTCTGTGCCGTATCACAAATCTTGAATACAAGGCTATTATGTGGCTATTTAACTTACTTCATTTGTACCTGACCCTATTTCATTTCAGAAAAGGAACGTTGTTCCTGCCATTATGTTAGCGAGCCAAATAGTGTTTACTTGGTTACATAAGTTGGAATTTTCCACTGCCGCTGGTGGCAGGTGTAATGGAGGGCATGAGCGGACAATATGGCGAGAAATCAGCTCGCAATCGTCTGCTCTGTCTGTCATTGGCAGGCCACATTTCCCACCACCGCACGTCAGGAACCTAATTTCAATACTTCAGCAACTCTTCATAAGCCCTGCTTTCCAGAATCATCCCCCCCACACCGGATGTTTCACAACTGTACATAAGCGACATGAATCCGGCGAGCTGCAGTTGCTCAGGACGTCAAGGGCTTGTTTGCCTATCTTGCTTCGGGCAGTACTCACAGTCATCAGTGCCAGGCTTCGCAGACAGCGCCACATCACTTTTAGGAAGGGTCACCTACCAGACCAGCCATACAGCAGGGGTGACTTTTTAACAGCTGCAGGGTTAGGGCTTGCTTGGGGAAGGGGGAGATGTGGCCTCAGGCAAGGGAAGAGGCTGTAGGGTGAAGGCTGTACTGGGGTATCCCAGCGTGTGTGGGGCATATATTGATCTGAGCAAGTGGCCTCAAGATGGTGAGAGCTAAGGAGGCAGTCTCTTGGGGAGATGAAGCCAGATGGAGATGTGAAGGTTTGTGTGAGAGAGTGAGTGGTGATGTCCCTTGAGCTGTCAGTGAGTGAGATGCCAGTGAATGTGTGGTGGGTTTGCGAGTCTCTGAGTTGAGAGTGATGAGGTGGTTGCCTTACCCTGACGGCACAAATGAGATCATTCTTCCTCTTTCTCCACTGGATGGCCGCCCTTTTCTGTGCAGTGTTGGCACTGACCACCACTGCCACTGCCTCCCAAGCTGCAGTGGTGAGATTCCTAGAACTCCTCCGGCCAGTGCAGGAGTGGAGGGCATCATCTGGAGGTGGGCCTCCAAAAGACATTGCATTGACGGGTCACTGAACTCTTCTTGGCTTTCAGGGCCATGCCTTCACCGGAGCAGTCCTGGGCTGCCATCATTGAGATCTGGGTGACCAGCAGCAGTTTAGGTATGGCAACTAGAGCGAGGTAACGGCATGGTGGGCGATTCAGAGGCTGCCGGCCAGCAAGGCAGCATGTTTCCTGTGGCTGTATAATTAACCAGGCATGAAACGGATGACATGGTGCGAGGGTTCACCATTGCGGCCAGCGGGTAAAACATCTTTTTTCACAGTCCCTACTGCTCTTAGTGCAAATCTGGGACGATTCCGCCCACAGAATTGATAGTACAACATTTCCGTAATATATTAAAAGATGTCCAAGTCACAGCAGATTTATCACTAATTTATAGGAAATGGATTCCGAAAATTAATTCATGCTTCATGATAAAAAAGTTATAAAATAATAAAGTTAATTTCTAATTTTAAAAAATTGCATCGAAGATGTGATGTACTAGATACATTTGTACCAAGTGACTATAGATTTCTGGTGAAGCTTATTGCCAGGCTTATCACCAGAACCTAATCTATATTCATATTAGCAAGTCTAGGTAGGTTGCTAGCCAAACTCCACCAGAAATATTTTTGCTGTAAAGCTTCAAAACCTCCCTTTGCAGAAGAAAACACACAATGTGAACTGGGTGATTCTGATCCCATTTCAGATATCTGATTATACACTGAGGGCTGATAAAGTGGAGTACGAAAGGAACACTGCACCGGAGGTGCCGTTTTTTTAGGGTGGGAATTCTCTGTGCCCGCCGGCGGCAGGCGTGATGGGTGGCCTGCGCAGACAATGTGGCGCGATCGGTTTCGCTATGGCGGGAAGGCAGGTCGCGATTGTCCGCTCAGCCCACCGACGGCAGGTCACGTTTCCCGCCAACGGTCGTCGGGGATCTCATTGTAATACCTCAGCATGTCATTAAAAGGCCATTCCGCCAGGCAGTTGTACCTACCCCCCCCCCCCCCGCCGGATCACACGTCCACGTCAGCGGGAAATTTCATCAATGTGTTTCGCAACAGCACACAGGAAATGTGCACTTAGCGGCCTTCGCTTTGGGGGAACTGGGGGCTGAGTGAACAGCGTCGTCCCTGCAGAGCTCGCCAGGGTCGCCTGCTGCCTTGCAGGCTTCAGGGGCACTTGGGGGGGGGGTCGGGGCAAAGTGCCACCCTGCCACGGAGGCCACTTTTGTCAGGGGGAGCGGGGGGAGGGTAGCTGCTGCCCAGCCTCGGATGTGACTGTAGTTGGGGTGGTGGGGGGAAGGGGGGTGTGGGATGGGGGCGGGGGGCGGTGGGGGGGGGGGTGGGGGGCAATTGCTGCCCTGGCGTTGGATCTCGCGTGCAAGAAATCGAGGTGGCAGGCAGGGTAGGCAAGGGAAGTGGCCACGCAGTAGGGACACCTGTTTAAACTGTCCATTCTTCTGCAGCTGAGGGAGTTCAGCCACAGCCACAGTGATGTGATTGGGGTCGGGCTCCTAGGCTGACCACCCACGCAAGCAAAGCGGAGGCACCAAAGCTCTCCATGTGGCCCGGGACCGGGACAGCCAGGATGCAAGGGCCACTGGATTCTCTTGGATCTCAGGATTCTCACAGCTGCAGGGTGCGTTTGACTGCACCCATGTGACGCTCCGGTCTCCATAGCTACACATGGTGGACTACATCAACCGCAAGGGATTCCACTCACTGAACGTGCAGCTGCTTTGCAACCACCAGAAACACATCCTGCAGGGGTGCACACGGTTTCCAGGGACTGTGTATGACACCTACATCCTCAGTCAGTCACAGATCCCTGCAGTCTCCCAGGGTCCACAGAAGCTGCAGGGGGGACTCCTTGGAGACAAGGGCTACCCACAGAGGCCATGGCCGATGACAGCAGCAGAGTGATGCTGTAATGAAGCTCATGCTGCAGCTCGCAACTTTGTGGAGCAGATCATCGGGATGCTGAAGATGAGGTTCCGGTGCCTGTACTGGTCTTGTGGAGCCCTCCAATACAGTCCGCAGAGGATGTCATGCATCATTGTCGTCTGCTGCTCCCTTTACAACCTGGTGCTGCAGTGGAGAGACGGACAGGCTGAAGAGGAGATGCAGGAGCTGCAGGTCTCCTCCAATGAGGGGGACACCAACAGGGATGAAGCTGAGGAGGTCCTCGAAGGCGACAATGACGGGGATGAGGCCCTCACACTGGCCAGACAAGGCAGGTGCTTAGGAGGCCCTCATAGCTGCTAGATTTGTGGAGGATGATGGTGACATACAGTGAGGTGAGCCCATAGATCCTCACATCACCTTTGTGAACCTTTGAGTCCAGCCTGGCTTATGGCGGCGTGAATACCCTCTGTGAGAATGCTCCTGTCATGGAGACACAGTGGAGGCCCTAATAATCACTCGATTGCAGGAGGATGATGACGACATGCAATGAAGACATTCCATGAATCTTCACATAACCTCTGAGAATGTCTGACTGCTGTCTGGCCGAGGGCAGCTCGCTTGCGCTCTGTGATCAGGGTCACATCATAGAGACGCAGCCATGAAACTTTAGAAGCATCTGATGCTTTGTCTGCCTTCAGCACTGATCCCTTCAGGAGCTGGAGTACAGCATCAGTGGTCACAGATTCTTAAGAGAGGGGGGCCAGCCCCTCCTTAAAGGTGCTGAGAGCACATTGAGAGAATGAGAGAACTCTGTGGCGCCTGCCCACTACATCTGGCAGCAATAACAAGCACCGCTGAGGTGCAGGAGTGAAGTCCTGGACCAAGGTCTCCATGGCAGCCACCACCCTACCAGTGTTGACCTCGGTGCATTGGCATGCCGGCATTATCACCTCAGCCTTAAGGCAGACGGACTCCTCCATTGTGCCTTGCAATCTCAGGAGTGCAGCAGACATCCTTTCCTAATGTTCCCAAGCTTGCCTTTGCAGCTCCAGCAACTGTGACATGAGTGACTCCAGAGGATCCTCTTCTGACTCGGACTCAGCAAAGTTCTGGGCTCCAGCAGTCCTCTGAGCGCCAGATACCTGGGAAGTAACTGTCTCTGCCTGCTGTGGATCAGACAGATTGTGATCCCAGGGCTACTCTAAAGCTGGGTCCCACCGAGGTGTGTGTCTCTGCATTGGTGAAGGGCCTGGGTGAGTGCTGTGACAGAGCTTCAGGGAGGGTACCTCCAGATTCCTCTCCAGAGGTTTCTTTGGGGCTTGATTGGAAGCCCTGGGTCATGGACTCTGTCGGCTGTTTGGCAGATGTGCCTGCGAAAGCAAGGAGAGATAACTGGTGCATGGTAGTGGCCTGTGAAAGAGGACACATCACTCACGGCATGGTTGTCTGATGGATGTTGCACTGCTGGATCCTCACTTAGTAGAGAAGCGCCGACCTCACCATCAGCACAGGACTGATCCAGATGGTCACCGACCAGCTGGATGGCTCTGTTTTCAAAGTCCGTGAGGACCTTGATTTCGGGCATTCTGCCATAGGTCTTGCGACCTCACTCTCTTGTTGTGTGCCAGCTTGTCCTGCATGAATAGAGATGGAGAATGTAAGCAGGATGCCTGCCAGGTCAGATGATAAGTATGCCTGGCCAGTGTGGGTGGTGAGTGGTCCCATGGGCAGGATGAAGACAATGATGGTGTGTGAGAGAATGAATGCTGATGTCCCTTGAACCGTCAGTGAGTGAGGGCCCTGTGGATGTGTGATGGGTTTGTGAGTGTGTGAGTTGAGAGTGATCAGAAGAGTGACGTACCCTGGCGGAACGAAGGAGATCATTCATCCTCTTGCGGCACTAGGTGGCTATCCTCTTCCGAAGGGAGTTGGTGCTGACCACCTCTGCCACCGCCTCCCAAACTGGATTGGTCACGTTGCTGCCCACCCTGTGGCCAGAGCGGCAGTACAGGACATCCCGGCGGGCCTCCACAGCATCCAGCAGTCACTCAAGGGACCCATCATTGAAGCGGGGTGCTGCAGTCCTTTCTCCTTTGCTGGCCATGTCTTCAATGCAGCAGTGGTGAGCTGGAAGCAATGAGAGCTGTGCTTGCAGCTGGACTTTAAACATGGTGCCCGGCGTGATGCGGTGGGAGGGTGATGGCCGGCGGGCGAATGAGAGCCCACCCACCATGGAAACGGTCTGTTTCCTGGGAGTACATAAGTAATGAGGTGGGTTTGGGACGATACGGAGTGAAAACCGGCCATCGCGGTCGGCGGGTAAAACATCGTACTTAGTACAAATTTGGGAAAGTCCCGCCCTTAGGCTGAAACGTTAAACCAATCGTCTGTCCCCCTAGGTGGATGTAAAGCTCACTATGGCACTTTTCAAAAAAGATCAAGGGAGTTCTCCCGATATCCTGGCCAACATTTATACCTTAACCAGCATCGACAGCATCACTATAACAAATAATTTGGTTGTTTACCTTCACGCTGTTTATGAGATCTTACTGTGCACAAGTTGACTGATGTGTTTCCTACAATACAATGGTGAGTGCACTGCAAAGTTGCTTGTGAAATGCTTTCAGGCACCCTGAAGGCATGAAAGGCGTTATATAAATGCAAGCCTTTCTTTACTAAGGTGCCCTCCATTGCACCAAAGCTTATGTTGATGGAAGTTATTTATGTTCTAAGATGAGCTGAAAATGAAATCAATGGAAACTCTGAAAAGGAGGAATCCACAGGGCTATAAGGAGAAAGCGAGTGAGTGACACTAAGTGAATTGTTGCTTCAGAGACCCAGCACAGATACGATGGGCTGACTGTCCTCCTTCCCTGTTGTAACCATTCTGTGATTCTAGTGGCAGTGGTCATTGCAGAAACACCGATCTTAAAAAAAAAGTCACATACTGTTAGCACAATTAGGAATTCAGTCACAATATAATGATCCGAAAAGCTTTTTTTTAAAAAAACAAGTACATCTTCACTTATTCTGACAAAAGTTGTATTCAATTTTTTCTTTTCTTTCTCTGATTACTTGCTGATTTATTTTCAGTGCTTTACTGGAGAAAAATTATGTAAGTAAGTTCTTTATTGCAGCTAGGTGTCATCTTGTTGAAGGTAAGGCTTTTCTAAATGCCAGCCTTGCTTACAGCTTATTCAAATCGCACACTGAGTCTCATTAAGTCAAAAGCAGTGCAGAATTTTATGTCGGATATGTAAGGCATACAAATATTTAGTGTCAATATGTGCAAAGTCGCTACATAAACTTAGACAAGCGTGTCATATTTATGATCTCTCTTCTGCTGGGTTACATAGTCAGTTCAAGCATGTGCCTTTTAAACATGGTGAACTACAATCTTTCTGAAGGCTGTTCACTGTGCACATAAGCCTTGAAGATCGGGGTAATTTTCAATTTTGCTGTTTGCCTGATAATCTGCTAGAGCAGACCACCTATCCATGATGGAACCCACCCTCTGTATCGTCCCAAACCCGATGGAACTCACCCAATTTTCATCCTTCAATCTTCTGATTTTTTTCCCAAGGTCTTTTTTCCCCTGAGGCAATTATGATTCACCCACTTGGCTCCAGTGATTGTCTAGCCATCCCATCAAGTAATAAAATACTTCCACTTCCACCAACTCATTCTGTCCTGGATGGATCTGCATTTTCATAAGTCATTTAGTAAATGCTGCTTTGTTTTTGTTGTTTTTATTGGTTGGTTCTCACCAGATGTTGCCTTAGGCACCAATTAATACCTTATTGGAGTGTTTGTCCACTAGTCATCGGGTGTCTGTTTTTAACTGACATCATAGATCAAATTAGAGTAACTTGGTAAGATAAACATCACACATCATACCACTAAAGTGCTTAGCATTTCAGTTTGGGTGTGCACAACTTGCTACCCGCTACAGGTATGTTAAAGGACTTCAGCACCAATATAAAGTTGTAAAAGCAAAATACTGTGAATGCTGAAAATCTGAAACAAAAACAAAAATAGCTGGAAAAACTCAACAGGTCTGACAGTATCTGTGGAGAGGAAGACAGAGTTAACGTCTCGAGTCCATATGACTCTTCATCATATAAAATTGTAGCTTAAAACCAGAGTTGACACTGGAGAGAAAGATACTTTGGAGGTTAATTGCCTTGTTCTTCAGGTTGAACCACATGGGGTGCAAACCTAGTGTAGGGCTTTACATATCTGTATGTGTGGTAGTCATCTTCACAAGGATTGTTTGTTTTCACAGATGGAAGAGTGGGATAGGTCTCAGCTTATTACTTTTCCTTGACCCTTCAAACCAACATCGACTTTCGTTAAACCAATTTGGTCTGTTGGCAAGTTGACTCAGTTTTCAACTGGTCTTGAAAGTAAATTTGCATACAACAATGCGATACTTCTCAATCCCCAGTCAAGTGAAGACACTTATTTCACACCTTCAATACGAAGCTTTTTGTTTTTGTTTGAAGATCACTTTCACCTGCATTCTCTTCATTTTTTTGTAACCTTTTGGGCTACACATGTTGGAGGACCACATATATTGATGGCCCCACCATTCTCTCTGTCAATGGGGCATAACTCTTGGCCAACCGATGTAGGATATTGAAGTCTAACTCATGGTGTTTTTTTTCCTTACTGTGCCATTAACTCCGTGCTTTGTGTTACAGTCTGAGATTAGGAACCCAGAGTCCGGAGAAAGTCTGAATGCAGAGGTCTTAGTGAGAGGGCGGCAGCTTGGGACACGACCTTTGCCCTCAAGCCCTTTAAGAAACAGGTGTTACATAGCCTGCCCTAAAATCAAAACTTTTCTCAAACAATGTGTTGCAACACTGCTTTATGGCTGTTGGTTACCCTTTGAAACCATATATACCGTTATCTTTGCTGCAAATGAAATTTTATCATTGGGTTTTATGTGTTTTTGTTGCCTTTCTTACAGTGCCCCCTTGCCAGTCTATACACACACATGCGCCTTCCAGCCTTTAGCCTACCCTCTTACTACCAAGAGAAAAACATTGCCAGTGCAATTAGAGGAGTGGAGGTTTTTTAAAAAAATGTACTTTTACTACTTCTGTTACTATGTCGGATAGTCATGCAGATAGAAAATATCTGAATGAAACTTAGTGCCAAGCTTTGTTCTAATAGGAGTGACAGGATCTGCTATCAACAGAATTGAACAACCAACTCAAGAGATAATAAAGGGAAAAATATTCCAACTACTGGACAACTGAAATAAAAATAAAATCTACTGGAAAGATGACAACTGCTCTGTACACTAGGACTTCTGTTGACTTGTGGAGGTCTTTATTGACAAACACTCATTGCTGTATTTTGTAGAAGGCTGAGCTGGCACAACTGATCCGGTGTTGGATTTCCTCATCAATAGTGGCCAATTGAGATTGATGGCTGCCAAGTTATATGAAGTGCTCAACATATTCCAGAGAGAAGGGAGGTGGAATATTTAGCTGACCAGGTGTGGGTTGATATGAGTTTTGTTTTGGCAACGTTCAAGGACAGGCCAAATTTCATACAAGCAGAAATGAAGAGATCATGAGTGGCTCTCAAACCTGGTGCAGAGTGGGTAACAACACAGCAGCTATCCATAAGCTGTAAATCATGTATGTCTAGGGTGGTCAGTTTAGTTTTCAGTTAAAGTCAGTTAAAGTGTTTTCCATGTAGACAGTATTTAATGCTGACACCAGAAGGCAGTTGATCTTTAAGGTGAATAGCCACTGTCAGGTAGATTATAAATAGTATAGGGGGCTATCACACAGCCTTGCTTGACCCCAGTCCAAGTTATGAAGGTGGCTATTTCAGATCTCCCACTCAAGACAGTCACAGTCATATCATCGTGAAGCAACTGCAGGATTGTGATGACATTTTTTGGACATCTAAATTTTTGGAGCACCATCCACAGACCCTCATGATTTAATAACTAAAATGCTTTGTCAGGTCAGAATGCAATGAATAGTTCCTGGTGTTCCCTCCTGTACTGCCATGAGACCTGGACTGTGTATCAGTGACACATAAATTCCATCAGCAATGCCTTTGCTGCATTCTCCAGATTCAGTTGGAGGACCGGCAAGCATCCTTTTTGAAACCAGCCCCTCAAGCATTTGGACAAAACTGCTACCAAATCAAATTCAATGAACTGGACACTGTATTCAGATGGCTGAAAACCATCTTCCCCTGCCAGGTCCTTTTCTCTCAATTCTCAAATGGCCAACGTTCCAGAGAAAGACAAAGAAAACATTTCAAAGACACTCTGAAGCTCTGCTTAAAATGGGGCATTATTAATCTTATTGATAGGGAAGAGCCTGTTACCAATCATGCAGAATTGTCCATCAAGCTGCATTATTTATTGAGTCTCAATTTATTCATGATGATGCAGAGTGGAGACAGAGAAGGAAAGAAATAGAAGCCAATCCTGCACTTCAGATCCCACTGCCTCGTGGGATGACTTGCCCCATGTGCCCAACATATGCAGGTCAACAATCTGCCTGTTCCATCACATGAAGACCCATGGCAGAAACTCACAATCCTGAGTAGACATCATTCTCGAATTGAGGGACAGCAGGCAGCTGGAAAGAGACAACAGGTCTGTCAGCTGTAAACAGAAATGACAGATTAACAGTTTGGGTATAGGCTCCTTTTCAGTGTTTTCTTCATCCTCTGTGGGTCAACCTGGACCACTGAAGTACCTCAATAGCACGTGTGCAGTTAAAGAAAAATTGCTGAAAAGAGAGACATGTTGCTGAAGTTTTTCAACTTGCACTACATGATCCTCAAGCTCCCGGGTAATTCAAAAAAGGTGCAAAGCTTGAACATATTCCTTTTGATCCCAGAGAACTATGCCCTGTGTATGAATGCATGTCACAAGCATAAATGAGCCACATTATGAGCTCAACTGGTTAGATACACTAACAACTGTTACAATCCTAGACCAGACTCCCATATTGTTGACAAGATCTGGTTAGGCACCAATAAAGCTTTGCTTAAAGTAGACAAAGCTTGAGATTCAAGACACTTGATCAGTGAATAAAGCCACAAGATTCCACAGGCTTTGACCAAACAAAAATAAACTTTACTACACAAGGTCAGAAAGATAAGATAAAAACATATCTTATACTCCCTAACATACAGGGTAAGTATGAGGCACTTGTGAATTAACGGGCAACCATGGTCGAACACACCACACTAGACAATAAAAGGCAGATGCAACCAAGACAGAGTCCATTGATTTCTCAACAGCCCACCCAGATGTCAGTAACACTGTCAGTCAACCAATGTCGCTGAAACTCTGTCTCTGTCATGAATTATTCCAGTCTTCACCTTTAAAGAACTAACCCGGGTTTTCTCTCTAAGATTCGCTCCAACTCGGACAACCTCCCAACTCCCAGGGTTTCCATCTCGTCTCCCGAGATTCTGTTCCCCTGAATTCCTGAGTATACACTCAAGCACTAACTCACAAGCACAATTTTAGGTCTTCGGCTGTGCTGAGCAGAACACTATTGCCCCAAAGGAGTACCTTTGCACCAATGGCCCACAGCATGGAGTCATCAACCTTCTGCTGCCTTCATGGATCTTCAGGGGTTCTCCTGAGCTGTCTTCGATTACCAGGGCTTCCATTGAGCCATCTTCACTTAAAGCCTGCTAACCGCAATCTTGATTTAGAACCTTTTTTCTCTGCTCGTCTCTTTTTAACTGAACTGGGATCTTTTCCTATCCCTGCCCTTCTTTGGGACTCTTTTTTTGGGACCTCTCCCTGTCCCCTCTCCCTTTGGGGCTTCTCCCTGCCTGGGACTATTCTTCTCAATGGCACTCTGCTCCAGGTCACATGACCCGGGTTTTTATGCCGTTTCCTAATGCAGAAGCACACTGGGTCTAAAAGAAAATGTAAAAGTGGCGATCTGTGCATGTTTCTCTGCCAATTCCCAGTCTGTGCATGTGCAAAAACTCTGAGGCCCTTTGAGAGTTGAAGTTCTCAACCTCTACACTCTCCAACGAGGTAAGTTTGGGTTTCATTACACAACCAATTTAAGATATTAACTCACTCAGGATTGTTCAACAAGTGCTGGCCAATTGTGGAATCATATCTAACTGTAGTCTAATAAAACATTTACACATCAGACAGAGTTCAGGTGGCACCTAAGTGAAAATATTGATGATAAAAAGGCGGTATTCATTCACAACTGTGATTTACCAGGATAGTACTCCAGTGTTCCGGGGAGCACCTAAATGACCAAAGCTTATCTGTTGCTGTTATTGATGCAACCTTTTGTATTGGTTGGGCAAACTAAAGCGTTTCCATGAATTCCCGTAAGTACCAGGTATAATTAATCTTGAATAATAGGTTAAATATATGTAGATAGGGGACTAATTTTTGAGGAAGGTAGTGTAAAAATTAATTTTCATTTAACATTCCAAAACAGGTTCCAGGTCCTCAGTTATTCTTGTAGTTAGAGAACTTTATTAATTATAATTAACATATGGTTTCTCAATATTTGTAATGAAATATTCATTCTCAATATATTCTATTTATCATCAAAGGAAGAACAAACTTACATTTGTGTAACATATTTCATGATTTCAGAATGTGCCAAACGCATTACAGCCAATGAAATATCTTCAAAGTATCATCAATACAGGAAAACATGGGGGAGAATTCTCCCCCCGTCGGGAGGGTTATGTGGGGGCAGACAGGCGGGCACGGACCCGATCGGTGCCCCCGATCGGGTCCGCACCACCATTTTATGTGGGCGGGCCAATTAAGGCCTGCCAAGCATGACGCGCACCCGGAAGCGCTGAGCGCTCCCTGTGCGGTAGGGGGTGGGTTCCCTGAGTCGGGGGTGCACTCTTTTGCACAGGGCTGCCTCAGGGAGATTAGTTTAAGTTCCCAAAATTTTACTGAAAAAAATTTTAAAAAATTAAGACATGTCACATGAGCTGGGACACGTCAATGAGCATTAATGAAAAAATTGATTTATTTTATAAACCCTTCATGAAGCCTCATCCCGCCTGTGCATGAGGTTCCATGAAAAATGCGAAGGCTGCCTGGGCTCTTCGCCTGCCCCGGCCGCCAACCTTAAGGTCGGACGGGCAGCCCAGTTTATTAGTTTAATTGATATTTAAATGGCCTTAATAGGCCTTTGACCGTTCGGCGGGCGCACAGCCGTGTCAGCTGCGTGCCTGCTGAACTGAAAATCTAAATGACTCCCGGTGATGTCGGGGCACCCGCCCAACGTCACCACATGTCATTTTACACCTCGGCGAGCGGGCCTCACCCCTGCTCACCGAGTCGAAGATTCAGGCCATGGTAACCAATTTCCACCCAGCCAGCTCCCACAAACAGGAACATGATCACGACTAAATCAGATTGTTCAGCGTTGGAATATTCAGCCATCTATTCCAATAATGTTTTCCATTTGCTGCTCATTCCATTTATTTTATTCAAGTTAAGTGGTTAATACTACAATCCACATACACTTCATAGGAACTTGTTGTCTCTGCTGAGCTTCATGCACATGTGACTGGCATCTAAAGTTGAAAAAAAGGTCTCGCTTTTCCAGAACCACTTTATCCAATCAGGGTCACAGCCTATCCTGACAGGCAATGAGTGCTAGGTGGGGTACACCCAGAACAGGGCACTAGTCCATCGCAGGGTGCACACACACACTAAGGGGCAATTTAACCATAGCCAATGCACCTAACCAGCATGTTTTTGGACAGTGGAAGGAAACGAGAGCACCCAGCAGGGACCCACACAAGACACAGGGTGAATGCGCAAACTCCACACAAACAGGCACCCAAGGTCAGAATCGAACACGGGTCCCTGGAGCTGTGAGGCAGCAGCACTAATCATTGCACCCCCAAAAAGTTCTAATCTTCTAATTTTTTTTTTCGAACTATCACTAAATACTGATAATGATATCAAAATCTGAGCCTGAAAATTCAAATCATCTAAAGCAGCTCCAGACTGCAGTCAGGAGCCATGCGATTGTTTAAAATAACACTGAAAAAGGACAACATTGGATGACCACTTGTTGAATTGTTGTAGATTGGATATTACTGAGAAAAATCAATTTGATTAGCTCGGAACTGCAAAGACTCCTAAGCACGAGGGACGCTAAGGGATTGTTGTATTAAACAAGAGAATAGCTTAAAGCTTGCTAGTTCACTACTACAGTATAAGAGATGGCTTACACATACAAGCGTATAGACAAGGAAGGCCTGCTAGAAACCTAACAAGCAGCCAGCGCAGCTTACAGGATATCACTTAGATGGATTGGTAAATTGTGTATATAATAACTGAAACAAAGCACAAAGGAGCAGCACTGCACCAATTCAAGCTTCCAGCATTGCACAATAAGGGAAATTAATGTCCTGCATATGCCATTAACATTGCACTGAGTATTTGTTGTTGCTTACAGTTTAGCAGGAGCCAAGAATTAAGTGATGATAGTTAATATTGGAAAATCTGTGTATGAAAATGTAGGACAAGGCCTAGTTAATGCTCATTTACTTGGTATATATAATTTGTACCACTAAAAATGTAGCTGTGGCACTCCTTGGAAAGTATCTAAAATTAGTACCAAACTTGCACATTTTTGTTGCTGTAATTAGTGCAGCTACTAATTCTTCACTGGTACTTTTACTTTCTTACTCTGTCATGGCTTTGAGTTGCACACCTCAGTAAATTGGGTAAGTGCAACAGATAACAATTATTCTAGAGATGTTGGGGAATATGACAGGATGTTGTACTACAAGGCTGCCTAATTAGTCCAAATGTGACAATGGATGCTTGAAAAACAAATGGTATATTTGATTGTTCTGATGGCTGCATAAGTTTACTGAGCCAATGTGTTGCTCCTGTACATGATTGCAGTTTAGAAAGCCATGGCAGCTTAGGATTGTCTCAGTTTTACAGGTGCCATCTTTCCTTTCAGGTAAGAGTGGCACCTATGATTGCCTTGAGATGAAGGTGTCATTCATGCTTCTTGTAAAATGTTGTGAAAGAATAATTTTCATAATATTATTCTGGTTTATTATCATTAGGTTTATGGGTGTGTGTGTAGATGGTTCTGTCTGTGTGATTTAATTGCATTTGGAGTCAGGGAGACTGCAAGCTTGAAATTATCAAAAGAAGCTAGGTGTAGAAATGTACTTGAAATGCTAATGAGTAAACATGGATACTGCCTTAGCATGTAAGGTGTGACCTGAATTTGCATTTTCAGATAAGTGAAGGAATTGTTTGGATTTCAAAGGGTTGTTAGGATGTTTACAACTAGCCAGATAAGCAAGGCCAAGCAGTGTGTTTATTTTTCCCAAAGGATACTGGCAATAACGGCAACATGGAAGTTTTTATATTATGGGAAAAGTACATTTCCAAACACATATGGAGCAATGGAATTTACAGATTAAAGAGAAAGTAACATATATAAAGAGGAATTAAAGTCTATGTTGGGGGGGTGATATGTAAGATCTAACAGGGACTGTGTGAAATAGCCTTTGGGAAGCCTCCTGCCATTTGTGCATAAGCCTGCTTTGTCCAGTGACTGAAGTTGGAGGTATGTTTTTGGAATTCCACTGAAAAGTGGGTGCTGTGGTAACTTGCTGGCTTGCTTTTTAAATTTAAAATCTATTTTGGACTGTTGGCCTTAAAGGGATGTGCAATTTAGAGTCAGGTTAATTAAGGATTTTAGGATTTGCTATAGTATTAAGTAATTGTAGTCTTATGTACGTGCTTGAAACCTTTTCTTTTGTTAATAAATATTTTAACTTAACTTTTTAAAATCTCTAAAGGTCTTAGTGGACTCATTACTTCTGAGTTCAGTGCACACATCTTCTTGTAATAAATACAAATTGCAAAACTGTTGTGATAGGGTGGCCAGGTTTCCCTTGCGGATTTGGTCCACTTGTCACACATCACCTGCCACATCATAACATAAGTGTGCACTGACCTGAGCAATGCGGTATTGCTGCTCACCGATCAGCTGCACACTGATCATGTTGGAACTCTTTCTTGTAGGCATTACCCTGAAAGTGCAGAGTTAGAACGGCTGCATTTTGGCACGATAACCTGTCCCTACTTTGTAAATCCTACAATGTACTGAAAATGGAATTGAATGTGAAAAGAGCACACAACACATGGGCAACAAAGTTAGAAAATAATACAGACTGTGAAGCGGCCCAAAAGGACTGTGATTCCACCCCACCCCCTACCCCCAACTTGCCTAGCCCCATTTTGCTGGCATGAAATTCTAGACTGTGTATTTTTATGTTTCACTTGATATTGTAGTATGAAAACATGGATGGCATTCTGTTTTAGTAGCATGTTTGGTTTCTTTAGAGTTTTCATGGAACAATGAACATGTATTCAGCTAACACTCTGGCAGGAGAGGCAAAGGGAGTGTAAATGGTCGTAGTAAAGAAACAAAGCATTTGTCTAGAGCGAGTGTGAATGGCAGAATAATAAATAGCTCTATCTGAAAGCAGATACATAAAAAAACAAGATGAATACCAGCACATGACAAAAAACAGGATCAAAATGGGTGACAGTGTTCATGGTCTGAAGTTGTTGAACTCAACGATGAGTCCTGAAGGCTGTAACATGCCTAATCAGAAGGTGAGTTGCTGTTCCTCAAGCTTGTGTTGAGCTTCACTGGAACACAGCAACAGGCCAAAGACAGAAATGTGAATGTGAGAGCAAGGTGGTGAATTAAAATGGCAAGCAACCAGAAGCGTGGGGTTATGCTTGCGGACTGAGTGGAGGTGTTCCGCAAAGCGGTTAACCAATTTGCATTTGGTCTGCCAATGTAGAGGATACCACATTATGAGCATCAACGACAGTAGATTAAATTAAAAGAAGTACAAATAAACCGCTGCTTCACCTGGAAGGACTGTCTGGGGCCTTTGACAGTAAGGAGAGAGGAGATAAAAGGGCAGGCGTTACACCTCCTGCAATTGCAAGGCAAGATGCCACAAGGAAGGGGACAACGTGTTGAGGATGATAGAGGAGTGGACCAGGGTGTGGTAGAGGGAATGGCTCCTTCAGAATGCTGACAGGGGAGAGGAGGGGAAGCTATGTTTGGTGGTGGCATCATGCTGGAGGTAGCAGAAATGGGGGAGGATTATCCTTTGATTGTGGAGGCCGGTGGGGTGGAAAGTGAGGACAAGGGGAACCTTATTGCAATTCTGGGAGGGTGGGGAAGGGTGAGAGCAGAAGTGCGGGAAATTGGTTAGACACAGTTGAGGACCCTGTCAACCACAGTGGGACAGGACCCTCAATTGAGGAAAAAGGAAACATATCAGAAGCCGATGTTGTGGAAGCTTGCTTCATTGGATGCAACAGAAATGGAGAAACTGGGCTAATGTCACAATTGGTAATTTGAAAAACGTGGGATGAAATTGAGGTTGAAAAGAATAAAAAATAGAGGTGATATTTAACCTCTTTTCAACGGCATAAGAAAGGACAAACAATGAAATGTAAAGCAAACTAGCCTTCAGTGATCGTTTCAATGGTTTTATTTATGACATTTCCAGTTTACTATAAGTACTTTTGTCGGGTGTGTGGGCATTACTTCAAGTACCAGAATTTACAATCATAGCATTTTTGTTCTTGCAGTACTTGAGAGAAATAACTGGTCGTAGAACAAAGAACATAATATTCTGTACAAACCTTTGTATCATACAAACTGAGCTGTCATTCTCTGTATATTTTCGCAAGCCTGTACTTAATCGTTGCACATGAACGCACTTCCAAAGGACCATTATTGATATTGTAATGTGGTGGTTAAGTTCCATCCATCCATAATTAGTCATAGTCCACAAGGGGCTATAGGCATCTCCCTCTTTTCACTGCAATTCTGCGCGCTGCTGTGATTTCCTCCCACCGTACAGTTCCTGATGTTGTCCATCCATCCAGTCCATCTCTGACCAGGCCTGTTCTTTCCTGATGTTTCACCTTCTATTGTCACCAACACCAAACTCTCACCCTGCCTTTCCCAGTGGTCGTACTTTTTCAATTTCTGCTTCTTCGCTTCAGATTGAAGCCTATGAGATGCTGGGACTCCGATTTTCCTTCGAAAATTCATTGCTTCTTTGCCCTGTTACGTCACTGTGCTAGTAATCCAGAACACTGACCTAACAATTCAGAGAATATGGCCGTAATTTTCCGGCCCCGTTGGCACTGGGCGTCATGGCAAACGGGGGAGAAGGGACAATATGCGAGATGGCCAAAAATCGTTTTCACGCCATGGTCAAACGAGTTTGCGATCATCCGCTCCAGCCATCATTGGCGGACCTTGTTTCCCACCACTGCATGTCAGAAACCTAATTTCAATACTTTAGCATCTCATTATCAGCCCTGCTCACCAGAATCATCACCCCCATGTCAAAATTACCGACCACATCGGCAGGATTTTAGGAGGGCGCGCTTCATGACTACCTTTAAAAGGCGTGCACCTCCTGACCTGAACTTTGAGGGGAACTCAGAGGCGAGCGAACACAACCTTGCGCAGCGCTCATGAGCATCGCCCATAGGACATAAAGGAACAGGTGCCATGTATTCACAGGGGGCAAAGGCAAGTCTCTTTTTCCTGGCTGGCTTTCAGTGTGGTGCCAGGGCAATGGCTTCAGTGCGGGTTATGCTGGGTGGTGGGGGGGCTTGAGGGGCAAGGCAGCACAAACTGAAGGATGTAGTCAAGTGTAACACAGGACTACTCGCATGCCTAATTGCATAAGCAGCAAGTGATAGACAGAGATAAGTGGTCCCACAACCAACGGATCAGATCTAAGCCCAGCAGTCCCACCACATCCAGTCATGAGTGGCGGTGGACAATTAAACAACTCACTGGAGGAGGAGGCTCCACAAACATCCCCATCCTCAATCATGGAGGAGCCCAGCACATCAGTGCAAAAGATAAGGCTGAAGCATTTACTACAATCTTCAGCCAGAAGTGCCAAGTGGATGATCCATCTCAGCCTCCTCCGGAGTTCCCCAGCATCACAGATGCCAGTCTTCAGCCAATTCGATTCACTCCATGTGATATCAAGAAACGGCTGAAGGCCCACTGGATACTGCAAAGGCTATGGGCCCTGACAATATTCTGGCAATAGCACTGAAGACTTGTGCTCCACAACTTGCCGCGCCCCTAGCCAAATTGTTCCAGTACAGTTGCAACACTGGCATCTACCCGGCTATGTGGAAAATTGCCCAGGTTTGTCCTGTACACAAAAAAGCAGTACAAATCCCACCCAGCCACTTACCACCCCATCAATCTACTCTCGATCATCAGTGCAGTAATGGAAGGGGTCATCGACAGTGCTATCAAGCGGCACTTGTTTAGCACTAACCTGCTCACTGATGCCCAGTTTGGGTTCCGCCAGGGCCATTCAGCACCTGACCTCATTACAGCCTTGGTCCAAACATGGACAAAAGAGCTGAACACCCGAGGTGAAGTGAGAGTGACTGCCATTGGCATCAAGGCAGCATTTGACAGTGTGGCATCAAGGACAACAAAAACAGGAATTGCTGGAAAAACTCAGCAGATCTAATAGCATCTGTGGAGAGAAAAGATGCTGTTAGACCTGCTGTGTTTTTCCAGCATTTTCTGGTTTTGTTTCAGATTTTCAACATCCACAGTATTTTGCTTTTATCTTAGTGGCATCAAGGAGCCCTAGCAAAACTGGAGTCATTGGGAATCAGGAGGAAAGTTCTCCGCTGGTTGGAGTCATGCCTAGCACAAAGAAAGATGGTTGTGGTTGTTGAAGGTCAGTCATCTCAGCTCCAGGACATCACTGCAGGAGTTCCTCAGGGTAGTGACCTCAGCCCAACCATCTACAGCTGCTTCATCAATGATCTTCCCTCCATCCTAAGGTCAGAAGTGGGGAAGTTTGCTGATGTTGCACGATGTTTAGCACCATTCACGACTCCCCAGATACTGAAGCAGCCTATGTCCAAATGCAGCAAGACCTGGACAATATCCAGGCTTGGGCTGACAAGTGGCAAGTAACATTCGCACCACACAAGTGTCAAGTAATGACCACCCTCAACAAGAGAGAATCCAACCTTCGCCCCTCGATGTTCAATGGCATTACCATCACTGAATCCCCCACTATCAACATCCTTGCAGTCACCAATGACCAGAAACTGAACTGGACTAGCCTTATAAATACTGTGGCTACAAGAGCAGGTCAGAGGTTAGGAATAGTGCGACGAGTAACTCACCTCCTGACTCCCCAAAGCCCATACACCATCTACAAGGCACAAGTCAGGAGTGTGATGGAATACTCCCCATTGCCTGGATGGCTTCACTCAAGAAGCTTGACAGCACCCAGGACAAAGCAGCTCACTTGATTGGCACCACATCCACAAACATTCACTCCCTCCAGCATTGATGCACAGTAGCAGCAGTATGTACCATCTACAAGACACACTGCAGGAATTCACCAAGGCTCCTTCAACAGCACCTTCCAAACTCACTGCCACTACCCATTACCAACTAGAAGGACAAGGACAGCAGATAGATGGGAATACCACCACCTGGAAGTTCCCCTCCAAGTCTTTCACCATCCTGACTTGGAATTATATGACCATTCCTTCACTGTCACTGAGTCAAAATCCTGGAACTCCCTTCCTAACAGCACTGTGTGTGTACCTACACCACGTGGACTGCAGCAGTTCAAGAAAGCAGCTCACCACCACCTTCTCAAAGGCAACCAGGGATGGGCAATAAATGTTGGCTCAGCCACCGAAGCCCACGTCCCGTGAATGAAATTTTTAAGAAGTACATGCTGTGGGTGTGGGGGAAATGCAGCATAGACTGAAGGAAGTACTCAAGCACATGCCAGGGGAGTGAGAAGAGAGGTGGGGGTGGTGAGAGAAGTGGCCACGTGCTTGGAAAAGTGAGCATCCTTCCGCAGCTGAGACAGTTCAGCTGCAGCTTCATTGACATGCTTGGAGTCGGGCCTCTGAAGCTTTTCTACCCACTCAAGCAATGCAAAAGCATGAAACTGCCACTAAATGCTCCAGAACTTTTCACCCCTCAGATGCAGACTGCAAATTAATGTGCATTTTAGGGGGCAGCAGAGCAATTGGCTGACTGGGCAAGTTGCTGAATCCCCTTGCGAAAGGTGATCATGCTGCAGTCACTGGTGGAGGTGCTCACAGCCCCGTGCAATGTCTTTATTAAGGTTTGGACAGTATCCATCATAGTTCAAGCTAACAGCACAGCCTTGTAGTGCGGGTTAGGTGAATGCCTGCTCCTGAGCTGAGAGCACAGCATGCAGTCCATTGGCCAAAGCTGCCGCCAATCGGTACCTGCTGATCCTCCTCACTATGGGTGCCTGAGGGCCTGATGTCCTGGGCAAAGGTCTCCATGGCAGCCACCATCCTACTAGTGTTGACATCGGTGCATTAGCATGCCGGCATTATCACCTCAGACTGAAAGCAGGCGGACTTCTCAATTGTGCCTTGCAATGTGAGGAGTGCAGTGGAAATCCCTTCCTGATGTTCCCGAGGTTGCCTTTGTAACTCCAGCAACTGAGATATGACCGAGTCCAGAGGCTCCTCAACTGACTTGGCATATTTCTGGCCTCTAGCGGTCCTCCAAGTGCTGGGAACCTGGGAAGTCCCTGCCTCCACCTGCTGTGAATCAGACAGCACGATGTGCTGTGCTGGTGGAGGGTGTGGGTGAGCGCTGTGACAGGTCTTCAATTAGGATGTGATCAGATTCTTCTTCCGAGATGTCTTTGGGACTTGAGTCGAGGATCTGGCTCATGGACCCTCTCAGCTGCTTCCCAGATGTGCCTGCGAAAGCAAGGAGAGATAATTAGTGCATGGCAGGGACTGCGGAACAGGGGAACTCACTCACAGCATGGTTTTCTGTTGGATGTTGCACTGCTGTATCCACACTTGGTTGAGCATCACCGATCTCACCGTCAGCACAGGAATGGTCCAAATTGTTGCCAGCCTGTTGGATGACTCTATCTTCAAAGTCTGTGAGGACCGTGATGTCAGGCATTCCTCCACCAGTCTGCAACTTCTCCCTTTTGTTGTGTGCCGGCTTGTCCTGCATGAATACAGATGGAAGGAGTGTAAGCAGGACACCTGCCAGGCCAGTTGAGAAGGATGCCTGGCATGTGTGGGTGGTGAGTGGTGCCATAGACGGGATGAGGACACAATCCTCAGGGCAGATGAAGAGGTGTGTTAGAGAGTGAATGGTGATGTCCCTGGGACTGGCAGTGAGTGAGATCCCTGTAGATGTGTGCTGGGTTTGTGAGTGTGTGAATTGAGAGCGTTGAGAAGAGTGACTTACCCTGGTGGAACAGAGGAGATCCTTCATCCTCTTTCGGCATTGGGCGGCTGTCCTCTTTTGCAGGGTATTGGTGCTGACCACCGCTGCCTCCCATGCTGGATTGGTAACCTTGCTTGCTGGTCTTCACCCGGAGCAGGGATAGAGGACTTCACAGTGCATCCTGTAGGTGCCCAAGAGACTCTGGGGACAACATATTTCCTCCCTTTAGCAGCCATGACTTTGCAGCAGCTTTTGTTCCCTTTGAAAGTGCTAGCTCTGTGCAGGGCCGCCCTTTAATTATGGTGCCCAGATAACTGAAGGCCTCAGGTGACGGCAAGGAGAGCGAATCAGAGGCCACCCCGCCAGCGATCTGGGGTGTTTCCCAGGAATGCATTATTAATAAGGTAGGACGCACTTGGGGTTGGACGATAAGGCGTGAAAACTCGCCATTGTGGCCGACAGCTGAAACAACTTTTACCCTTCCCGCTACTGCACTTTGTGTAAATCTGGGACAATTCTGCCCTAGGAGCTGAATTTCTGCCATAGGGATGGAGGCTTTTAATTCAGCTGAAAAAAAACTGGAAATGAAAAGCTGGTATCAGTAGAAGTTGGCATGAAGTTGTTGGATTGTCTTTAAAAATCAAATGGTTCACAGAAGTCCTATAGGGAACGAAACCTGCTGTGTTTACTTGGTCAGGCCTATATGTGTCACCACCCCACATCAATGCTGTTGACTCTGGACTGCCTTCTGAAGTCATCCATCCCACCACTCAGTCCAATCAAACAAATTGGTTTAAGAAGAAAGCCCAGCTCAACCATCTTGAGGCAACTATGGAAGGACAATAAATGCCTTCTTTGCTGGAAAGTAGGATTAAAAATGAACAGCTAGTTTCTTTTTTCTCTTTTTTTGGCTGGGCTGAATGGTCTCTTTCTGTGCCGTTACATTTCTTTGGTTCCATGGTTCTATAATGCCAACAGCCCAAGAAAGAATTTAAAACCAGAAGGCTAGCATCTTCATGTTTCCATACGTTAAAATGCAAAACAGCCCTTACACACTCTCAGCTAAAAAATGGGAGGAAATTCTCCATAGTCATGTAAAAGTTTCAAGAGGTTAAAAATTCTAAGCTATTTGGTTGATGCCGCTGCAGTACAATAAAACACTATTTGGTTTTTTATACTGACACTGCATTATCTATTCAGGTGGGTGCATCATTTTCTTTTACTGGAAATGATTATAACCATAATTCTTCACCTACAACAGAACCTAGATGAACTGAATAGGAACATAGAAAATAGGAGCAGGAGTAGGACATTCGGCCCTTCGAGCCTGCTCCACTACTCGGTATGATCATGGCTGATCCTCTATCTCAATGACGTACTCCCATTCCCTCGCCGTCCCCTTGATGCCTTTAGCGTCCAGAAAGCTATCTATTTCCTTCTTAAATATGTTCAGTGAGTTGGGCTCCACAGGCTTCTGTGGTAGGGAATTCCATTTGTTCACCACCCTCTGAGTGAAGAAGTTTCTCCTCATCTCAGTCTTAAATGACCTATCCCGTATCCTGAGACTGTGGCCCCTTATTCTAGACCCCCCTACCCCCACCCCAAGCCAGAGAAAACATCATCCCTGCATCTAATCTGTCCATCCCTGTCAGAATTTTATACGTTTCAATGAGATTTCCTCTCAATCTTCTAAGCTCCAGTGAATACAGTCCTAGTAAACCCAATCTCTCCTCATACGACAATGCTGTATCCCAGGAATCAGTCTGGTGAACCTTCGCTGCAGTCCCTCTATGGCAAGTATATCCTTTCTCAGGTAAGGAGAGCAAAACTGCATACAATACTCCAAGTGTGGTCTCACCAAGGCCCTGTACAGCTGCAGTAAGACATCCTTGCTCCTGTCCTCAAGTCCTCTCACAATGAAGGCCAACATACCATTTGCCTTAACTGCTTGCTGCACCTACATGCTTGCTTTCAGTGAATGGTGTACAAGGACACCCAAGTCCCTTTGTATATCAACATTTCCCAATCTATCACCATTTAAATAATACTCTGCCATTCTCTTTTCTCTGCCAAAGTGAATAATTTCACACTTATTCACGTTATACTGCATCTGTCATGTATTTGCTCACTCATTCAACTTGCCTAAATCGCCTTGAAGCCCCTTAACACAGTCCACACTGCTCACATTCCCACTAAGTTTCAGACCCTAAAGATCTGATTTCAGGGTATCAGAAAGTTAGGGGGACTGGTTCTTTTCAATGTTTGTAGCCCGCTTATCCTCTGCATCCTATTGGGCTGAATTTTCCCGGCCCTGTGAGGGCAGAACGGCGAATGCAGAGGCCACCCATTAGGAAGCTGCCTCACGTAAAGCTTTTCCAGCAGGTGCGCTGAGGTCTTGTGCAGGCAAATTTAGTCCAGGCATAAAAGTCCTGGCACCCGAAGGAAAATTCCAGCCAGTAAATCACATAATCACAGACACCAAAGTACAGACTGAACAGTAGGTCCGTACCAGTGCCGAAGGTGCACGCTATGTCAACAATTTGTAATGAGGACATGATTGTAACACACTTTCTCCTGTTTCTGTCACAATGGTAGAAGATGCTGAAGTGGGAACTAATGACCAGGAGCAATCATACATCTGACAGCATGTTACATTGCTGAAAATATCAGCAGTGTAGATACATCCATCCTGGGCATTTGAAAAGTGACTTTGAGGAGACCGCACTGGGTGAAACACAAGAGCAGAATTGAGCAGGTAGAAGGAGCAGGAAGCACCTGTGGCTGCAGGGTAAAAGTGCATCCATGCAGCTGTTAAGGAGAGGTTTCCTGCTCTTCAGGATTTTGAAAGGAGCATGAAAGCCTGATGGAGTCAGTGGCAGATACATCTACTGGTTTTCATCACATGGTGAATAGTTTGAAGGACTCTATAGCTCGCGTATAATGTTCTGATGCACAGGGTAGAAGTTCTGCAGTTCATTCTGGAGTACTTAGCAATGCCATGAACATCAGTTTCAGAGTCCCTCATGTCAGAGGACCAAATGCCAATCTTAACACCTCTCGTAAATACATTGAATGTTGCCATAAGTGCCATGACGTAGTCAGCGTCTCTTTGGACAAGTTGGCAATCAAGTTAGGTAAAGCTACTGATAAGTACGCCAATGTTGTCATTGCTACCAAAAGGTCTGCTAGTTGGCAGATCAGCCATCCTTGACTGGAGGACTTTACAGTCTATAAGGAGGGGCAAGGCCAAGGAGGATTTGGAAAGGCTTTTGAGAATTTTGAAATTGAGGCATTGCCAGACCAGCAGCTGATGTAGTTCAGTGGACACAGGGGTGATAGGTGAGCATTATTTCATGTGAGTTGGATGTGCTCAAATGTCAGCAGATAGGTAAAGTTAATCTGCTTCTAAAGGGCTGCAATCTGCACCGGGACCATCTCAGGGTTGTGCCTATGTTGGTTCAGAACCAGCAAAGTTCCAGCAGCTCCTCACTGGAACACAGCTACCAGCCACTGCCCAGGTTGCAGCCATGGAAATAGGACCAAGGAACACAAGATTAGGCACTGTTGCTTCAACACTCACAGACCATTGGGAGGAGGAATCAGTCACAAGAGTCAGAAATATATCACCTTTTCCATCCATGTGTATCCTGATCCTCATCCATGGAAAGTGAGGTTGCCAGACCCATTGTCTGAAGGACTGTAATGGGAATAACCATGATGAACCCCGAAAGCCAGCTTACAAATTTCCTTAAGCGCACAGTTTATCAGTAGGGATAAAATAGATTGTAAAAAACTCACCTATAGTTAATCTAAATTTTCCACCAGAAAGATACATGACATCCAAATGAGCTCCCTTTCTCTGGTCCATCACACTCTGTGAGCTGGTACACACAGGCAAAACTGATATAAAATCAATCCCAGTAAATTTGAACTGGTAGATTTGTTTTTACATTGTTCTCTTTTTACCTCATTAGGACTATCATAATTTCACAGGAAAGACACTAACAATTGACAGGTCAATCAGACTGAATCCCAAATCAGGCTATTTGTTCACTCAATTAAAAAAAATCAGTTACAAAAATAATCAATGACCTTTAGAGGCATTCTCCTTGAGTATTTCTGACATTTTCCAGCAATGTACACAGGTCTATCAAGTAGCTCCAAGAAAATCTTGGTCAACAAACCAATTAAATTCTTTAAATAGAAACAAAATTAAAAATGATCTTTGCAGATGGCTGGAAAATCACAAGGATAGAAGCCATCCTCCCTTCTAGACTTATTACAGTCCAAGTCTATACAGACTTGGTGGGCTGGGAGAGCAGTGTAGAACTATAGTGTACAACTATAAGTGTACACTATAATTGTACAACTATAATATCAGGGACATGGGGCGGGATTTTCCGGCCCCGCCCACTGTCAGGTTTGTCCAGTCCAGCTGAAGGTCAGTAGAATTTTGCCTGCGCCGCCAAAATCCTGCCATGACGGGACCGGAAAAACCAGGCCGTGGCTACAAATTGTCATTATAATGTGAGATGATGACTGAAGCAGTGCCACAAGAATTGCCAGTGTTTAAGCCAGGTCAGTGCTTGACGTGATAAATGCAAGAACTGCTGCAATATTAAAAGAAAAAAACTTGCATTTATAACTTGCATTTATATCTATCCAAACCACGAGCCATCCCCAAGCACCTTACCAATGTAGTACTTTTGAAGCAAAGAATGACATTTTCCATGGAAACACCTTGATCAATCAGAGTCAACTTGCCAACCAAAGTACCCTTTTCCCTTTGAAATTTGGCACTCTTGTGTCTAATCTGATGAGTGCAAAACAAAAAGCTTCAACAGAATGTCTCTTTTTTTAGCAATAATGTAACTGATCTTATCAGTGCTGTTGGAAGACACTGAATATCAGCACAAACTAGGTTTAGAAATCACATTGTTTGCATACCCCACTTAACTAACAAATTGAACTTTTCTTCTAACATCTTGACCATGAAGATATGCCACAAAGTACTTCATAGAGGAATAAAGGGAACAGGTGCCAAGTATTTGTATGTGAACAAGAGGATGTAATCAAGAGATGGGTTTTGAAATGGAAAGAGAGAGAGGTGGAGGGGTTTAATAAGGAAATTGCAAAGATTAGGTCCTAGCGCCTGATGCAAAAAAAGCCACTGAACTCCACCATGGAATTTAGCCAAAACAAAATAGATGAGCAGAATTGCAAGGATGGGAGATCTGAATAGGAGGGGATGTTGGCACCTGATTGTATCAAGAAACATCTGACAGTTACCCACAAAAGCTGTGGTCTGCAGAGTGTAAGCTACTGCTGTTATTGTGTATTATGGGTCTAGAAAAAAACCAAAGACTGGGAAAAACAGGAAATTGGAACATTGCATCCACAGAAAGAAGATGAGAGAAAATGATAGTAAGAACAGAACAAACAGCAATGAGATAATGACGAGATCATTTGTTTTTTAGTGATTTTGATTGAGGGATAAATATTGGCTGGGACCCTAGGAATGAACCCCTAGCTCTTCCTTGAAATAGTGCAATGCGATTTATTTTAATGCCCACCTCAGAGGACAACAGGTCTTGACTTAATGCCTGGGCAGATTCTGGGTGCAATCTATATCTTCTTGTTCTGGATATCTGTTCACACTCTTCATTGTTGACATGACATAAGGCAGCAATCTCACTGAGCCAAGACCTCCTGACCTCAAGACTTTAAAAGCAAAACACTCCAAATGAAGATTTCTTCATAAGAAATTAATTGACACAAGGATCCATCACACCATCCAATTGAATTTAACCTAATTGTGCTAGAAAAAAATTAACAGCATTAACCTAAGAGAATGTAGAGTATAAATTTCATGTCAACAATGAAGAGAACAAACAGATATCCAGAAAAAGAAGATATAGACTGCATCCAGAATCTGCCAGGTTTGTTGAGCTTGTTGGAAACCCACATTTGAATATCTATTCTATTGGCTGCAATCAGGTGTGTCTCGGGAGTTAGGATTCATTACTCCGAGTGTGTTAAGCCCCACTCCAACGATTTAACCACAAAAGTCTAGACTGATACTCCAGTGCAGTACTAAGGGAATGCTACACTGCTGGTGATTGTTGTCTTTTGGATGAGGCATTAAGTTAAGACCTGCTGTCCTCTAAGGTGGGCATTAAAATAAATCGCGTTGCACTATTTCAAGGAAGTCAGTGAGTTCATTCCCAGGGTCCCAGCCAATATTTACCCCCCAGTCAAAATCACTAAAAAATGGATGATCTAGTCACTATCTCGTTGCTATTTGTGGGGGCTTGCTGTTCACAAATTGGCCGCTGCATTTCAACATTACAACAGTGACTACACTTCAAAAGTACTTAATTGGCCATAAAACTCTTTGGGATGTCCTGAAGGGTGTGAAAGGCTCTACTCCAATGAAAGTTTTTCTTTATGCATCACAGCAAAATATTGGTGAAATAGGCCTTCTTAGAAAATAAGCACTGCAGCTATGGAGATGGACAATGCATCAAATATACCCCCTTCAAACATAAATAGAAACTGCAAATGATAACATTTTTCAACTTCCCACAAAATAGACATTCTTTCCTAACACCAGTGAAATTTAAATCAACTACAATGAATCAGCAGAGTGCAATTTTTCTAACAACAAAGTCACACATTGTTGTTAGTATCACCAGTGAGATACAAATCACTTTTTCTATGATTCTTGATAATGCATTTGATTTATATTTTATAGAAAGGTAAAGAATTTTGACTAAAGTTATTTATTTGAATGCATTTAATGGTGCATTCACTGCCATTGTGGATTGGCTTGGGTGATTTTATTGGCCCATTGTTCTGCTGCGCACACTTAAGAACGTAAGTGCTTTGAACATATTTTTTAAATTGTCCTATTTTAAATGGTGCACAGGAAAAAAAATGATTCTCAAAGAAAAATTGCTCCACTGACAAGAATGTGGAGTTGTGCCTGTGAAACATTAACAGGAGGTGACATCAAATATAGCAAGGATGTTACTTCTCTCGCCCATCGTCCATTCAAAGGAAAACATTTGAAACCATGCCATAATTTCAGTCACTTCAGACCCTTCATTTCAGCAAACAGTAGAGAGCTGGGCCAGTGGTAAAGAATGTATTTTTTTTTAAAAATCAACCTCAGATCCTTGTACCAATAAACCCATTAAAAAAAAAACCTGGGGACCGAATGGGTTGGGCAAAGCGGAAAGAAACGGATTCATATCTATAATTGCCCACAGTGGAAATTCTCAGTTTAGGATAGGTGACACATAACAAGTGCATTTCAAAGGAGAGGACCAAAAGCTACCACAACATGAATCACCGAGTCTCATGTGCACATACCCTAGCTGGAGATTCTTAGGATAGAATTTTCCCATCCCGCCTGTGATGGGTTTTGTGGCGGGTGGGAGCGGAGAATCTAGCAGGAGCCAAAAAATTGGAAAACCCACAGGCATAAAAATATCTTGTGATTCTCCCGATGGCGAGTAAATATCATGCTGGGTATCCCACTGAGCAGTGTCATGATTCCTATTTGTATTCATTACCATCTAATGAATACTCATTAAATTAGATTCTCATGCAGCCTTCCAATCTTGCATCATGCCAGCAGGAAATCACATCGGTCTGTATCTTGTTTGAAAAAGGGCGGCATACACAGGTCTGACCTCACTTTGCTCATGACTTTGAGGTGAATGCAACATATATAGCCTACCTTCAATAGTACTGCGCTGGTCTCGTTGCAATACTAGTGGAATGGCACACTGCCGAGGCTGTAGAGTTGGTCTGCTCCCGGTGCTTGCTTCAGTAGTCACAAGGACATGACTGTGCAGTGGTGCTCAGGCAGGGCTCAACTTTAAGGCACTGACCATTGATGCAATTGTGGGGGGAGGGCGGTGTAGACATGTTCTGCCCCAGGTGGATGCCACTGTTGTCCAGAAGGACAGCACTGTGCAGCAGTACTCATACAGGGCTGAGCATTCAGAAACCAGCATTTTGACCAGGGAGGGGGTTGGGAATGGTGGAGAAGGATGAACACACGGGGGCAATGGCAGAGGAAGGCTTTGCAAGGGGTTGGCAGGGGAAAGGTGAACACACAGGGGGCAATGGCGAAGGAAGGCATTACAAAGGGTTGGGGTTGGAAACGGGTAAACACATGGGAGCAATGGCAAAGGAAGACTTTGCAAGGGATTGTAGGCTGGGGAAGGGTGGAAGGGTGAACACATGGGGGGCAATGGCGATGAAAGGCTTTGAAAGAGGTTGGGTGGGGAAGGGGGCCATGATGGAAGGCAGAGGGGCAGGAAGGCTTTGAAAGGAGGTGGAAGAGGAGGAGGACCAATGGAAAGCAAAGGATAGACTGATGGGTGGGAAGCTGGAGCCCGATAATGGTAACTAAAATGATTTGAAAGGGATACCACATGTATGAATGGGAGGGGATGCATGCAGACTCTGAAATAGGAAAGGGAGGGATTTATTAGTATGCCACAAGAGAGATTAGCCAGATGCCGACTCAAGGGCTGGGGGTTTGGAAGTGGAACAGTGTAGTCTTCAGTCCTGGGTGCAATGGGGAACTCAGCCGTTGGTCTAGGAATGGCAGTCTGGAGTCAGAGTAGAGACAGTCCTATGGCTCTGTGGACTTCACAGTCAACAGTCAGAGAGCGGAGACTAGTGATGGGGTGCAGCAAGCATGCAGCAAGAATTATCATTGGGAGCACAGTGTACTTTTGTTCCAGGGAGGGGCAAGGGCTTTGCTCTCAGCAGGAATAATGCACAGCTTGGTGTGCAGGGCTGGCTCACAGTCACTGTCCATGGGCTGGTCTGTCTCTGTACTGGGCTGTAGACAGTAATGGGATGCATCTGCAGCCTATATTTGGGGAACACATAACAAGGGGGAGGGGGGCGGTATTTGGCGCTTTCACGGGGAAGGTGGGGGGATCACCTCAGTAGGTGACTGCACACAGCCTCCAGATGGGGAGGGTACAGGTCCACATGTGGCATGGGCACTTCAGTAGTGATGGGCTCAGGTGGGAGGGTAGGAATGTCCACCGCAACAACTATGGGCTCCAGTATTTATGGGGGAGGCTGGAGAATAACAGGAGGAAGCTCTACCTTCACATTGTGAGGTTCCAGGTAGATTTCTGGGACACAGACAGTGAGCGGAGGAGCATCAAAGCTCATTTAAAAACAGTAAGGCACAAGCACCATCTTGCTCTACTGGAGTTATGGCGCAGTTATAAATCGAAAGTAGAAACGAGTCTGAATGGGAGGTGTCTGATCTGAGTGGGAGGAAAGCTATGCTGGAGTAAGAGGCCCTTTCTGAGGGCACCACCTAACTTGTTGGTGCTGCAAGAGTGAACTGGAGTCATATTACAAAGAAAGGGGGAAGACCTCCTTGTGAACAAAGCCATTGGAAGCCAAAGCCTTTAGCAGCACTTTAACAGAGATATTCATAACACAATAGCTTCACATTCATAGCATATCAGCATTAATACATCAGAATGTATAACTTGGGAAAGCAGGCAATCAGGAAGAAGGCACAGGTGCAGCATATTTGGCATGCATTCATGGAGGCCAGTCACATGATCTTGGGAATTAGCATTCCTGAGAGGCCAAAAGGCATCCACAGTAATCAGAGGCAAAGTATTAATAATTGGAATTCCAGATCAAAGGCTGGAGCACTGAGCCAGGTTAGGTAGCACTAGTCATTCAATGAGGGATTCAGATGTAACGTTTCTGGGATGGCATCTTTGTCACCTCAATGTCGATGGTAGCAACTCAAAGACAAGGCAACATCAGTGACAGTGCAAGTAGGGCAGAAACACTATCGACCGTGACAGTTGCTACAGGTAACAGAATGTGAGCTTCAATATCTGGACCCATTACTCATTAATGTCTTCAATGTTACATTTCAGAAAGAAGGTAAAAGCAGAAGTGGATCCAGGCTCAATGCTGCCTTTCTGAGGGTTCCATTGCAATGGAGGAGGTGAAGGAGGGAGAGATGACACAGAGTGCAGCTCCACCAGGAGGCCCCACCTGATGTCCAGGCTCATGGAGAACCAGGGCAAGAACAAGAAGGTCAGGAATAGAGACCCAGGCAATGGAGGTGAATCACCAGATCAAGGGAATACCAATGAAGGCTCTCCTATTTGCAAATGAGTGAGAGGCAACGATGGGCACATCTGCACTTGTCCCGAGCTCCGGTAGATCACATCTGCCACATTCTTCATGAAGACCTGACGGCCCGTGGAGTTGGAGGCTATCCTCGCCAGTGACTTTAAAGGTGACCGCCACACTCAATTTCTTTGCCTGTGGGTCGTTCCAGGGACCCACAGGGGGCCTTTGCGGCACCCGCAGTCTGCAACATACAGATGCATAAAGAGGGTCACGGGTGCCCTTTACAGCAAGACACATCACTACGTGAGGTTTGTTCTGGACGAAGATAGCCAGGCTGTGGCTATCTCAGTCTTCCCAAGAGGACAGGATGCAATCAGCTGTACCCATGTGACTTTAAGGGCTCCATGGTAGCAGTCCCTAATATTTATAAGCTATAAGGGCTACCATTCCATTAATGTACAACTGGTGTGTGATCATCAGAAGCACATTCTGCATGTTTGTGCCAGGTACCCAGGGGGTTGCCATGACTCATATACTCATACATTCTGATTCCCTTCCAGGGCCTGAAACATCTGCAGGGGTTGCTTGGGGATAAGGGCTACCCTCTGAAACACTGGCTGGTGACACCGGTGCATCGCCCTCAGATCGTTCCGAGGAGAGGTATAATGCTGCTCACACCATACACACCCTAATAGTGCAAACCAATGGGATTCTGAAGATACGCTTCAGCTGGTTGGACCACTCAGGTGGCGCACTGCACTACACTCCCAATAGGGTTTCCTGCATCATCGCTGTGTGTTGCGCCCTTCACAACCTGGCACTGCAAAGAGATGATCCCTGCTAGAGGGTGAAGTGGAGCATGTGGAGAGGGAGAGCTCTTCAGAGGATGAAGATCAGGAGGTCCAGGAAGCTTTCCACTACCACTTAAAACACACGCTAATCAATCAAGGCTGTTGTGCTGCCCTCACACAATGATCATCCGTGAGGAAGACGGGTTAGACGTTCATAAACCACACACTTCTAATAAAGATTTAAACATATCTCCCTTACATCACACAAGGGTGCGGAGATGACCTCACTGAGGTTGATTCATGAATGTGAATCTCACAGACGGAGACTGTTACTGAGCGGGCGGATGGATAAACCTCGAAATAAGAGGATTCCAGTGTACATAATCACAAGGCCTTCGGTTGACCAGGCCATTCACAGAAATACCAAATGTATTTACAAAAGTGCAATATTTTTACAGTGGTGGCACACCCATGACCCAAAAGTGATTTCAATATTTCTTAATGTTCCTAACCCTACCACTATGCCTGGGTGCAGCCCCGACATCCACACCGGAGGTGGAGGTAGCCTGCTGACTGCTACATCCTGATGTCAGTGATGACCTTGGTGGACGTCCTCTGATGATCTAAGGCCTGGGGACCCCCAGCCTGATAAGGGACCCCCATCCTCAGAGGCGGAAGCACCCTGCCCGGCCTGTGCAGCTGAAGTGGATGGGGTCACAGGCAGAGGGGACTCTGAGCAGCTGGACACATTTGGAGGGTCCTGAGAAGAGGCCCCTGGAGTGTCCGGCTGACGCTCGCTCTCCCTGTGGGCACCCAAGGCCCCCGCCCTGACACCTTGAAAAAAAGATGTGATTGCACTGGAGAGGGTGCAGAGGAGATTTACCAGGATGCTGCCTGGGCTGGAGGGTCTGAGCTATGTGGACAGATTGGATAGGCTGGGGCTGTTTTCCTTGGAGCAGCAAAGGTTGAAAGAGGACCTGATAGAGGTGTATAAGATTACGAGGGACATAGAGTGGATAGGAAGGCCCTTTTTCAATTAGTGGAGGGGTCAATAACCAGGGAGCATAGATTTAAGGTAAGAGGTGGAAGGTTAAGAGGGGAGTTGAAGAGAAAGTTTTTCACCAAGGGCGTGGTGGGAGTCCAGAATTCACTGCCTGAAAGGGTGTTTGAGTCAGAAACTCTCGTAACATTTAAGAAGTATTTAGATATTCACTTGCTTTGCCATTGCCTCCAGGGTTCTGTAAACGTCTAGGAGTCTTCTGTGGCAACTTGTCTGTGAGGTGTTCTCCAGCAGGTGAGCCCAAGCCTAATCTACATCTGTTCCCCACCAAGGCGTGTGTTTCTACACTGGTGAAGGATGCGGGTGAGCTCCGTGACAACTCTTCCTCAGCTTCCTCTTCAGACGTGCTCTGGGGGCTGGGACTTATGATGGGCACCCTTGTGGGCCTCGGTCTGCTGGTGCCTATAAGGTAGAGAATGGAGTTTCAGTTGATGAGCATGAGGAAGATAAAACTGCATGTCACTCACTGTGATTGTCAGGATATGATGAACTGATGGAGGTGTGATCTGTACTGGGTTACTGAGACAATCTGACCTCTCCTTCCTCACAGGAGTAATCCCTGTCTTCCCCAGCGATCTAGACGGCATCCTCCTCAAATTCCGTGAAGGTTACGATATCAGCCGTCTCTCCCCCAGTCTGGGATCTTTCCCTTCTGTTGTGGGCTTCCCCTGGGTGAAGACAAAAGAAAGGCTCATGATGAGAAGGGATGGAGCAAAGGTTGTGAAAGATGATGCCCCCTGTGTGTGGGGAGCCCTCCCCAGAAGTAGCTGAGGAGAGAGTGTGCGCAGAATGATTGATGAGGTGGTAGTGATGTGAAAGCTTCCATGAGGCAATCAGTGGTGATATGTGTCCACCCGTTAATGGTTGTGTAAGATACCTGAAGAGAGAAGCCCTTTGAGCACACCATGCCATGATGAGAGTTTGATATTGGAGAGAGCTGAAGGATGACTTACCCTGGCAGATCGAATGAAGTTATTCATCCTCTTTCTATACCGGACATCCCTATGCTCCCGCACTCCTCTTGTCAAGTCCTAGAGGGCATCATGGCTGAAGCAGTGTGCTGCCTTCTTCTCTGGGCTTGCAGACTTCTTTTGGGTCGCAGACGGTTCTAACAGTCTCGTGGAGACAGGTGGGCTGGAGAGAGTGAGATGTGCGTGCTCCAATGGCATTTAAATATGGAGCCCAGACCTTCGACCCCGCCAGGTAACGGTGGGCCGAACAAATCAGCTCCCGACCCACCAGGAGATACTCACCTGTGCGTATTCAATGAGCATCCAAGCGCGGAATCAGGCACGATTTCCCGCCATTCCGAACAGCGGGATACACGCCACGGAATCCGCCCACCACCGCATTTAGTTTCAAAAACGGAAAATTCCTCCCTTAGGCTAGAGACCTTCCACTCTTCCCTCCTGTGTTCCAGTCAACTGCTGCCCAGTCATGCATCTGCTTTCCCCGCTTCCCTCCAGGACTCCAGTCAACCCCCTAACCCTAACCCTAACCCCAATAATGCGTCTGCCCTCCTCCCTTCAATCCCGTGCACCAGCCTTGGCGAAGCTCCTGACAAGTGCTTGAGTCTCGCAATGCCGCTGTTAAAGGCAGGCGAAAGCAGCACCTACGTACCTCAAAGTCGCTGGTGAAGTGAAGGTTGCCGGGTGCATGCCTGGGAACAGTGAGATGGACGTTAAAAGTTAAAGGAGGTCATTCTAACCTTTTAATTTACCTGGCGGGAAACCTACAGGATTGGGTGGAATGCCTGTTTTATATCTCACCCCAACATTACTCTTGTACTGCGAAAATAGCTCCCTGAAAACAGTAACATCTCACAAACATCACGGTACCTCCCATTATGCGCTACAACCCCATTGAAAGGAAGCATTTACGGAGCACCTTTCACAATCTTATGATGCCCCTCAGTGCTTCACAGTCAATTAATTATTCTTGAAGCGCAGTTACTGTGCAATGCAGGGAAACACTGCAGCCAATTTGTCCACAGCTACGTAGTGTGGAATTTTCTGGTCCTGCCCCTGCCAGCAGCGGGCCTCACGGCAGGAGGGGGCACAAAATTTGGAGTGATGGCAAAAGTCAGTTTCCCGCCAGGGGGAAATTAGTTTGGAACTTTGTTCTCCCGACTTTCAAGACGGGCGGAAGGCATCCCCACTATTCGATGTCAGGAGCCACATTCCACCCCTTTGCGTCTCATGAATTATCATTAAAAAGTACAACTCACCGGAATCATGTTCTCCCTCCAAGTTTGAGTGCTCCACCAGCGGATAATTGGAATGGTCTGTTTCACAACCATTTATAAGTAGCGTGTACCTGGCGACCTTCACTTCGCCAGACAGAGACAGAGCGTGGATGGGCTCCTCCCCACTTCGTTCCAATCTGTTGATGGCCTCTGACACTGCCTGTCCTTGTGTGTGCACCATTTCTCTCAGGGCCGATTCCAGAGGCTCATCATTTGACTCGGGCTCAGCAAAGATCTGGTCTCCAGTTGTCCTCCCAATGTCAGAGACCTCAGCTGACACTGCCTCCACCTATGGACCAGTGTGTGTGAGATGATCACCAGGTTGTGAACTACTCTAGAACTGGGACCCACCAAGGTGTGTGTGTATCTGTACTGGTGGAGGGTGCAGGTGTATGCAGTGATGGATCTTCATTGGAATGCTTCCTCAGGATCCTCATCTGAGGTGGCCTGGGGGCTGGACTGAATCACTTGCTGGTGCTCTCTCTCCACCTTTTCATCACAGTGGTTGGAATAGAGAAAAGAGATAATTAGTGATTGAATGGGCAGACACCCACATTATAGGTCATTCACAGTCATTGTCCATGTGTAGCCGAGGTATACTGGATGGACCCTCACTGGCTTGTCAGTGGAGGCTGATCTCACCTTCCATGCAGGAATAATCCCTATCCTCTCCAATGAGCTCTGTTGCCTGTTTTTTTGCAGGGGGAGAGTGCCCTCAACTGTGGCATCCCCCCACCCGTTTGGGATCTCTCCCTCTTGTTTTGGGAGATTTTGTCCTGCGTAAAGACAGATGGATTGACCATGAGCCCTATGGATGAAAGATCAGTTCAGAAGCATGCATGCCGTGTGTGTGTGCTGAGTCCTCCCCATTAAGGGATGAAGATGCCATTTGTGCAATATCTTACAGGAGATGGTGATCTTAAAGTGGCTGGCAGACAATCAATGCTGCTGTTTCACCTGCTGGTAGTGTGTGACATCCCTGTGGACTATAACCCTTAGAATGTCTGATGCCCTTATGAGAGTGTGAGTTTGGAGCGAAGAGAAGGTTCACTTACCATGACGGAGCGGATTAGATCAGTCTCCTTTTTCTGCACTGCAGGTCGATCCTTTTTTTGGGGTTCACAGGCACTGACCTCCTCGGTGACCTCCGCCCAGGCCGGCATGGTCAGGTTGGTGGACCTCCTGCTCCCATATCGAGGAAAGAGGACCTCCCACCTGTCCTGGACTGCCTGGAGGAGTCTCTCCGGGGAGGCCTCGCTTAAGCGTGGAGCTGCAGGTTTCGATCTTTTAGTTGCCATGGAGAACCTGAATGACACAACACCTGGGCTGCCCAGGGTTAATATAAGCGTGGGCGCTCTTTAAATATTGCGCCAGGACCTTCGACCCCCATGAGGTAACGGCAGGGTGGACGAATCACTGCCTGCCCCACCACGAGATTTGATGAGTTCCTTGCTAATGCATAAATAATGAGCCAAAAAGCAGAAGATCTGGTACAAGGACCCACCACCCAGTGGGAACAGCGCCGAGTTTTCTGCCCGCCACTGCATTTAGTTTCCGGAACAGAAAATTCTGCCCTTAATCTTTTTTTTAGTGATGTTGGGTGAGGAAACATTTTGTTCAGCACAGTGGAAGGCCTGTTAATTGTCGGCGGGCACACTGCCAACTCCCGTGCACGCCAGCCAACCAAAATATCGCGTGTCATTTTACATTCATTCAGGTCGGGCGCGCACCCGCCCAACGAGCGAAAAAATTCTGGCTTTGGTGTGTTCTCTCATCCTAATGACAGCGCTACCAACAGTGCAGCACTCCCCAACTACCTTACTGAAGAGTCAGCCTAAATTACGTGCCTCAGTCTCTGGACTGTGGTTTGAACATGTTCCTTTATGACTAAGAGCAAGAGTGCTACAACTGAGGCACGGCTGATATCTCAAGGCAACGTCTCATGGCCCTACTGAGCTAATTACGATGAACAAATGTCTGGCCCTACCAATGGTATATCAGTTCAAGAGGTCAAAAAGTCAGAGATTTACTTCCTGCTGGGAACTGATTATAACATCGTCAGCTGCGTTAACCATATTTTCACCTAATAATAGCGTCACTGCCAAAATGTATTCAGCTCCCATTTGCGCATTTCAATTTGTGCAAAACCAAGATAAGAGTTGCTCCTGGAAGCAGTAAATCTCCTGCTGAAACTGTGACTTGTATGCCTTCGATTGTAAGATAATTACCAAGTAATCAAATAGGAAATCCCGAAGAAACTTCTTTCACCAATAGAGAGGTGAGAACGTTGAGCTCACTACCACAGGGAGCAGTTGAGGCAAATAGCATTGATGCATTTAAGGGGAAGCTAGATAAGCATATGAGGGAGAGGGGAATAGAGGGTTGTTCTATTAGATTTGATCAGGAAGGATGGGAGGAGACTGCCATGGAGCATAAATGTCTGCATGGGCTGGTGAACCATATCGCTTGCTTCTATGCTGAATATTCTATGTAATTTAGTTGCAAGTTCTGGGAAAACTATTGTCCATTGTTGTTTACTTTGTATAATGCAAATTTAAGGGCAGGATGAATATGTTAGACGTAGAATTAAGCAGGGAGAGACTGCAACTATTCCTAATTGTGTATGCTATCCATGTTTCTTTCATTCTGCTTTTACTTGTTTTATCTTTCCCGTTTCTTTTTATTTTAAATATTCCTTCCACATTGGGTTTCTTTGCTGTAGGTTTTCTCCTCAGAACTGAGGAATCCTTTATCCCTATCATTACGCAGGGCAGAATCATCCCAGATTTGCACTAAGTGCAGGAGCTGGTGGAAAGTAAGAAGTTTTACCCATCGACCACAATGACGGCTTTTCACACCGTATCATCCCAACCCCACCCCATTAATCATGCATTCCCAGGGAACACGCCATTTCAATGGCGGGTGGGTTCCAATTCGCCTGCCACACCATCATCTCGCTGCTTCATCACACCGGGCGGCACATTTAAAGTGCAGCTGCACGCACACACCTCCGAGTGCTTCCAGCCCAGGACTGCCGCTCAGAGGACTTGGCCCCAAAAGGCAAGAAGGCTGCAGCAACCCCCCCCACGCCCTCAGTTTCGTGACGCATCCCTTGAGTGCCTTTTGAACACCATGGAGGCCCACCATGATGTCCTCTACCCCAGCTCTGTCTGCAGGAATGTCAGCAACATCACCCCTCTGGCTTGGTAGGTGATGGCAGTGGTAATCAGCACCAATGCTGCACAGAATAGGTTGGCCATCCAATGCAGATAGAGGATGAAGGATCTCATCCATGCCGCCAGGGTAAGGCAAGCATTTCATCACTCTAAACTCACACACTCAAGTCCATCACACATTCACTGGCATCTCACTCACTGCCAACTCAAGGGACATCACCACTCACTTTCTCACACACACCCTCATATCACCATCTGGCCTGATCTCCTTTGGAGACTGCCTCCTCAGCCCTCATCATCTTCAGGCCACTTACACAGATCAATCTTGTGCCCCCACACACACACCCGGGCATACCTCCCTTCCCCATTACAGCCCTCACCTTGCAGCCTTTTCTCTTGAGGCCAGAAGCCACTTCTCCCCCTGCCCCAAACAAGCCCTAGCCCTGCAGCTATTGATGACTGTGAGTACTGCCTGAAGCAAGGTAGGCAAACAAACCTCGAAGTCCCAAGCAAAGTGCAGCTTGCCAGGTGCATGTACAGCTGTGAAATACATCAGTGTGGAATCACGCCAACATGCTTGGATGATCCAGCGTGGGGGGGATGATTCCAACGAGCAGGGCTTATAATGATATGCAGATGTATTACAATGAGGTTTCTGACATCCGACAGTGGGAAACGCGGCCTGCCGTTGAAACCAATGTGAAACCAGTTTTTGGCCTTCTCGCCATATTGTCCGCTCACGCCACCAAACATGCCCGTCGCCAGCGAGCATGGAAAATTCCACCCATGGTGTTTACAGCAGAGTAACAGGCCATTTGGTCCAACTATGATATTTGGCTCAACTATTCTGTGAGGTAGCAAGTACCACATTCCAACCACTTTCTGGGTAAAGGGGTTTCTTCTGTATTCCCAATTGGACCTATTAGTGACTATCTTATTATTATGGTTCATAATTCTCCTCTCACCTGCAAAATATTTCTTTTAACATTTGCTTCTTCATGCAAACTTCACCTCTGCCCACCTCAACAGGAAGGCATCATCCCTGAGACTGAAGTGAATTATAATCCTGGCAGCTGTTTAGGACTGTTCTGGATCAGCATACATCTCAGATGATCACTCTCACTTAAGCTTAAGAAAGACAGACCCCACAGACACTTAAACGGATCTGAAGAACCGATCTAACTCTCCTCGAAGAAAGGGAACCACCAGAGAATATTACTGAACTCTAGGTAGTCTTTTTAACAAGTTTGAGCTGCATTATGACAACCTAGATATTATAAAGATCCAGGCATCTCTTTTCAACAACATACCTCTCCACTGAAGAGTGTATGGAGATGAGTTTTTGTGTTTGGACACAAAAGACTATAAAGGACAATATACTTTCCAAATGATATAAAAACTTATCAAAGAATGCAGCATGCAATTCACTTTTGATGGTAATTGCAACATTGATTGCACAATGTGTGGCACCATTCGTGGCTCCTCAGATACTGAAGCAGTCCATGTCCAAATGCAGCAAGACCTGGACAATATCCAGGCTTGCGCTGACAACTGATATTTGCACCACACAAGTGCCAGGCAATGACTATTTCCAACAAGAGGGAATCTAAACATTGCCCCTTGACATTCAATGGTGTGAACATCGCTGAATTTCCCAACGTTACCATCCTGGGGCTTACCATTGACGAGAAACTGAACTGGATTAGCCATATAAATACTGTGGCTGCAAGAACAGGTCAGAGGCTGGGAATTCTGTGATGAGTAATTCACCTCCTGACTCCCCAAAGCCTGTCCACCATCTACAAGGCAGAAGTCAGAAGTGTGACAGAATACTCTCCACTTGCCTGGATGAGTGCAGCTCCCACAACACTCAAGAAGCTTGACACCATCCAGGACAAAGCAGCCCACTTGATTAGCACCCCATCCACAAACATTCACTCCCTCCACCACCAATGCACAGTGGCAGCAGTGTGTACCATCTACAAGATGCACTTCAGGAGCTCACCAAGCCTCCTTAGGCAGCACCTTCCAAACTCACAACCGCTACCATCTAGGAGGACAAGGGCAGCAGTCACATGGGAACAGTACCACTTGGAAGTTCCCTTCCAAACCACTCACCATCCTGACTTTGAATTATATCTCCATTCCTTTACTGTTGCTGGTTCAAGATCCTGAAACTCCCTCCCTAACAGCACTGTGGGTGTACCTGCATCAGATGGACTACAGTGGTTCAAGAAGGCAGCTCATCACCATCTTCTCAAAGCCAATTAGGGATGGGCAATAAATGCTGGCCCAGCTGGCGATGCCCACACACCATGAATGAATTTTTAAAAATTGATCGCCCTTGGAAAAGTATCATGTTTCTATCAGAGAATCCAAGTTTTATTAACGTTACAGAGAGATATTTAAGATATCCATCAATATTTAAAGTAGTATTTGCCTTAAATCTCCAAGTAGAAAGCTACAGAGGCTAGAGTGTTACTTCCATCCTAATTAAGGGGAGAACAATCATTGCTCTGCATACTTTTACCTTGAGAGACACTGGAGTGAATCCAATGAATCTAAAATTCCTACTGTGTGATTCCAATATTTATACCATAAAAGAGCTGAACCAGCAGGAAGCATGTTGAGCACACATGCTGGACAACATCCTTCATTTCAGTCAACATCCTTCAAGCAAACAGGTTACTAAGAGATACAGATCATGGCCACTACATTCAGTTTCCAGGATTAAGTTGACAAGTTATTTAGAGTCATCCTTAATGTTTCCATTGTTAGATTGCAGTATCTTACAATTTACCAGTGCCTTGCTGAGGCAATGTAGCAGCCAATTCCTGTTTTTTCAGGAACTGCCTTGTGTTAGGGAGTTGGAGTTTAAAAATAGGGAAGTCTTGTTACACCTGTACAGGGTGTGGGTGAGGCCGCACCTGGAGTGCTGTGTACAGTTTATGTCCCCACATTTAAGAAAGGATATATTGGCATTGGAGGTAATTCAAAAGAGATTCACTGGGCTGATTCCTGGGATAAAGGGGTTGACTTATTAAGAATGGCTAAGCAGGTTGAGACTTTTTTCATTAGAGCTTAGAAGAATGAGGGGTGATCTTATTGAAAAGTACAAGATTCTGAGGGGGCTTGACAGGGTAGATGTTGAGAAGATGTTTCCACTACTGGGGGAATCTCGAACTAGGGGACACAGTTACAGATAAGGGGACACTCATTTAAAACTGAGATGTGAAGGAATTTCTTCTCTCAGAGGGTAGTGAAAGTTTGGAATTCTCTACCCCAGAGAGTTGTGGACGTTAGATCACTGCAAGTATTTAAAGAGAAGGTAGATAGATTTTTGAAATATCGGAGGGTTGAGGGCTATGGGGAGCAGGCACAAGAGAAGAGTTGAGGCCTGAAATCAGCCATGATCTTATTGAATGACGGGGCAGGCTTGAAGGGCCAAATGGCCTACTCCTGCTCCTATCTCTTATGTTCTTATGTTAGAGGAAATACCATATTCTTTGCCACAGGATGTTGTTGTCCTTCAACCCACAATTACGCTCAGGCATGTTTATAAACTTCATGAACCTTTGCCCATCAAATGAATTCTGCTTTTAATTTTTAATCCCTAGTTTATGGGAGAATCACTATTTTAATCTTATACCTGTGTATTTACAGTTGCATCCCTTCACAACTTATAGCCACTTTCTTCCCACAATTCTAACTTTAACTTGTGCTTCTGAGCAGATAGAAGGGACATAGACTGGGAACCAATCGGTGGCCCTCTTTAAATGTGCAGAATGGGCAGGATCCATTACTTTAACCAAAGATTGCTACTGGATAATTTGATAAACCTCACAGGAAGAGGAGTCAGGGGGCCATACGAGGTCCAAAAAGATTAGTGCCGGGATCCATTCCTTTAATCAGCCTCCTGCTGGTCCAACGTTGGTGCTCTAGCCCACCCGCTACCTGCCACTTCCCACCGCTTTCAGACAGGACACTGGCTGAAGTTACCCATAGGAGGCCCAGCAGTAAAAATCATCTTGACCTCGTGCTGCTGGGATTGCTGCCCACCTCAGATTTTTGTCCACCTGACTCCCGCCCCAAAAGGAATATTCACAGAAGCCTAACGTCACACAGCCCAACTAGCTGATGCAACACCAGGGTACCTTGCTGGACTTTGCTGGTCCTGGTAACAAATGTGTACATCAATTTGCAAACAATGGACACAAAGGTGCAAGATGGGCCCTACACCAGCGTTCCTTAAAGGGCCATTCACCCAGATTATATAGGATTTACGGCAGAGAAACAGGTCAGTCGGCCCATTCAGTCCATGCTGGTAAGGCAATTTTTAAGAACTGGCATTGCAGATTGTCTGGAAACACCATGGATTGTTTTTGGAGGTATCATGGTGAGTTCCTAGATTTGCCAGAGAGTGTTGATGCGTCTTGGAAGGGAGGCTGCTAAAGGTATGGAGGCAGCAGTGGCAATGCCTCTGGATCTTTGTCATGACAGGGGAGTTGGAGCAGAGGCTGCAGAAAGCAGGAAGCTCTAGGCCATGCTGTCTGCAAACTTGGAACAGGGCTCCTCGACAGTTATGGGAAGCTAGCTGACAGGCCATTAATACACCCAGCAACTTGGTTATTGAATGCCCTCAGCACTCTTCTCTATTCTGCTCCATCGTGATCCTCACCTGAGTCCTCTGCAGCAGAATCCATCTGCACCATTGCCCGCTGGGGAGCTGGCAAATGAACCATCCTTTACCCCTGGCCTGGCTACAGAACCACTCTCACTTGCGTAACTCACCATGTGCTGACCCCAACTCTAGACTAGGTTCCAAGGTATTTGCAGCATCTCGGCTGGTGGTTTCGAATGTCAGATCAAATAGGACTTCTTCATCAGTACTAGAACTGGGAAGGTGGCATATCTTGGGTGGTTGAAAGCAGGAAATCACAAGGAGAGAGTTGATTTGAGGGAAGGAGGATGAGGTGGAAAGCAAGAGGTCCATGACTCCACCATTTGCAGCTAGCTCTTCATGTTGCTAGGTAGCAGGATGAGGGTGAGCTGGGGGTTGAAACAATTATAAGGGAGGAACATCACATCACCCGAATGACACAGGCTCTGTCGATGCTAACAGTCATTTCCTCCAGAGGGTTCAATAGATGCCCTTGTCCTCCCTTCTATCATGTGCCACTTTGTCTTGCAAGAAAGAGGAACGAATGTTAGTGATTGTACAGCAATGTTCCTGCCATAGATGAATAGCTGAAGGTGTAGGGAGGCAGTGAGAGGTGGGTATGAAGCTGGCAGCATTGGGAGGTGTGTAAGGATAAGGCAGAGTACCTAAATGTTAGGTGTGAGCCTTGAGTGCCAGGTAGATCTGATGGCTGCATGATGGGTTTGTGGTACATTGAACAGTGTAAGAAGCTGGTGGAACAGAATGTAGGTGTCTAATGTAGTTGCATTCACTGATCTTGACCACCCAGGTGAGGCCAATAAACTTTTTGTGGTGCTGCTGTTAGAGCTGCTGCTCCAGAAAAGATAAATTGACCTCCCTGACCACTTGCACTCACACCGTCTTCTGACGGTGGTCCTTGAGGGCCTCTGGCTCCCCCACAGTATCACGGCATCTCTCCTTCTTCCCAGCTCCACCACTAATGCACCCAGCACCACAACTGTCACCCTGGAACCCTGTCTCTGCCCTCTTGGTCAACTTTGCATCATTTAAATTCCAATGTTATTCAATGCAGCTTCCCTTCAAGAGAGACAGCCTGCCTTAACACCCCCATTCCCCACCAGATGGTCTGAGGGCTCTCCGCTTCTTCCTTGGATAGAGCTCCCAAAAAACCCCCATCCACCACCACTCTCCTCCGTCTGGCTGAACTTCTTCTCTCACTGAACAATTTCTCCTTAAACTCATCTCACTTCCTCCAAATAAAAGGTGTGGCTATGGGTACCCGCATGGGCCCCAGTTATGCCTGTCTCTTTATGGGGCATTCCTTGTTCCAGTCTTACTCCGGCCCCCCTCTGACAACTCTTTCTCCAGTACATCGATGACTATTTCGGTGCCACTTCATGCTCTTGTCTCGACCTGGAAAAATTTATTAATTTTGCTTCCAATTTCCACCCCTCCATCACTTTCACAAAGTCCATCACTGACACTTCCCTTCCTTTCCTTGACCTCTCTGTCTCAATTTCTGTGATAGTCTGTCCACTAATATTCATCAGAAGCCTACCGACTCCCACAGCTACCTCAACAACACTCCTCACACCCTGCTTCCTGTAAGGACTCCCATTCTCTCAGTTCCTTCACCTCCGTTGTATCTGTTCTGATGATGCCACTTTCCAAAACAGTGCTCCTGACATGTCTTCCTTCTCCCTTAACCGAGGCTCCCCACCCACGGTAGTTGACAGGGCCCTCAACCGTGTCTGGCCCATCTCCCACACCTCTGCCTTCACACATTCTTCTCCCTCCCAGAATCATGATAGGGTTCCCTTTGTCCTCACTTTTCACCCCACCAGCTTCTGCATTCAAAGGATCATCCTCTGCCATTTCTGCCAACTCCGGCATGATGCCACCACCAAACATGTTTTCCCTTCACCCCCTTCCTGTCGGCATTCTGCAGGGATCGTTCCCTCCAGGACACCCTGGTCCACTCCTCCATCACCCCCAACACCTCAACTCCCTCCCACTGCACCTTCCCATGCAACCGCAGAAGGTGCAACACCTGCCCCCTTTCCCCCTCCTCACTGGCCAAGGGCTCAAACACTCCTTTCAAGCACTTCCGTCAAATTTGGTTGACTGCATTTGCTGCTCCCAATGTGGTTTCCTCTACATTGGAGAGACCAAACGCAGAGTGGGTGACCGCTTTGCAGATCACTTTCGGACTGTCCGCAAGCATGACCCAGACCTTCCTGTTGCTTGCCATTTCAACACTCTACCCTGCTCTCATCCTCACATGTCTGTCCTTGGCCTGCCGCAATGTTCCAGTGAAGCTCAACACAAACTGGAGGAACAGCACCTCATTGGGCACTATATAACCTTCCGGATTTGACATTGAGTTCAACAACTTCAGATCATGAACTCTCTCGTCCACCCTCACCCATTTTTGATCTCCTTTTTTCAAATACTTACTTTTTAATTTTAAATATATATTTTTTCACCTATTTCTATTATTATTTTTTATTTATTTAAAAAATTTATTTTCATTCATTGTTTTATCCCCACCTTTTAGCCTTCTTTGATCTTTTCTCCCACACCGTCCCCTTCCCCCACCCCAGCCCCCACTAGGGCCATCTGTCACTTGCTCATCCTGCTTTCTACTCTTACTGTCACCATTAGCACCTCCTTTAGCCAGTAGCACCACCATCAACACCCCTTTGACCTTTTGTTTATGACATCTTTTGCAATCTCTCCTTTGCCTCCACCTATCACTGGCCCTTCTATCCAGCTTCACCTGTCCCATCCCCCTTAAACAGTATATATTTCACCACATTTTTACTTCTCTTTAGTTCTAAGGAAGAGTCATAAGGACACAAAAAGTTAACTCTGTCTTTCTCTCCACAGGTGGGGTCAGACCTGCTGAGTTTTTCCAGCAATTTTTGTTTTCGTTTCAGATTTCCAGCATCTGCAGTATTTTGCTTTTATCTGCCTTTAAGAAGAGTTGGCCTACTGCACTTCAGGCTGTCTGTACAACGCTGCTCAGCCTCATGCTGAACACGGAGGCAGACAGCAGTACAGAGAAGAAGAAAACAGCATGGGTGCACGACATTTGCATGCTGCCCAGCTGGATCAGAACTAGCATAAACAGTTTGCGAATTGTCACCCCTGCATTCAGGAACCAAGAAGTATAATTCTCTAGCCCATGCTGTTTGTACTGGAGAACGAATCATAAGACCATCTATTAAAATGCTTCATAAAATACCATGTTCAGAGTAAACATTTTTCAACATCAGCTTGCTAGAGTATTTCTTATATACATAAAATGCTTAGTGCGATTCATCAGAGTATCAGATTTCAGAACTCCAAGATTACCCTAGTTGCAAAATACTTACAGAGCACTAACTCTTAACACGTTCCTGTCAATCACATTGATTTCGACCTTTGCTTTTAAGGAAAGTCCTCATTTTTCATTACTTTCTGACAATCAGATGTATTTCAGTTGAAAAAAAAGCCTTGCATTCTCGCTATAACCTAATTTTATTTAATGGCCAAGAGATGAAGAGATTTACCTCTCCTTGTACTAATTTGAACTTAATATTTAAGTCTCTGTGAGTGATACAATTTTCATTTTTGCTTTAAATTTAAAGTATCATTGATGCAATACGTTGAAAACACAGAGCCGACAAAAACAGGAATAACATTTTTTTTGAATGATATTCTTTATAAAGAAGTACATTTTATTTTGTAAGTTTTAGTGTCAGAATTGCGATTGTTTACAATCCCATGTTCTTGGCGCCAATTGCAAAGCTGGAAAGGAAGAACACTGACAGGGAGAGAAAAATTGCTGCTGAAGAATAGTCAGCAGTAAACTCTGTGTTAAAGAGCACGTCTTTTTCTCTTTGCAGACCAAGATACCAGATTTACTTTAATCGAGGAAGACATACCTATGACATGGAAAGTATCCCGGTCCACCAAAAAATACCCAAAAGCCTCAGTTCTAACCCGGGACATGAATCAGGCAGACGGGCTGAGACTTGATGATGGAAGCTCAAATGACTGCCACATAGATATGGTGCCAGTCGGTCAGCTGAACCAGACTGCCCTGGCAACGGCCACAGTGCAGCAGTCCGCAACAGGCAGCCAGCAGAGGCTTGAGGACCCAGGGCTCATTGGTCACGAGCATTTCAAGGGTCCTCAGTAGGGGAACAGTAGCCTTCCGCCAGCTTCACTGAGGCCACTGAGGAGCGGCTGTTACGAAGAGTAGTGTTAGTAAACCTTCTTTAACATAAATCACTGGGTTGAAAAATAAATGGAACGCAACAATAGCCCTCGCTATTAAATTAATCACCTTTCGTGTCATGTGGCGCTTTTGGGTCTGGGGAACGGTCAAAGCGTGCATTGTCCGTAGAGGCGGAATTTTCCATAAATGAGTGGGGTGACGGGCGTTTTCAGCAGCGCACCTCCCCCCCCCCCCCCACCGCTGTCCGGAATGGCGGGAACTCACGTCCAATTCTGAGTTTGGAGCCTCTTTAATTCTGCAAAGGCGTGCGTCCGCCTGAATCACCTGGCGGGCCAGGAGTTGTTTCATGCGGCTGCCGTCGGCTGGCGAGTTCAAAGGTCCGGGCGCCATATTTAAAGGCCAGTCCAGCACACACAGTCCTGCTCTCTCCAGCCCACCAGGGACGTCTGGCAGCCGGAAGGGTAAGGTTGAGAGCCTGAAGAAGAAGGCGGCAGCCCCCCTACGTCACGCACCAGGCCCTCCCGGCCTTAATCAGAGGGGTGCAGGCACAAAGGCACATGCTCTATCCCAGGGATGGCTGCAGGAAGTGCAGCAGCCTCACCTCTCCGCCCTGGGAGGCCACCAGGTCAGCGTGGCTGGCACCCGCACCCGAAATGCCATCCAGTGCAGGGAGACGATGAATGACCTCATCTGCTCCATCAGGGTAAGTCATCCCTCAACTCCCTCCAATATCAAACTCTCATCACGGCATTCAAACGGCTACTCTCTTCAGGGATCTCACGGAACCAGTAGCAGGGGACACATATCAACGCTCATTCTCTCACCGAGACTTTCACATCACCACCATCCCATCTGTCATGAGGCTCACACACCATCCTCTGGTCCTTTTGGGGTGGGCTTACCACACACAGGGGACATGCATCTCACCCAACCTCCGCTCCATCGCTTGTCATCGCTGCCTTTCTTTCTTTTTCATTCAGGCCAAGCTGGAGCACAACAGGCACAAGAGAGTGCAGACCAGGGGAGGGATGGCCGATATCACCGCCCTCAGTGAGGTCGAGGGGGCTGCAGCCAAGCTGGCTGGGGAGGACAGGGATCGCTTCTGTGGGGAAGGGGAGATCGGCCTCTCTCACCACCCTAGTATGGATCCCAGATCCATCACTTCATCAAACACTGACATTCACAGTGAGTCACGTGCAGTCTTATCTAGCTCATGCTCATTAACTGAAATCCTACCTTCTGTTTTCTAGGCACCAGCAGGTCAAGGTCCCCAAGCCAGTCCACTAGTGCGAGGCCACAGACTTCATCCAAAGAGCAAGCTCTGGAAGAACTCACACATGCCCTCCACCAGCTCAGAGACACACATGTTGGTGGGGCACAGCTGTAGATTAGGCTCAGGCTCACTTTCTGGGGAACAATCCCTGCAGCAGTCGGAGGCAGGGACAGCCCAAGTCTCCGGCACTCGGAGGGCTGCTGGAGACCAGCCACCTGCTCAGTCCTAGTCAGATGATGAGCTTCTGGAAGCAAGTGCCAAATAAATGCTGAAGATGCAACAACAGGCACAGAACATCAGGCAGAGATTCGACAGTCAGTCAGCGAGCAATTGAGGAGTCTGTCTATTTTCTGTCTGATGTCATGGCTCCGACGTGTGAGCGCCTTGAGGTCACCATGGGAAGGCTGGTGACCACCATAGAAACCTTGGTCCAGCAGGTCTTGCTGGATTTGCACTCCGCCCTGCACTCCATGGCCACAAACCCTGGTGGGCACCATCAAGATGTAGGCAACACAGAGACGAGGCACCTTGACCTCCCTCCAGGTGCATCACCTCCTGCACGAGTCACGGCAGGGGCCTCGGGCACCCACAGGGGGTGTGAGCTTCAGCCAGACACCCTGGGGGCCTCCTCTCAGGACTCTACAAGGGTGTGCATCCATCCAGAGCCCTCTCTGCCCGTGACCCCATCCACTCCAGCTTCTCAGGGCGCCAAAGGTGCTTCTGCCCCTGGGCAAGTGACCTTTATCAGGCCTCATCAGACCCTCCAGACCTCAGGCCACCAGAGGATATCCGCCAAGGTCATCACAGGCATCAGGACATAGCAGTCAGAAGGCTGCTTTCACCTCTGCTACAGATGTCGGGACGGTACCCAGGTGTAGCAGTAGAGTAAAGAAAGTTAAGAAAAATTTATGTCACTTTTCGGTTATGGGTGTGCTAGATGTGTAAATAAATTGCACTTTTGTAAATACATTTAATGGTTATGTGAATGTCCCTGTCAACTGAAGGCATTGTGATTTTGTACTTTGGAATCCTCTTATTTCGATGTTTAGCCTTGCTCCCACTCAGTTATAGTGCCCCACTCTAATATTCACATTCCTGTGTTGTCAACCTAAGTTGAACTGGTCTCCGCGCCCTTGTGTGATGTCAGGGAGATGTGTTTAATCCTCATTGGAAATCTGTGATGTAAGTGTTTCTAACTCTTCTTCCTCAAGGAATATATTGAGTGAGGTCAGCTCATCGGCATTGATATCCTAGCAGCACTTGTGTCTCCTCAGTGGTAGTGGCAGAAGAAAAGACATGCACGGGAGAAGGAGATCCCTAAGCATGTCCACGTCTCAGTTGCAGCAGTGTTTGCATCATTAGATGGCGGCAAGAGCTTCTCTCACATCGCTCTTGTTCCTAAGTGGACTCTCAGTTCCCAGAGTGAGCTCAATGACAGGGCCCCTCGGGCCAAAGAAAACATCGTTGCCTCTGGTGATTCATGAAGTCAGAACGCACTAGTGTGAATGCAGGACTCATTCTCGCTGCAAGTAGGTGGACATCCCCTGAGTTGAAAGATAATGACATTGAGGGCTAGGAGAGATGTGACCATATTCCTTTACTTAACTTTATTCTTCCTGGAACCTGTCAGCAATTAACATATCACGGGCAAATCTCCCACGTCTTCCTTCCTCCAGGGCATGATCGCACTCATACTGACCTTCAGCCTACTGAGATTTCTTGGCCTCCAGATCTTCATCCTCTGATGAGCTCTCATTCTCCTCCAGTTCATCCTCTGGCAGGGGCTCACCTCATCGCATTGCCAGGTTGTGAAGGGCGCAACACACTGCGATGATACAGGAAACCCTATCGGGAGTGTATTGTAATGAGCCACCTGAGCGGTGCAAGTATCTGAAGTGTATCTTTAGAAACCCAATGGTCTGCTCTATACGGGAGCGTGTGGAGCTGTGGGCAGCATTGCACCTCTCCTCGGAATGACTCTGAGGGCAACGCACCAGTGTCATCAGCCAGCATTTCAGTGGGTAACCCTTATCCCCAAGCAGCCATCCCTGCAGGTGTAATGGTCCCTTGAAAATCTCAGGCACCTGGGAGTGACTCGGGATGTAAGAGTCATGGCAACTCCCAGGTCACCATGCACAAATGTGCAGCATGTGCTTCCAGTTGTACATTGATGGAATGATAACTCTTGCAGTTTATAAACATTAGGACCTGCTGCCATGGAGCCCAGATAGCCACATGGGTTCAGTCTATTGCCTCCTGCACTCTTGAGAAGCCTGAGATGGCGGCAAAGCCAGTGAATCTCATAGTCTGGCTATCTTCATCCAGAACAAACCCGACATAATGATGGGCCTTCCTGTAAAGGGCATCTGTGACCTCCTTTTTGCATCAATGTGTTGCAGACTGAGAGATGCCACACAGATCCCCTGTTAATCATTGGAAAGAACCAAAGACCAAGAAATTGAGTGCTGCAGTCACCTTCAAAGCCACTGGCAGGGGATACACTCCAACTCCACGCATCAGATCTTCACAAAAAATGTGGCATATGTGATCTACCAGACCTTGGGACAAGCACAGACATGCACGGCATTGCTTCTCACTCATTTGTAAATAGGGGACTTTTCTACGATAACCCCTAGGTCTGGCGAGTCAACCCGGTTGTCTGGGTCTCTCCTCCTGATCCTCCTGTTCTGGCTCCACTTGACCATATCCCTCCTGCTGGAGCTGTGTACGGAGTTGCCTCTTCCTCCTTCACCTCCTCCATTGCATTAGGAACCTGACAAAGGCAGCTTTGAGCCCTGGATCCATATCTGCTTTTGCCTTCTCTCTGAAAGGAAACATTAAAGACATTAATGATTCAAGGGGCAAGAAAGTGAAGCTCAGAAGATGGCACATTTGGAAACTGTGACGGTCCATAGTTTTTCCTGCCCTACTTGCATGGTGGCTGATGCCACCTTGTCTCTGAGACACTAACACAGGTGACCAAACTGGCATCAGAGATATGTAACATCTGGAGCCCTGCGTGGGACGCTAAAGTGTCAGTGAGATGAGTGACCCAACCAAGCTCTGTGCTCCAATCACTGATGTGGCATATTAATAACCAATCAGTTGTTCATGGTCAATGAGTGGATGCCCTTTGGCCCATTAGGGATGTCAATTCTGGTGAACAGGTGACAGGCCTTCATTGACAGAATGCCATATATCATGCAGCTGTGCTTCCTTCACTATTGCCTGTATTCCCAAATTCTACATTCCTACGTATTACTCTTGAGATGCAGCGACTGTGATGTGAAACCACTGAGTTCTTAGTACCCCTTTAACAGTGCTAATGAAGCCATTGTTTTCAGTGGCTTTCATTCTCGGTAGAATTCTGCTCACTGCTGCGGAAACAAGAGGTTAGAAAGCTACCTCAGAAAGGCCCCCTTCATGTTCGCCCTTCCCCTTCACTGCCATTCCACAGCCTTCCCTCCCCATTGCCCCCCTCGTGTTCATCAACCCCACCCTTGCCTCACAGCCCACGCCTGGTTGAAATGTTAGTTCTGAAAGCGGAGGTCGGCATGACTACCACAGCACAGTGGTGTTCTTTGGGACAATGTAGGCAAACAGCAAAAGCAGACCAGCCCCACAGCCCCAGCAGAGTGGTGTTCATCGCAACAAGTTCGACACAGTGCTATGGCTGGTAGGCTACGTATGTTCCGCTCACCTCAAAGTTACCAGCGAACTGAGGTACGACTTGTGCACGCCACTCTTTTGCAAACGGGTTTGAGGCCAGTGTAATTTCCAGCTGATGTGGTACAAGATTGGAAGGCCTGGCAAGATTCCAGCGAACAGCTGTTTTAATGAGCATCCATGGCATGCCAATGAATGCAAATGGTGTTCACCCCACACAAGTGGGTGGGATAACTGACCCGCCATAAACGCACCATCGGGAGAATTGCAACCTGTTTTGACGATGATGGACTTGCAGCTTTTTGCCTGCGCTAGATTCTCCGCTCCCACCCGCCATGAAACCCGCCTCGGGCAGGATGGGACAATTCTGCTCTATGTCATTGACATACTTATTTGTCTGAATGGCTTTAAAGTTTTTCATCACAGGGTAAATGGAGTGGTGAAGGCTGTAACATGGATGGTTAAACAGAGGAGCTCTATGTAAGTTTCCAGGGGAAGATAGCAGTAGAATCCCCTAGGCATTGGTTGGTCCCTCACAACTCTTGTTGCAAGATGCTGAGGTGAACTTCCTTCTGCTGCTTCCTTGCCTTCTCTGCCTTCCTCATCTCATGATGACCTCAGCTGTTGTTGCTGTGCCTCAACCATATGCAGACTTTCCTGTATGGTTCCATTGTGTAGCATATGACTATGAAACAATTTTACCAGGTTTCACTGACATGTTAGGCACACTAACTCAGAATTCCATGACTCCAAATTAAAATGGCATTGGAGACATAACTGTGCCATGAAGCCAACTGTAATATATTCAGGTCCACCCCCCACCACCCCCCACCCCTCCACCGCCCCAATCCCCCCCCCATCCCCGCCCTTAACACCTGCCTACCTGCTCCAGAAATCAAAAGCCGCACATTTAATATTGTAGCAAGTGGGCAGGAGTCTGTTGGAAATGCAGTGGGAAGTGTGTGAGTATTCTTTTAACCACTCACTTGTGTCATTCCTTCTGGGCAGGGAAGGTTAATTTGGGCCATCAAATTAAGTGTTGAGAAGAGATCTGGCTTTTAAAGATCAATATGAGTGGTTTAATCTCATCTTCCCATGACCTACCATTTCTACTTTTCTTTTGTACAAGGGTGAAGTTTGAATGTGCAATTTAAGTAGAAAATACATTTCCAATAAATTATTTTGTGCGCTCTGGTTAACACTTTTGCTTAAAAAAAGGAACATGTTAATGCATTCACTATTAATAACTCACTGCATAATTTCAAACCCCACAATTATTCGTCCTTATAATACCTCAGGAATTGATAACTTGGTTTCCTTTTTGTGCCCTTTCTGCTCCAAATAGAAATGTACCAGACTGGAAAAGACCATTGGGCTCCTCCCAGCTCATTACACCTGTCTTGATCACTTCACATGGCTATTGCTTGAGGACGTGCACAGAATTATTTGCTTTTTAAAAGCAATTTTCATTTTATTCATTTCATTTTATGGTATTCCCTGTACTTTTTTGGGTTTCTATATTTCATGTAGCATCCATCTGCAGTAGCAGGGTTTCCTGCTGATAAGATTCTCATACAACTAAAATTAGGAGGCACGAAAGATAGCCTTAGGTTACTGTTGCTTAAGGTTACACTCAGCACCTCCATACATGAAAATATATCCAGGTTAGAATCCTAGCATGGCAATCAATCTTAAACCGTCTCTTTTCAGTACAAAGCAAATCTACAGTGAATAAGGGTGAGTTATTTTTGAGGGTATGATCATTAAATTATTAAAGAGGAACTCAATGAAACAACTCCAAAGCTGCCTGGTTTAAAATTTACCTGAAATCCATGGAATGTTTCCTACATTCCGTGCATGTACTTTGATGTCTAGTTTAAAACAATCCTTATGTACTTTCCACGGCCATCATTCTTGGAAAACCTTTTCACTTCTGTGAGATAGTGCCTTCACCTCTTCATGGACTCATCAATCCGTGACATTCACTTTGCCAGCTTTGAAGTTTCTTTTCCCATCTCCAAAGTCCACAAAGCGCTTTTTTTTTTGAAAGAGAAATTTTCAGTTTGTGGTTTCACATCATGTTCTCGCTCACCCTAGCACGGCATGCTTGGATTTCATTTTAACCCCTGCACTGTTTTCAATCTTTATCAATTGTGAAATTGTAAATGAGTTGTCGTGATGTGCAGTGCACTGCCCGAAAAGGTGCTGAAAGCAATTTCACCAGTAACTTTCCAAAGGGGATTGGGATATCCACTTAAAAAGGAGAAATTTGGAGGGCTATGGGGGAAATAGAAGGTGAGTGGGACTAATTACTTTGGCTACTTAATAAGGAGTTTCTGTGTGGTGAGGCAGCTGAAGACAGAAGGCCAGTAGGACACCCAAGGATGATTGCACCTCTGACATGAAGGCCCTAAATATCAATTTTTGCACCTGGGAGACAGTAGCCGATGACAGAGAGAATTTTTTTTTTATTCATTCATGGGATGGCTAGGCCAGCGTTTATTGCACATCCCTAAATGCCATCTGAACAAGGGCAATTAAGAGTCAACCACATTGCTGTGGGCCTGGAGTCACATGTAGGCCTAACCAGGTATGGATGACAGGTTTCCTTTACTAAAGGGAAAAAATGCCCTAAAGGGCATTAGTGAACCAAATGGGTTTTTACGACAATTGGCAATGGTCATCGTCAGATTTTTAATTCCAGAGTTTTTTATTCAATTCAAATTTCACCATCTGTCATGGTGAGATTTGAACCTGGGTCCCCAGAGCATTACCCTTGGTGTCTGGAATACTAATCTAGTGACAACACCAATACACCACCACCTCCCCCCATCACCTGCATGCCGGCATGCCCCATCATGGCGATCAATGGCTATAGCAGCTTGGCAACGGGTGCTAACACTGAAAACAACAGCCTACAATGATACCTGATGACCACTTCAAATGTGGTACTTCTGGCAGAACCTGCCTCTCACAGATTGTTCAATTCACGCATCAACAAAAGTGCACCATATGAAGCTACCCCATCCCAAGTGGATTTGATTTGCTGCATCCCCATCACCTTACATAGCTGGGATGGATACTTCCAAGTTAATTTGCAAGCATTTATAAATAACAAATTTAAATTCTAAAGATGAAACATTAGGCCAGTGTCTCCAGCTTTTAGGTTTGGGGAGTCCCCACCCTCCCTTGGGGCGCCCCCACCTTCCCCTGCGAACCTTGATACATTCACAGGGAGAGTAGTGTGAATGGATACGATAGCGTAATCGTCAAGGCCCACTGTTGAGAATTTGAATTCAGTTTTCAAAAGCCTGGTATTAGTGAAAGTAAACATGGAGGTTTTGGATTGTCAGAAAACTCAGCTGAGTCGCTGATGCCTTTTAGGGTGAGTTACGTGACACTGTTACATAGTCATGCTTTTATGTGACCCCAGTCCCAGGCAAACATGGTCAGCACTGCCCTGTAATGCAGCCTAAAGGGCCACTCAGCTGAATAAACCATTAACAGGGACAGTAACTGTGGGCCTGGCCAGTGATGTGCACATTCCAAGAGAGTTCTCTTCTTTTTTATCCCCTTTCCTAGCTTATTTCGAAATAGATGGTGCCGACCATCAAAAAATATGTCATTATCTTTGCAGAAAAAAATTTTATTGGTGTAAAGCAATAGGAATAAAGTGCTAGTAAGTGCACAAAGAGAAGAAAATGTAATACTCTGATGGTAGAAGAACAGAATCTAATTAGCTTGTTGACCCACTTCGATTCTGCACAGATCCTCTGCATTTAGCAATGTCGATTTGAAAACATACTCTTAGGAAAGCAATTTATTTTAAAGAGCATTACAGGTAAATCTGGACAATCATCTGCTATTCAAGCTTAACAGTATTATTTTATTTTCCACACATGCAATCCTCTTTTTCAAAATTAACAAGCATGTCATTTGATTTGAGCTTTGTAATCCAGGTGAATGATGCATGTCCCTTTGCTGCAATGGTGATCAGAATTTTCCAGGCGCTTTGGTGACCGGCAGGGAGGCAGAGGAGGGAATCGGGAGGGGAGCCCAATGTCTTCCTGCCACCATGCCATATTGCAAGCAGGGAAGTTGGTAGATCAGCTGCCTGCCAGGAGTCCGACTGAGCCGAGTAATGGCAACTTCCCGCAACTTCCCTAGGCATTTGGTCCAAGTCGTGAAGGTCTGCCGCCACGCGGTGAGACCGCGCCTTGAAACCTGACAGCCCGCCAGCAGACTCTGAGAGGTGAAGCTCTCCTTCACAAGCCCTCCAGTCTGTCTAATCTCTCTCTGAGGGCACACGCCCATCGGTGCAACCTCTCCCTGCAGCTGCAGCCTCAGCAGCAACCACCAGC